>NC_142892.1:22392500-22750000 GCF_054131105.1 Drosophila navojoa
ATGTAAAAATCGGTGTGTCGCATAATTTTACATGAGCCATTTTTATCTGATGCCCCATTATCTCTCTTGACCTTGCATATGAATACTAATTCTTCTTCTTCCCTTTATGTATATGCATATGTATTTATTTTGAAATTATTTGGTGTGCTTCCATTTTGTTCACTTTTTGTAATTGCGTCTTCTATCTTTCGCGTGCTGGCCACAAAAACCAGTTCTAACTCCACAAGCTCACGCTGGCTCACAGAGAGGGCTGCACAATTCGCTCTCCCGTTTCCCTGCGCCAGCAATAGCAACAACAACAACGAGCGCAGCAGAAGAAGAAGCACAGCTACAACGCCGACGACATGAGCTTATCAGCAGATCAGAGAGAGCCGCATCTTAAATGCTGGCGCCAGCGCCAGTGCCAGTGCCAGTGCGCTGATTGAGCGCGACGATCGGCAGGTAATCCTGGCGAGCAGTTGGCCGCAAGGTAAGAGCAAATGTAATTGATGTTTTCACGTTGTAGTTGTTTGCCATTTACATGCAAAATTGTTCGAGTCGTTGCCTCACACATGCAACTTGTTGCGCTGGCCAACGGAAATGCGGCGGCCCCTTTGAGTGCCCCAAACGGAGCTCAGGCCGAATCGATAACCGATAACCGGTAGCCGAGGAGCGAGCGAGACAGGGATATTGCCAAATTGCAAATCTTCGACGGTGGCATTTCGTTTCATTCCAAATCGCGTTAACAAACAATTGTTAAGCGGCTGATTCCCCAACTTTCAGCTCCAGCTCCAACCACTAAACACCACACACGTAGGCCGTAACCTGTTTTGTTTCTCTTCTGCTGCTCTTGGTGGGGACATCTGTTGCTTGTCGGACGCTGTGGGGCTGCAGCTCCATTCATGTTGCCGCTGGAAGTGTTTATGGGCTCCACATTAGCCACACTGCATATTCATGTTAAACGTCGCCAAAAAGACTGACGACGCCAAATATCCATTGTGTTGCTGTTGTTGCCGACTTGCTTGGGGCTATTTGCTAAAATTTATTGAATTCTCATTTGGGAGCCACGGCATCCGAGTGCCACAAACCAGAGTCAAGAAGAGCTAGCTAGGCGCAGGTTCAAAAACGTTCGCATGTCAAAGGCAAATGAGCGCCGTTGCAGGTCCCGATCCCAGTCTCGGTCTGCGGCTCTCCAGCGGTAGATAAGCAAACTTTTTATCCCAGGCCTTGTGTTTGCTGTATTTGCTCCAGCTCTTATTGTTTGTTATTTCCCTCTCTTTCACTCTGTTATGTATGTGTAATTTCGTTGGAAATTAATGTTATGGCGGTCAAAATCAAAGTCGTGGACATTTCGCTGGCGACAATTTTATCGGCATCGCAATGAAATCATTTGGAGTAGAGTTGGGCGCCGGCTTCAATCATCCCAATGCGACATGCTCCTTCGTGCCTCCAATTGCCACACGATGCGTAAGCACTTAAGGAATGCAAGACACTTTGGATGCTCATGATGCCCTCTCATTTGATTGAAAGTTTCAATTTATATTCTGAAATGCATGAAATTCAGCTGGGGATATGTAATCCTGCACAAAAAGCTTATATTCACTTCCATACAAAGCAAAAATAAAATCGTTAGTTGCGTTAGAATAACAGAGACTAATAACTGGGTTCTAAGAAAGATGTATCAACTGAACAAGAATGACATAGATTAATATATAAATGCCCTAAAGTGCACATGTCATATTTAAATAAACAATGCAATGAAAACGTAATTTATTCTCATGAAAAGTAATTTCACTATTTAGGTAAGCTTTTGGGATTATGCTTTACTTATAGCGAACCAGCATAATATATCAATTAGTAAATAGTAATACAAAAAGAATTTAACTCAATGCCAATTTTTCTTGTGTCAGCTACATATGTGATATAATAGTAGGATTCATAATCATTGTTACTCTAAATGCTAAAAAACAGTCTTTTGAACATGATCATCTGATTCACATGACAGTTTAATATTATTTTCATAGACACGATTCACTTCAATGTGACTTATTATTTAATGCAATTTCCGGCTTGCACTTTTATAATTATGGGTGATAATCGTTTCGAGTAGTGGGACGTCGATGCCAATGATTGGGATTTTTGTACTCCACCAAGTTAGTCAAATCAAAACCAGCTGGCACAGTAATATAGGCATTGGGTCCGGTCAATATCATATCTTCGTGTACTGTGGGCATGTCTTCGAAAGGCGACACGTACGGGGTGCTTTCGGAAACAGTTTGAAAGCTGGCCGATGTAGGGGTAGTTAACTGTAAATATAAATCTTAAGATACTATACAAAAAGGAACTAAGGCTATTTACTTCGCTGGGCTTTATAACAACTTGTGTGTTTAAGTTGCCCTTTTTTCGATCAAATTCCTCCTCGTCCGTCATACTTTTTAGTTTATTGACTGTTTTGTCTTTATGGAAATAATTATCCAATGCGGCCGTAAATTCCCGGTGCAGCGAACGTTTTTTTCCCGGGTTGTTTTGTTGCTCCTCAAGCCAAATTTCTGTAAAGGCATACTTTTGCAATACTTCCGTGTCGATACTGACATTCATTGGATCGTTCTTGTTTGACGGCGTTGCATTCATGTTGAACAGATTCATATCAGGTATTTCCGAATTGCCTTCCACCATGTAATGAGACTTTTTCAAGCTCTCTCGCGACGGCTGCAATTCCGGGGTTTGATATTGAATTGGGCTTTCGAAGGGAGCATTTGCATCCAAGATACAGCTGTCAGATGACTTCGGAGTAGAATAGGCTGCCTGAAAGCTTCGCTTCATCTAAATGCGAGAGTTTTAAAATCAAATAATAATTATATAATTAAGATCAATATTAATTGCGCTATATATGTATATGTACATATGCTTGTGTACTATCTTTCTTAACAGCATTTTTCTCGTATTTCGGTGAGTCAGTTGTGGTGGAGTTTTCTATGTCGGTAAGAGATTCCAAGATGACTGAATCGAAATCGCTCTGTGCGAAGGAGTGGAACGAATCATTGTCGTCGTCAATTTCTTCGCAATATTTTTGCTTATCTTTATTGTTAAAACTCATCTTCTGTCTTTGTTCTTTAAAAATAAGAAATGTGTAATTAAAGTGCAAATTATCATAGAGATGGGCGCGTGACTGAAGATGTGTAAGAGCACTAATGATCAAAGCTTATGACGGACCGGGTGGCTTTCGATATTTAGAAACTGCAAGGGAAATTCAAAGCAATAAAAAATAATATTTAAGTATTCAACCACAAATTTAAATTGAATTAGTTCAAGCATAATAATCACAATCTTAAAAAAATATTGAGAAATAATTGTGACCCAACTTTTTTCACAGAACAATATAAATTACTTAGATATATATTTTTAAAAACTTTTGAATATTTATCTGAAGATATCACAGTTGTATTATATATCATTTAATGAGGAATTTATTTTTTGTGAAAACATAGATACTTTTGTTAGCTGACAATTGCAATTTATGTATCGACTATATGATTTTAATATATTATCGATAAATCAATGGCTGCCGATATGTCTGTGGTTAATTTAAAAACGCCCATTTCAGGTAGCGAGTGTTTGGACAAACAACAATATGCAAATTATGCAGAGAACTTAAATACCTACATCTATAGTTTGCACTCAATAGACTTGTAGACAAAGGGCACGGACAATGTGCACAACAACGGAGAGCAGCACACGCACTTGACAGCGGGCATTGTTGGTGTTGCTACTTTGAATTGTTCTCATGGAATTGCAAAACTGAAGCATGGGTCGTATCGGACCGGCAAACCTTTGCCGTTAGCCTGCATGTGTGTGGGTGGATTTTTATTATCCGGTAATTGTTTGTGCCATTGTTCACACGCTACGATCGAAAAATTACACTCTTTGTTAATTGTCCCATCCCCGGACACGGACACGAACGCGGCGCGGTCTCGCGCCCGGCCCATATGTGAGCCCATTTGCATAAACTGCTCTGCAGGCTTCTAAGTGGGCTTGGCTCCGCTCTAGTTTAAAACCACGGCTTAGGACTACGCTTAAGAAAGTGTAAAGATATATATGCGCATGCATAGATTATGAGAGATTTGGCATTTATGGCTTGGCTCCGGCGACACACGACGCTGAGCCTTCTTCCTGCCGCCGACCTTTGTTGCATTCTTCTGGCCTACAAAATATGTTTATTTTCGGCGAGGGATTTATGTGGTCGACAGTCGCTTCAGTCGTTCAGCGAATCAAAAACTAAACACAAATAAGGTAACCCTCTTCCCCCAACTCTTTCCCTTTTCCTGCTAATTAAAATCTTATGCGCAACTGCAATGGCATCTTTTTGGCAGGGAGTGCAAAATGTCTCGCTTGATGTCACAAGGCGCGCTATTTGAGTGTCTTATAATGACTTATGCCACGCGTAAAACGTTTTTCTTTCACATTAGCACTTGTTTTTGTTCGCCGGCAGTCAAGCAATTAACTTTCGTTTAGGAATCGGTAATGGTAATGGTTCCGTCATTGTTCGGGTGGCTCCCCATTTTGTGTTTACACAACAGCAATTGGCTGCAGAGACACAGTGTATCTAATTTCATGGGGCACACAAAAAGCAACAACAAATGTCGAGCCGTAAAATACAACAGCCAAATGCATTAATTACGCACACGCCGCACAACCTGCGACATCTGCCAGACGCCGAAGTAGATGCAGACGCAGACGCGGACGCAGACGCTGTTCTAGCTATTTAATGAGGCATTCAATGCACTTACAACCTTGCGCCTGTCAACACAGCCAGAATGACATCTGTCACCCGTTCGGTGCGCTATAAAACCGCAGCTCACTGCTGCTGCTGCTGTTGCTGCTGCTGCTCCCTGGTGAGTACAATTTTGAAATCGATTTGGTGGTAAATTGAAATTGTTTGTTTTTTCTAGATATTTTTCTTCTGCTTTTTTGCTAGCCGTCCTATGGCCGGAGACTACGCTGCACACGCCTCCCTCGACGTCCTCTGTTCGACTTCAGACGTGGGTGGTGACGCATGTCATCGTAAACTTCATCATTGGCCATCGAAATAAACTAGGCAACTACAGCAACAAGCAACTGCAGCTTACATAACGAAATGAGTCTGTTTCTCTTGTTTTCTTGTTTCTTAGCTGCTGTTGCCGCCGACGCCGCCGTCGCCCTTAGTCTCAGTCTCTGCCCATTCCATAAACATCTTTAACCACTATGAGTCTCCAGAGTATTCTCATTGGGCTGCAACCGAATTTCATGCCCTGTCGAGCTATTTAATTGCAAACAAATTATGTTCTGGCCACTCGCTGCTGCGCGTCTCAGTCCGTTGGTGCAGTGTAGCTAATGGATGCTGCACCACCGGCGTCATCTTCGTCGGCTGATGATGTTGTTGAAATTCTAGCGTTTATCTTGTAAATTGGTTGGGATTAATGTTAAGCGGAAGTTGTGATTTGAGTTGCGTCGTCTACTGGCTGCCGCTGTCGCTGCCGCTGCTGCTGCTGCTGCTAGATGCTGCACCACAGATAAAATCCCAACTGACTGACAACATATTCATTTACCTACAGCAAAGTGTAGGGGCGTGTTGGCTATGAAACATCCTTTAGATCTGCCAATTATCCAAAAGGTATTTAGGCTGTCTGGCCTAAATACTTGGGATCTGCTTGCACTAAGTAAGTTAGTAATCGAAGAGGCGCCTTCGAGTGCAGAGACTTTTATTAATATAGTCATAAATATTAGAAAGGTATGTAGATCTCTTGATATCTGATTTAATTTTTATTTATCTATATCTATATCTAACCTTAACCTTAACCATAGTAATATCAATTTTTCTTTTCAACTGCATTTTGATGTTTTCGTTTCTTTAATTATTCTTAATCATGCAATTATGCAAGTATTATTTTTAATGCATAAAACACTTTTCAAAATATAATTAAAATAGTAATAATTAATACCCGTACGATAGTGTAGATGCTTAAATGGATTCAAATAGGAACTTATCTATTTCAGGATTTATAGTAATATCTGTATACCCTGAACCCATTGAAAATGTGGAGGGTGCAATGACAGAGGAGGCGTGGCAGTTCCCATAAAGTATGTATGTAAATTTTTAACCAAGATGACAAGCCGAGTCGACTTAGTCCTGTACGTCTTTTGTCCAGTTATCCATCCGTCCGACCATCTCAGACCCTTTAAGAACTAGAGATTTGATTTATTTCGGCTTTTATGAACATATCAAGGTTGTTTAGAGGAATATATAACTATTCCCGTTTGAACGCCATCAGCTATAAACTAACATCTTTAGATCTACAGGCAAAACATTTTGTATTTAGTTATATGTATGTATGTAAATATGTATATTTTATAGAGCATTAATTTAGTATGTGCTTTGGATGCAGGCTCCAGATATTATTAAATTCAATATAAATTAAGATTAGCTGATTACTACTTACGCATTTAATTTGAATTTAATTTTCACTCTCTCACTCAGATGACTCAAATCAAATAAATAAATGAAACAGGTTTATTATTGATATTTAAGTATTTATTAGGCAAACTTAACGTTAGCTTATGGACTAATCAGGCAAAGTTCAGCTTAAATTTGTACACTAAATAATATCAAAGGCATTAGCTCGGCACTCTCAGGCTGCCACAGGCTGTTGCAACTAGCTGCCTCCGCCTAGAATTGCAGATATGCTGAAACCTTTTCGCTTGACGGGTGCCTCGGGGGGTGGATGATGTTGATGTTGATGTTGCTGTAGTGTGGTTGTTGTTGTCATTGTTGATTCGCTGCCAACATCTAGCTCAGCATCGTCCGTTGTCGATTCCTCGTCAGTGTGCTGAACGGAAACGCTGTGAGGCAAGGCGAGGGCCGGAAGTGCTGGCAATGCGGCTTGCAAAATGGACGTTGGCGGATACAAATGCGACGCCGGCGTCGCTCCATTGTATTCATGTGCGGGACGGCCGAAGTAGGTGCAGGCGAGATCGACCAGCGAGGGTCGCAGCAGCGTCTGCATGTTCTGCTGAAAATGTTGCATGAACGAGGCGGTGGCGGTGGCGGTGGCGGCGGAGTTGGCGCCGCCAGCAGGCGAGCCCAAGGAGCTGGCGCCAGGCCCGGCAACTGGCTCAGCGCCATCGAGCGATGACGATAACGAACAGGCGGAACCATTTGATCTCAGGCGCTTAATTTGCGGCCCATCCTGCTCGCTGTTGTTCGATGTGAATGTTGCTTCGGCTGTCGCTGCCGCTGCCGCTGCTGCTGCTGCTGCTGCTGCTGCTGTCGTCGTGGATTTGCCTGGCGACATGTCAAGCGAGCCAGAGGACTGCGAATGCGTCTGAGGCAAATCTTGATCATCATCGGTTGGCGATGAAGACATTTTGCGTTTGCAGCGCGACTGTCCCGTTTCGCGGAAGCCCTTGGCAAATGGATTGTTGTCGATCTTCAGCTTCGTGATGCGATCATTCTGTGGAAAGAGCCAAAGGATAAGGAGTCAATGTTGCACCAGTTGCACTATTGTTGTAAATTGCATGAAATATGACAATTGCCAGTTGCAGACGCTTAAAAAAAACGAGCCCGGAGACGCAGACAGTGACGGAGTCACTATCACAACATCATCTTCGGAGCAACGGCCAGTAGCTGGCGTTAAGTAACAGGGCCACTTGACACCGCTGCCAAGGAGTCGTCTACTTGAGCCTTGGAGTCATGACTTGACAACTCTGTGAGGATGATCTTGTGGAAGCGATCACGCTAATTAGAGCCCAGACTGCCGACTGACAGCCGGAGGACTGGCGACCTGCAGGCGCTGTCAATGGGCCCAGACATAGACAAAAACACAGCAAGAGTCAAAAGGATGTGGCTATCCAACTTCCTAAAATAACAAGCAACAACACAGGCAACGTGACACAGGCCGCCCGCCCGGGCCACTTGTGGCATTTGTAGACAAAGGGCGTTGCATGCTAATTTGAGACGTTGGTCAGGCTGCCCACGGCGTGAGCGATCGTTGCCGAAATTAACCAATTAGTGTGCCCAGCTCAATGAATTGGCAAATTCTGATCTACCAAGCCAACTACATACATACATGTATGTATGCATTCTCTCTCTCTCTCTCTCTGTCTCTCTCTCTCTCTTTCTCTCTGTGTTTATATCTTGAATCCATTGGAAATGTGAAATCGGGGTATGATAGTTTTGTTCAAATGCATGTGACAGGCAGAGGGAGGCGTGGCAGTCCACATGAAATATATGTATACATTCTTCATCAGGGCGCCGAGCTGAGTCGATCTAGGGATCTGTCGGATCTCTTGAGCCAAAAACCAAAGAGTTAACATTGTAAATGAGCATAATCTGTGAAAGTTTGCTTTTTGTTTTCTATAACTCATTTGCTTTCCCATTTCTTTGTATAGATCAAAATTAATAACTATTATCTTAAATTTACGTTTTCTATCACGTCCTCCATTCCTTCCGAATTAAAAAAGAGATGTCAAATCGGCATTCGAAAATTCTGGTCTGCAGACAAATTTAAATGATTAAACTCATATTTTTGTAGCCACTTTTGGTTACAACGACGGTCGCTTGAGCATCGTTTTTAAAATCCTCTAGTATTTAAGCAAATGCACACATATTGACGTAATTATTAGCTCTTCAGTTATGTCTTTAAGAAAAGCTCTAATTAATTGCTGTAGTGTCGCCCACATTGCAGCCCGAGCGCAGTCGTGTCCACTGCGGAGTAAGCAGAGCGAATTCTAATGTGTGTGTCTGTGTGAGTGCGTCCTTTTGCATTTGTGTGTTGTGCTCGCATAATGGAAACGTGGAATGACTGGAATACCAGCTCTTCGCTGGGTTCAGGGTATCTGCTAGTCGAGCAGTTACGACTTGCTTGTTTCTAGTTTGCTTTTGCACTTACCTGGTACGCTGTCACGGCCACAAACTCTGTCTCGCCAAACACAAAGGCCTGCTGTGGCGCCCACGGAATCTGCGCCAGATCTGCGGTTCGTATCACATGCAAGCGCGGCTGATACTTGTGCATGCTGGCCAGCACGATCTGCTTGAGTACAGTAGAGAGAGAGAGAGAGAGAGAGATAGAGCGAATGACATTACATTGACTAACTGACATCGAATTGCATTTGGTGGGAGGTACTCACATGACCGCTATTGTCCAACGTGTTGTTCGTCAGCTTCACCTTGTTGAAGAGTATGGGCTGTGCCTGCCAGTGGGCGCCCGTAGCCGGGCTGTCCGGATGGAGGTACATGCGCTGTGGACTTTGGGGCTCGGCGCCGCCGGCGGGCACCCATTGGGAGCCGGAGAACTTGTAGCGGCAGTCCCCGATGGGCACCATTTCGAGCAGGATGCAGTAGTTGGTCTCGTCCTCCAGGCCTGAGACGCTCAGGCGCATCGAGGGAAACATGCGTCTGAAATCAGTGGAGAGAGTCAGAGAGTTAGGGCGATATTTTGAAATAAAGTCAACAACGGTTAAATGAAAGTGAAATCGAATTGAGGCATCCTTTGGGGGGCGTTACAAATATTTAATTGTGAGTTGCTCGTGGCCCATGTAATTAGCCTAGGCAAACGCACCGAAAAGGGCAAACAGAAAGGAACAAATAAAGATCCAGATATCGTCCATAGCGCTGGCTGTGTGTGTGCGCTGTGCTAACAAGGATCGCTCCGACCCTGCGCCTCGGCCACCGCCTCTGCCACAGAGGCGCAGCAGGTGGCCAGCGCGCTTGGCGCCAGCCTCGAAATGTTCTCTACGTTGTTTAGAGTTTCTGAATTCGAATTGTTGTTGTTGTTGTTTTTGCTTTTTGGCAATGATTTTGTATTTTTAATGCCTTTTCAGTTTTGTTTTTTTTTGTTTCGTCTGTGCTCTGCTCGATGATTAATTAATTTAACTCGACTGCGTTGCGTTTGCCTACATTTAATTTGATTCCTTTTCTGTGTGTTTTTGTCCGTTTTTCTTGAATTTCATTAGATCGCAGCGGAGGCAACTGCGACGCTTGGCCAAATATTTCGACATTCGTGCGGTTTAGAATTTCATTTTCAATTTGCCCATTTTTTCATGCTCTGCTTCTGGACGTTGTTGCTGTTGTTGTTGTTATTGGAGAACTTCTCGTGCATTTTTGACAAACGATTTGTTAAGATATTGATCTTTGGCGCGTCTCCGCATAATTAACAAATGCAGGCATTTGTGTAGACAACACACAGAAATAAATAAAAAGAAAAACAAATAAAAAACGACCAAGAATATATCTGTGGCATTTTAGAGTATTTTTAGTTAGCTGTCAAACAGGTGCAGTTGAAACTATCCAGGTGAAAATCGGGTATGCTGATTAGGATCGAGCATTCAAATTTGATAGAATCGATCAGCCAAAGGCCTTGAAATTGATATTGTGTTAGAAGCGGACTAATAATACGCATAATGATTTCGATCTGGAATATATATGTATGTATACCTTTGCTTTTGCTTGGATGTTTCTCATTCCATAGCATCAATAAATGAGATAAAAGCCGAACTACTAGTGAGTTAATGAATAAAGTAAAATTAAATGGATTCTGATCCATTATCACCAAATAGGGGCGAGTCCTGAACATTCGAAACGACTGTTTTCTTTTTTCATTTTACACAGGAATTATCCAAAATTATCGAGAAGAATTTCTTTTCTTCAAGGTGATAGATTTTTTTATTTATCGTGACTCTAGATATTGCGGAGTACAAATTATTATGAGTCGACTGTATATATAACATTTCATTTTTGTACTTTGGGGACAAGGACAATGCAACTCTTTTATTTCAAAATATAATAAACAGTATCATTTTGAAATACAAGTATGACACACGCACACCGTTTGTTTCAAATCATAATATTCTATGATAAACCAAGTCACTTTTTTTTCAGAAATAAATTTATACATTCTTTACTATAAATAACAATCATTATTTATTTATAATAATATTTTTGTATTTGATAGATGATCCTCTTTATAATTTCAGAGCATACTTGTTTTTTTTTTTTTCAACTCAATTCAATTTATTCAATTCGATATTTGAATTAATTTTTGTATTTGTAAAACGAATTGTTCAGTTTATTATTTTAAAGCATAATTCTTGTATTAAAAAATAATTATATACAAATTATTTTCGTGCATTTTAATATGATTCTTTTAGTCGATATCCAGTATTTTCAATAGTCTGATCCATTTTCACTATTTTATCAATTTCCAGCCTTTTCATAAGCCAGATGCACAATGTTTTCATGCTGACTACTTTGTTGCTATCTCTGCTCTCAGGTGGGTCCCTTCTCATAGTTTTTCTTACTCATTTTACATGGAAGTGTCAGCAGCGACGCTTTAACGTGATTCACCCGTATTACGCCGTGTGTCCGATTGCATGTCAGCTCATTTAGTTGGGCCTGTGTGCTGCGCCGCGCTATGCGATTCTCATGGGGCGCACTAAAAGCTTCGTGACAGAGAGATTTCAGTTTGAAAAACTGATGCATTATACGCTCTGTGATACGCTTTGTTCTATCTATCTATCTTTTATGGCCGTCTGCGCATTTGCCACCCATGCGAACCGAAAAGCGATGCAATCTATGAGCATTTGACTCGGGCCAGGGCATGGGACAGTTGAGACAGGCAACTAATTAGTTTTTATGAGCGCCACTTGGCGTTGGCCATCCAAAGACACAAGCACACACACATACACACACACACACATAAACGCAGTGCATACCACACGGTGGCACTGTGGCGCCTAATCATTAAAAATTCAAATCGATTGAACGCACAGGGGCTACAGAGTCGCCATCATTGTCTGTCCGTCTGTCTCTCTGTATCTGTGGCTGCATTTCACATAAAACATTTTTGATGGGCACAAAAAGTATTTAATACGCAGCCTTTATGAATAATTCATGGCATATACATATGTATGTATGTATGTATGCAAGGAGAAAGAGTTAACTGCAACTGCGACTGTCCCAAAAGTTTATGCTAATGAGAAGGGAATCGCTCAGTCTCTCAAAGGCTGCTCCGTGTTCCTGTATCTCGATCTTATCGCCACTTGTGCATCTCGCCGGCAAAAGTGTGAAATCGCTCGTATCTGTCGACAATGTGGACAAGCTGTGGTCATTCTGAACGCGCAACGCTCAGATACCGATACGAAATTGAATAAGAATACAAATTCGAGGGCAAGAGCAGCTGAGGCTGCAGCCGGGACTGCAGACAGGCGCCACAATAAAAACGCCGCGAGCAACAAAGATGACGACAAAGTATCCTTGACGCGAAGATTTATGCCACATGCAGCAGCAATATCAGCGGCATCAGCAGCCACAGCAGCAGCAGGTCAAGCCATGAGGCTTGCTCGCATTCGCTCCCTCTTAAGAACGCCGACCGGCCAAGAGACCGAGACCGAGAGGACGTCACACTGAGCTCTCTGTCCATACTAGGCCTACAATAAATTACGATGACGCCACTTTACGCACATTTGAGCAAGTGCCGGACACTTTTAGGTAGTTTACAACTACAACTACAACTACCACTCGAGAGATACAGCTACAAGATACAATATCTATGGGCGATTGGGCCAGCGCTTTGATATTCCGTGCCCGAGTTTCCTCCATCATGCAAAGAATGCAGCGCACGCGAAGTGGCACTGAACTTGTTCGTTTTACGCCTCGCCCGAGATACGACTTGATGCTTGATTGCTGGCCGCCTGTACCTGGCCACCAATGCCTCTCACATCCTGCAGCAGCCGGCATCCTTCCGCCGCTTTGTTTGCCTGTGAAAATTGTTGTCGCGACGTCCCTGTAAATAATTTCGCAGGCGCCTGCATCTAATGAGCATTTAACAGCGCCGACGTCGATCGTCGATTGTCGATTGTCGATGTTGATGTTGACGGAGAGCCTCAAGCCTGAAGCTGAGACTGAGACTGAGACTGAGACTGAGGCTAAGTGCTGACTGATGAGAGCTAACAGCTCGGCGCTGGCGGCGCTTTAAGTGCCAACGCCATTGGCAATGAATGCACATTGTTTTTCTTTACCCAGCGTATTTTTTCCCGTCTTTTTTCGGGTATTGTTTTTCACATGCGTGCTAATGCATCGGCCGAGGAGCAGCCACTTCCATTACATTCCAAAAGTTGTTTTGGGCGCGACTCTTATTTTTTATTTACCAAAAATGCTCGAAAACATTTTATTGGCGTTGCATTTCAGGCATATTGATTTTGTCGATGTATATATTTAGTTCGGGCACCTTACCTGCCGCTCTTTGTAATGATCATTTCCGTGCCAATCTGATGGAACTGCTTCCAGAGCTCGTCGTTCTGCAGCGTCATCTCCACGCCGGGAAGCGAGACGCGTGGGGGCATTATCACGTGTCGCGGCATCGGAATGGGCAGCATCGGTGGAAATGGATCTGCATGGATGGGGGGAATACAATGTGATTAGATTTTAGTAATAAATGCTCACAATGAAAACAATATAAGATATTGTTCTATGTAAGTTGAACTACATGAAAATTTTAAATTAATTATGAATATGATAATAAGATATATATGAAATGTGAATTATACTCAGCGAGAGACAACAAACATCTCTAAGTAGAAATAAGTTATCATGATTGAATTCTTAAAGTTATTGTCTCTATGGTATACAGAAACCCCTAATAGCTAGTCATCGCTAGTCATCGAATTCAATTCAAAAGACAATATCAACAAATTATCTTCGATATGGTGAATAGCACCCGATTTTGGTATAGTAAATTTTACATGTATGCTTCATTAATAAATATTTGTATACCTTGGGAAAATCAGTATATAATGGTTTTGTTTAAATTGTTAAAACTAAAGTAAATATCGAATACTTGTTGCTTTAATGCAAGTTTTTATAGTTCCTATTCATTTTGAACACTCTAAGCCAAGATTAAACTAGGCATTAGAATGCGATTATATATAAGTATGAACGAATACTGTGATAGTTGAGTTCTCTAGAAGAATCCAGCATTCTCTCTTTGAAGAGGGTATATATAGGGTATATATCAGAGTATAATTGGTAGAGTTCATTAAGTTCTCAAGATTCTCTAGAGAATTTCAGCTATAAACAGTAGAATTCGGTCCCCATATAAACTTATATGATTATATATTGAGCATATTGAGCATCGTTATTATTTGATTCTACTGTATATCTATTTAGTTATATTTAAACAAGTAAGAAAGCTCTAGTCGAGACTGCTCGACTACGAGATCCCCTGAACCCTCCAAGCAACTGATATTTCATTAATAATTCGGACACACACACGCACACACGCACACACACTCATATACAGGCGTTTGCGCTTGTGTTGCGCTGCAATGTTGGCAATATTATGAGAACTTATTTGTTGAATAATTTAATTTCTAGACGTACGATCGTAATGAAACTTTCAGAACGTAATCATAATGTTTAAATGTATGTGTATACCGAAGCACAAGTCTCTAGTATTTGATATAGTTTTACAAAGATGAGGGTGAGGGGGTGGATTTAGGGGTGGGGGTGAATTTTAACAAAAATCGAAATTATATAAAATACACATAAGTCTACAATTAAAATTTGGAAGCTCTAGCTCTAAAGGTGTGGAAGATATAATTAAAAAACTAGCTTTCGATAAGGTTTTTAATCGATAATAAAATATCGGGAGTTGTTATCGATTTTTTGTGATAAACTCGATATGCGCGTGATACACACAGACCTAGAAAAACAAATTTCGAGTCTCTAGCTCTTATATCTTCTGAGATCGACGCTTTCATACATACGGACGGACGGACGGACAGACTCAGCTCGTCGCCCTGATCAAGAATATATATACTTTGTGGGGTCTGCCACGCCTCTTTCTGCCTGTTACATACTTTTAACAAAACCATTATAATTATACCCTGACTTCCCATTTTCAATGGGTTCAGGGTATAAAAACAAACTGCGAAAGATATTTAATCAAACTAAAATGCAAACCTTTCTAATTCATGGTCTGCTGTAGTATGTATGTAATTAGGTCTATGCTAAAACTCTTTTGTTGTCTTTGCCATATTTCAAATGCAGACTGTTTTTAAGTGACTTCCCTGCTGAGTTATGGCAGCTCCAGCAGGTGCTATCAGTTGCTACCTTGGGGGCCCCGCTGTGATCTATCGCATTTGCTTATGCAAAATCGACAAATGCTGTTGCCATATTGGTCAGCTTTATGGGTTAGTCGTCATAAAAGCGCTAATAGCGAGAATGCCCGCTGATATGGCCAATGCGACAAAGCCAAATGTGGCTGTCATTAATGCTAATGATCCTTAACAGCTTTTGTGCCGCCGGCAGTGACAAAATGGCGCCTTGGCTAATCTGCAACTGGAGTGCGGGGTGATCGAAGAGGGCGGTGGGGGTGGGGGAGGGGGACAGCTGCACTTACCCGGAATACGTTGCATTATCTGGTGGCGGTAAATCTCGTGCGCGATGTGCTGCTGCATTCGCAGATCGACGAGCTCGTTCATGGTGATCATGATTTATATATATTTAGGTGGTGGGCACAATATGTTGGTAAACAGATTTCACACTTTAATAATTTGTTTAAGTTTTGGCGCAATTCAATCACAGATAACAACAAAACAACACACGAAAGCTGTCAGCATGAGCTCTCAGTTCTATTGTGCGGGCCACGAGGCAAATTCGATTAGCGTCAATTATGCAAATCACAGCTGGCAAAGTGGCGTAGTTATGGCAAATGTCTCATAGGCGTGTGGGTGTTAATTTGATTATGACCACAACTGGTTGGGAATTGGAAACGTGTCTGGTCGACTCTGTCAAAGATTTACCGACGCTCGCGTCTTGCGCTCGCCAAGTTCGCATTTCAACTGAGCAAGTTCGACAAAATGTCGCTGCCGCCGTCGCCGTTGCCTCCGCCGCCGTTGCCGCCGCCGCTGCCGTCGTCGTTGACCGAAAACGAGCTTGACGAGTTCGAGCCATTGATCGACATTACCTGCAAGATCTGTTCCGTTGTGAATGCTGTTCAGCAGCTCAGATCAGATCTCAGGCCTCTTGCAGGTTGCCCTCAGCAGCACTGCGATTGGCTGCAAAACCGCAGCGAGAGTGCACAATGAGTGGCTAGCATGCCGTCTCTGTCTCACACAGAGCACTCGCTCGCGTTGTTAGCGCCTCCATTTTGAAATTGACACCAGCTGCAGGCGTTTTTGTTCGCTCATTGTTAGCTCCGCCCTCAACCGATCGATTGCTTAAGAGAGAGGCAGCGCTCTCTGTCTCGCTCCCGCTCTCTGTCACTCGCTCGCTCTTTCTAATTGTTTTTAATTTTGAAGTGCGAAGTTGCACAGTCAGCAGCCGCTCCAGCTGAAGCAGACAACCACATGCTCCTCCGCTACTACCGACGGAGTCTGTGTTTGTGTATGTGTGTGTGTGTGTTTGTGTGTGTGTTGGCGTGGTGTTGCCTTTTAATTATACACCATGATCGAAATTGTTTTTTAGAGTTTTCCTTTTTTTCCATTTGGCATCTTTTTTATACTTATTTATGCTTTGCCCATTTGTAGCCTCTGCCATCATGGTGGTCCTCTTGTCTTTGCCACAGTTGCTGCTGCTGTGGCTGCCGTTTTGCTGTTCATTTATTTGATTTTGGTTTTGACGCTGCGTCATTCGGCGGCATTGATATGGCGGCATACGCATGTACCCGAGCACCGATATGGGCTGGATCTCCTACTCGAGCTCGATATCGAGCTCGGCACTGCAGATGCAGCTGGCTGATTATAGTATTTTCTTCTTCCTCTTCTTCATCTTCTTTAATTGTATCTCCTCGTTCTGACCTTTTCGAGATTGACAAAACATTTGTTAAGCTGCGGAAACTCATGTCGTCTACAAATTTGCTGGCCGCTTCGATTGGATTGCATTGGTGCGAAGGCGGCCAACGGGAAGCAGATGAACATTTTGTATGTCCATGGCTGTCGTTACGTGGGGGATTTTACAGCTATAGATGTTCAAATAATCATCAATAATAATTAAATAAATACATATATGAAACGACCAAATTCAACATTCAATGATAAATTATTCATAATAACCAAAATAATTATTCAATTTTTTTCATATCATTGACGTACATTGATCATCATTGATACATATATGCTTATTATATATACACATACACACGTATATGCATTTATGTCTATTTCATTATTATACTATTACTTAATAAAATTAAGTTATTTCCTTCTTCAGCTGATTTCTCTATCAACTATTTTTACTACGCTTTCAGTTTTTTATCGTTTACTTAAATACTTTAAATTTATTTGCCAAAATTTTGTATTCCGTCTTCAGATATTAATATTAGTTTTTAGTAAATTAATCTAGTTAAGAGAAATTTTATAATATGCCATTAAATATACTTAATATGTCATTAAATTTATATAATTACTTTGTAATGACGTACATTAGTTGAGGAATATGTAATATCTACAAAATAATTGATATGTATATAAGGGATAAATTATATATTAAATTAATAAATATGGTACAATAATATATCTTTGTTTTTTAATTACTTTACATTCGTTTTCCAGTGTCCTTCTATTTAAAAAATAATTAATAAATGTATAAAATATAAAAATTTACAAAATAATGTACAGTATATAGCATTTAATGTTACAGTAAGTTTCAGTTTTGTATGCAGCACTACTATTTTCATTAGCATCATGTCTGGCACGTTAATCTATTTACTCTGTGAGTATTTTATACAATTAAAATTTGTATATTTGTTAATAGAGCAAATTTGAGCATCTGTTGAAAACTAATTAAGCTAATCATATTGTTGGATTGAACTTTAGCTTTAGTGTTAAGTATACGCCACCTGCGATCGCTGCTAACACAAGAGAATAACTTTCGCTTTCAGTGCCAACATCTCGTATTTCCACAGCCATAATACTGGGCAAATATTGCAGCTCCAATCTCTGGGCAAACAGAACCACTTCCGTTAGGCTGGCTCAAGTAATTAAACATTGCCATAGCTTTGGGCTCTTATCTGACTGTCCTGCACTACTGCGAAATACTTGAGTTTGCATGATAAATAGTTCTGCCAGCTAATTTACACAGCACTTTACTGGCTGACACATCCACTTGGGCTTATGTTGTGGCAGCCAGCGGCGATAAGCGATAGAAATTAATTTACTATTAGCTGTTCGCTGCTCGCTGTATTCCGCTGGCTGTTGGCATTGGCGTTTCGCCCAAATTACGTCTGCATAGTGTATGGAGATACCCTCTGCCCAGCAGTCAACCCAAGGCACCGCACCGCACCCATATGCGTGTCTGCGTTAATTTATGCCTCGTGTTTTCACATTTGGTCGCGCACGCTTCCGGTTCCTCTTTCCATATGCATTGGGTAAACAATTAGCCAAAGGTTCGTCTCTTTCGGCCTGTCTGTCTGTCTCGCTGTCTCGCTGTCTGAATGGCTGCCTGCTGACCAGCCCGGATCTAGGCCTGCGAGACGAGCTCGCCAATAGCTGTGCAATTTGTCAGCACTAAGCTAATTGGTGTTGCCCAAAATTATCTGCCTGCTGTTTGACTAATGCTCTAGGGCCTACTTCCGTTTCGTATCAGGGGCGGCTTCGGCAGCCCAACAGGTAGCTCGAGCTCTCGTAGTTCTCCTTGCTGCATTCCTTACCGCTGACTCAGGCAGGAGTGTATTTCATTTAAATACCAAGTTTATCAGCCAAGACACGATAACTGACATGATACTTGACTTGATATTGCTCTAGGTAATGGTGAAAATGTAAAAACAAATTCAAAATATCTCCAATTGTATTCATTTTTACAGTTGAATAAACATTATAATAGGTGTATATAAAAAGGAAAGACAAAAACAAAATATATAGATAACTTTAATGTTTGTGTAGTTGAATAAACAATAGATATGACTGTAATCAAATTTTTTACAAATAGAATCAATGTTAAAATCAACATTTGAATAGGATCTCTTATTGCAGCAGTAGATTCAATTCAGTTAACAGTCAGCAAATATTCCTGATTTGTAAGAATATTATAGTTTGTATTGTGATTTAAATCTGAACAAAAAATAATTAAAAATTTTTTGTCCTCCAAAGAAGTTGAATAACTATTAATAATCTCATTCAATATTAAAATCAACATCAACATGTCAATGGTATAAACAATTAAAAAATATCGAATACATAATGTCATTTTAATCGATTTGATTTAACAAAATATATAATTAAAAAAAAAAAAATAAATGTATATAAGTTTGTAGTAAATTTCAACTTCAAATTCAAAACATCAAGTTCAAGTTCATCCAGAATATATGAAATATTAATATATTAATATATGAAATATTAGTTAATCGAGTTCGGTACAACCTTTCATGAGATAGAGAAATTAATTAAAATTGGAATTAATCGATCATTCATATTCAAAATCTTAAGTACTTCCTTTTCAGACTTGTCTTAAGATTCAATGCAATCAATATTTAAAATTAGTTTAACAATTAATTGTTTTGCCTAATGACATAGAAATATTAGTTGCATATTAACCATTTAGCTAAGAACGATAAAAAAGTGCATTGTACTATCATATTCATATTTTACATATGTATGTATTTAATTGACTTGGCAGTTCAGAGCCTTGGATATTCTAAAATTAGACGTAAAACTTCGTTCTCGCACGACTATACAAATTAAAATTAGCATACAACAGCCGTGCGAAGCTCATGTAATTTTCCATGGAAAATATAACGAGGCCCAGGCAGTACTTTTCCCATTTTATTGGTTTTCATTGTGGACTTTGAGTGAACCGATGCCAAAATTTATTGATTTAAACTTTTAGCTACTCGATTGTTGATTGAACAAGCACCCAGCTCCCAAGCGACTATTAACGGCTGCCACTTGTTGAATCTACATTGTTACAGCACCAGCCTCGATGAGGACTGAGGACAGAGGACGGATGATGGGGATTGGAGAGTGGAGACTGAAGGATGATGTCTTCGACTAGCTCGATGCTTACTTGTTGACGCTCAACTGTCTGTCTGACTGAGGCATGTAAATCTACTTTTGTATGCAAATTAAGTCACTCAATCAACAGGGCGACAGCAACAACTATATGAAATGCGTTCACAATTGAACGATCCAGTTGTACCCTATCGAATTGAGTTTTCAGATAAGAAACCTTTGGTGGTCCCTCCATATATTTTGAAATTCGTTCGTCTATAGGAACAACTTCTTTAAAGAGCAATATTTTAACTAATATATTGTTAAGTATATAGGTTATAGCGTATAAGCTTTTTGTTTTCTATATTTATTGCACACTCTTACAGGGCATAATTATATTTTCTATAATATGGTGCTATTTTTCATACACTTTTACAAAGTATAATCGATGAACTCATTTGCTTCATTGAACGATGAACTCATTTGCTTTCGACCCATTACGTAGAATATCATTTTATAGGATACAATCAGGCTCTATCGTCTTTCTACGATTATATACAAATACCACCTGACTATTTGTTATTCCATTTTACAAGGTATATGCATGGGCGATCATATCAAATGATAGCCCTGGTCGGGGACAGTTAAAAATAAGATTTAGCAGGCAAAAGGCATCATAATCATGTGGGTCTTTTGCTGTAGCTAGACGACTACAATGGAGCATAGCAGCCGGCCCACTTAGCGTCGGTTGGAACAGGTAGCCCCAAGACCTCTGCGCGAGACCCCACAGCATACTCATATATGTGTCTATCTATGCAGATGTATGTGTATATAATTGAGAGGTGTTTAATCGTGTGTTTCGCTTTTTGTTTTTCTGCACATTCACGACCTATGGCGAGACAAGATTTACCTTTCCTTAACATCCATTGCCTCTGCTCCACTGTCGATTGCTGTTTGCTCTCAAATTATCATAAGCAAATACGGCCCAAAACCGAGCCCGAGACGAACGGACGGAGAGACGGCGGTACGGTGGTACGGAGGTACGGAGGGGCTAACGGGCTGTCCGACTGGCTGACTGTTTCGACTTTACGCGCTTCAGACTTCAACTTAAGTGCTAAAGTTGCCGGCGACGCGACGCGCTGAGAGGCGCTTCTGTTGTGTAGACACTTGAGTTATTACAATATTATACATATATTCAGAACTCAAGTGCTACTGGAGAGTCGGTTATTTTTTGTCTGCTTACTCTGCTGGCATTCTTCAACATCATTCACAGTCTCTATGGGAGCCAAAGAATCTGCATATATATATATATATATATATATATATATATATATATATATATATATATATATATATATATATATATGTATGTGTATGTATACATTTAGAGCAGTGTATTTATATTTTTCGACAATAATATTTGTTTATTTACCTTCGCTGCTCAATGAGCTGGCACTTGAATGGCTCGAACTGTTCGAACAGGGTTTAGTAATAATAACAAGATCGCTCGATTTAAATGTGATCGGCAGCTGGCCTAATCAGCGCGCTAAGTATGGTTTTTGGCATTCAGTTTGTTGGTTAAGTCAATTCATTAATATGCGATTTTCGATTCGGTTGAAAGTTCAATGGCCACGCGCTCTGGGTGTTGACATCAAAGCCAAGTCAACAGATCGCCGACAAACACAATAATAGCATAACAATGGCCCAGATCGAGCAACAAAGGCCGACCCAAAATCTGAATCGAAATCCATATCTGTCTGCCAAGTCGCTGCCCAAATCCAAATCCAAAGCCAGAACCAAATCCAAATCCAAGTCCGAGTTCGAATAAGAGTCCAAGTCCAGTAGTCGAGAAATCATTTCGCCTGATAAAAACATCCATTATGCGTAACAATTTGACGGCTTCTTTGGCTACCTTATTTTCTCCACTCGGCTATTGTGTCGGTGTTTTGGCTTTGATTGAGTAGCTAGCTGACCGGCTAGCCGCGGGGTAATTGTTGTCGCACAATCCCTCTCTATATCTCAGCCCCTCCCTCTCTCTCTCTCTCCCTCTTACCATCTTCTCTTCTCTGTCTTTCCCTCTTTGGTCCAGGCAGGGCAGCGGGCATGAGTGCGCAATTACAATGCTCTAGGCGGCTTGATAAAAAACGAAAACGAACAAACCTTCTAAAAACATGTTTGACGTCAAATAGGAAATGCCTTAATCTCTTGCACAGCCCAGCCAGCTCAAACTCTAACTCAACTCCGATTCCAGCTCCTGCCCTCGCTCCCTTGCCCTCCACTATCTATCTTGACTTGTGTTGGACATTTGTTTATGCTGGCCAATGCCTCTCGTATCATCATCTGCTCTTATTTGACTAGCTGTGCCATGGCTGCGCTTCTACTGAGTATATCTCGACTTTTTATTGCTTCTCCTATTTTGTTCTTTTTTCCCATTTTATTTTATGTGTACTTATGGCACTAGTCACTCGTTGACACTTGTTGCCTCAGTGCTGTTGTTGTTGATTGCTCTAATGGCGTCAAGACTTTCGCTTTTATGGAGCACGTACTTCCACGAAGCGTATCTGCCTGTATTAGCTGGAACTTGATTCTCGGCTGGCAATCCGATTGTTTTATAAATATTAGAAATATCTAAAAGGAATTTACATGAAAATAAACGGGTAAATTTCTTTGATATTCAATCTACAGAACTTAAGGTTTTCTGTAACATAACAAGATTACTTCAAAAACATGCTAAGCCATATGGTAAAACAGCTTCGAGACAAATCTTTATTGTTGGTATTACAAAGCTAATGGACTTATGATATCATAAAACTAGACTCTAATCTGGCAACAGAAGTGAGAAGAAGCTACCGATATCAAGTACACGAAACCCTAAAATATCGTATGCTTAATGCAGGCATTAACAGTCCGTGATGCAAAAATGATAGAACAGAAGATACCCAGTAGTAATTAGGGGCGTGGAGTCGGCTGTGCTTGATCGCAACTTGAAGTGTTGAAGTTCGTATATGGTAAACTATTGCGTATATATAGGAATAATCATATGATTCCCAATCAATATAGGTCGCTGCGTTGCAGGAATGATAGAACACAAGATAACCAGTAGTAAGTAGACTCGATTATGTCCTATTGCATCGTACAGTTTCAATTTGTAAGAGACTTTGGGGTTGATTCTCAGTCAATATAGGTCGTTGTAATGCACGAATGATAGTAAAAGATATACCCTGTAATTTTAATTCTATATAATTAGTTTTTTAGCTATATTTTAAAAATACGTGACACATGATGCAGAGCTAAAATGGTTTCTTTTCATATTCTTCCGCTCTTCATATTATCTAAGAGGTATAACAAATATGGCGTTAAGTCAACAGACACACGGCCATTACTCAAAGCGAGAACAATTTATGCCACCACTGCAATGGACCTTCTTTTTTATTGTGTCTCCAATTCAGAGTCAGCCTCCCATCTAAGGCGTCAAAAGCTCAAATATTTACAATTAGCCCAAAACACACACACACACACACATACACAAATATACATTGTCAGAGAAGAAGTGAAACGAGATAAGGCGAAAGCGAAAAGCATGAAAATATTTGTTCAAAAAGCAAATAAATTGCAGCAGATAAAGATCTAATTTTGATTAAAATTTAAGCTTTTTCACAACCTTAGCTGCTACCGTGCAAGAGCCTACATAGAGCATTAGAGCGAGAGAGGGGGAGAGAGGGAGTGCGGAGCGGGAAGAGAGAGAGGAAGCGACAGCTGGAACCTAAGCTAAGAGTCAAAGAAGAAATTTGAAGATGTCGCATCTGGATTTTATGTTTAGATTTTTCGCTGACAACGCACACAAAATATACAGAGGGTGGGAGAGGGATAGAGAGATAGAAAGAGAGAGAGAGGGAGAGAGTTGAAACCTTTAATAAATTAAACTCTGGGACACACGCCTGCTTATCGCTATCTGGAGTGAAGTCGCACAGCATGCTGCTTCTCGTTTTTTATAATTTTTGTAGACTTTTAGTTGGCATACATGGACAAACAATACGGTACTCTTAACACCAAAAACACGGCCGCCTTAACAAAGGCCAAGACAGCACAGAAGCGACAGACGCGTAGCTGCCGTTCGAGCAGCAGCTGGCCCTTAGCTTAGTTACATATACATTTCAGCCACACACACACACAGATACAGACACAGATACAGATACAGATACAGATGCTGATACAAACACTGTGGCACAACTAGGCACATGGAGGAAATCCATTTGCATATGAATGTGGCAATGATTACAAATTTCGCTCGTAAAATGTTTAGTTTTTTTTTTGTTTTAATTTTTTTGGTTTTTGGTTGTTTTTTTTTACCTTTTTTCGGAGGCATAATTAACTATGGATCGATCGAGCGTATGCGTTGCGGTTGCGGCAATTTATAGGCTTGTTGTTGTAACTGATTGTGAGATACGATCTTGTATCGGTTTTTATATACGTATCTATGTCTATATATACTATATATGTATGTGTGTGTGTGTGTGTGTGTGTGTGCGGAGACGCATGCGCTGTGTCTGCTGCCGATAAATGAGCAGTCGAATAATGTCAATGGACTTTGGTGGGAAAGTGTTGAGCCGTTTGCGTTATGCAGATGAAGCTATTTTATTGAATGAACTGAAACTGTAGCCAGAGCTGAAGCCGAAGCCGTAGCCGTAGCTGTAGCTGTAGCTGTAGCTGAAGCTGAAAGCCGAACCTTTCACAGCCAATTAAAAGCGACTAACAAGATCGATGCTGCTGCCAGATAAGCTAGCACCTAATAGCCTAACTGCATACTTAATAGATTAGCCATGCCTGATTCCCACCAGCACCTTCGCCTTGGCCGCCAACGCCCACTGACAGAGCAGACCATTCCAGACCAGGATCACACACTCACATGAGTCGTGTTGCTGAGCATCTGCGATCTACAGCAGCGATCCTACAGCCTCCACTCGGCACTCCGCGCCGGCCGTCGTTCCTCATCTTGTGTTTATTATGGCGCGTTTCGTTAATTTCTTGGCGCCATCATCATCGGCTGCGACTCCGTCTCCGTCTCCGTCTCCTGTTCCCTCTCCGTCGTCTACTTTGTCCCAGGCTTCTCTCTCCTTTGCTGCGTCATAAAATTAAAACTCTTCACTCCATCATTTTTCGTGTGCGAGTGCAACATTTGACAGGTAAACGTCTGGGAAAAAAACAACTTGCCGTCTGACCGCCCGGTTAGCGCAGCCGCGCCCTACTGCCCGAATCTTTGCATACTCAGGCTTCAGAACTCGAGATACACTCTCTGGCCTGCAAATACTCGTATCCATACAGCTCATTGTTAAATATATAATATATACATTTGGATTATTTATAGATTTAGAGAGAAAGTAAAACACTAGATCAACGAAATGAATACTGTATTGTTCTCATTGATCTATTATACTATTATATACGGAATTGATCTCACTGATCTCCAACAGAAAATATGGTATACATATGTAGGTAGTACTTCATAAACATTTATTTATTTATTAGACGTTAGAGCTTATATAAAATAAGTCATGGCTATTGGAATATTAAATATTTATTATATCTTCCCATATTCCATATTCATAGAGTATATAACAATCGCTGTTCCTTCAAGTTCAAGTTTTTAATAAATTATAAAAAAAAATTCAATTTTTTTCTCAGCCTTTTGTGTGTTGCTGCTGATGTGAAGTTAGCCATATTTTTGACAGATTGATTAGGTAATATTAATTTTTTATATGTGCAGCAGAATGTGGCATGGGAGCTGTCATTATCACCTGCACGCCCTGGAAACTGGGTGCCTGCTGTAGGTCGGAGACAAACGCCCAAAGGAATTAAGTAAATATTTATATGGGAAGCAGAGTGGGCTCCAGTCTCCAGACTTATCAAAGGGGGCAGAGAGCAGCACACGCTGCATGGCATTTTTGTATTCCAATCTGGATAGGAACCGTTGGACACAAGTCTATTTACCTGTGTTGAACGTGTGAAATCGCATTTGCATATTCAATCAGCGACACAATAAATATACGAATACTACATACGAATTCATATAGAGTCGTTAAACAACATTTACATACGAGAATCACAAAATTGTTAACAGCAACCGCAGGTGGATTGACTCAGAGACGACAGACTGCGAGACTGAGGAGGAACATTCCGAGCGCTCGACTCGAGACTTTTGCATTCGAATTGAAAGTGTCAATAGTTGGTAGCGCTTCTGGAAACGCAGCGACCCATAAGCCTTTGTGCCCAAATTCCAAGTGCAAACTTGGAAACAAATTACAAAAGACTAAATAATAAAAGCACGTGATCAAGTGGCTCACGACTTCCATATACCCTGTGTTTCATCATTGTAATGAATAGTTGGCCTTAATTATATGTAACGGTTCAATATACTGATATATACATGAAAATTATTGATATAATACTATATTAATAAATTGATATGTTGATATACTTATATAGATATATATTAATAATCTTGTATTCTGGTATATTGATGTTTTCACATTGATATACTTCTATATTAGTATCTTTTTTATTGATATATTGACATTCATTGGCTACGTCTATCATCAGAAACCATATGAATTAATTGGAATAGCCTTTCGCTGCCTGCTACATACTGAAATCCATCGTAAGTACATACAGGGTATTGCAAATAAATACACATGAATGCGCACATCTGCGAACTGGAATAGACACGATGACTCGGCGAAGGCGACGAAAAATATTTGCGTGGGCAGATGGAATATTTCGATTTGAAGCTTCTCAGCTATTTTCGACCCGAATTTGTACTAAAATTAACAGCTTGCCCAATTTGACAAAATATACTAAAAATATTGTTATGGCGGCTCTTAAAAATTCCATTATGCGCCAACAGAACAATGGAGGCAGCTCTCAGCTCTCAGCTCTCAGCTCTCGGGCTATCTATGCTGCTGAATATAAGCAGTTTAGACGTGGCGCCACGCGCTGCGGCACAGTTGACATTTCTGGCTACTGCTGCTGCTGCTCCTCCTGCTGCTGCTCCTGCTACTCGTTGCAGTTCACTTTCGGTTTCCGCTGCTATTGCTGATAAGCGCCAGTTGCAGCTGCTGGGCTACGGCTGTGTACTTATCAGGGTGTATGCCGCAAGCCACATGCCCCGTGCCCCACACCCCCTGCCCTGTACCCCGCCCCACTTCGCGCTCTAATGCATAACTATAAAAACAAATTATGAGCGATACGCTAAATCAACGAAGTGCATTTAAGCGCTGCCCGCCGCGGGGCCAGCGACAATCGAGAAGCAAATCTTTCTTTCTCTCTTTGTTGGGAGGTACGTGGCACATTTGACTTAATGAAAATGTTGGCACTACAAGTCAAGTGCTTCGAGGCGCAGTCAAGCGCATACACACACACACACACACACACACACACACACACACACATGAACATACTCGAGCTGCCGCGCTTGCAGCACGCAAGAGAAAAATGTTGGCGCCAGGCGCCACTAAAAAATCTTATGAATGAAGTAGACACATTTTTTGTTTCTACCGCTGTGTATGTGTGTGTGTGTGTCTGTATACTTGCCCCAAGCACCAGGCCGTGCCTTTACCATGCCCCCTCCCTCTCGTTTGTTTGTTTGGTGTCGAACGGAATCGCGTTTGAAGTGCATAGACAGAGAGCTCGCCTCTCGGTGTCTCAGCCTGTCTTCTGTCATTATAATAATTTTCTTAGAAAGTTCTGGCATTTATTAAGTTATTAAAATGAAATTAGAGCCTACTTAACAGAATTCCACAAATTCTTTGCTAATTATTATATTTATTTCGTTGGCAGAGCGCAGACATAGCTTGAAAGAGAATATTGAAAGACTAATTTATATAAGTATAGTAATAGTAGTAATAATGTATTGAGCTAGGTTAAAATAAATATTATAGGATTATTAAAAATGTTGAATGTAACGAGACAAAAGTTATGTTGATTTTTTAAAAATTGTATTTTTATTCTGATTTATAATGAGATGCCCTGTTCGGGCCTTACCCGTTTATGAATGCCAAGGAGTGAGGTATTCGGATTTATAGTAGATCCTTTGGTTGGCGTTTTATAAAAGTTTTAACAATTTATAGGATCCAAAGTTACTTTATGAGTAGATAGATCATATTGTTTTTCCAATATTTATAGCAAATAAACAAATCATGATACTCACATTATTTTCCCTATATGTCTGTTAATGTAACTTCATTTTTCAGTTCCTTTCAGATCAACCTACTTTATATACATTCATTATTATGTTTATTAATATAATATTTTTATACATCAGTGGAAACAAAGCAGTGTCTCTCTTTTCTTTAGATCCGATCTCATAATGAAGGTATTTTTCCATCAAATCCATTTCACATATCCTTTGTAAAATATATTATACAATAATTAATAACCAATTATAGACAGACTTTGAATATCAATATTCAAGATGTGCTCCATAATATATAATTTATTTATTGGAATTCACAGAAACTATTTATTGCCAAGCATCTAGCGCCCTTTATCAATCGCATTTATTAGGGACTTTCCAAGACCGATTCCATTCCGTTTTGGGCTACCTGTTGATCGGCAGGCGAGCGAGCGTGCGATCCTTATTAAATCCACGCACTAAGAGCATTAATCACCGTTTTCACGCGACGCGCCTGTCGCCCGGGAAGGGGAAGGTGAAGGAGGCAGAGGGAGGGAGGTGAGCGTGGTGCCTGCGGCGAGTGCTTCCTGGAAAAGTGCAGCGCCTGCGCCGCCGCGTGTTGACTAATGACGCGCATTTAGCAGCGATTAATGAATTTTATGGGCCACCATAATTTTATGGCACATCAACAGGGCCGGCGGCTCGTTGGCCCGGTGGAAATTCCAGCGAATTTCCCAGCGGCCGGGCCATTGACGAGGCCGCGGGCTGGAAAAATGAAAAGCTGCAGTCTGCGGTTTTATTATCCTACCTGTTCGCCCGGCTGGCACCGGCGTTACGCGCACAATGGCCAAGGTACTTGAGATTTTATGGTCACATGCGCACGGGCATCCTCACTCGGCCTAGGCGTACTCGAGAACGTATTCAAATGCATTCAGATGCTAATCAAGTGCTCGGGCCGGTTGTGTGCCGTGCCCTAGGTTTGAATAGGGCGTTTGTATGACAGCTAATGTCTCGCATAATAGAAATCACCTACTTAAGAATCAAGTGCAAATTGTCCAAGCCAACCCACTTGAGACTTCAACTATGGAATCTGGATCGCTCTACACATGCGCGCATGCACACATGCACACATGCATACATCCCTGTATGTGTAATCCTTGTATAATTGAAACAAAATGAAATTTGTTTTTACAGTTTGTCGCAGGCTTTAAGATCCCATTTTTGGGTTTGTTTTCATTCCACTGCAAGAGACAAGACACGAGAGGCCAGAGACGAGAGACGAGATATATAGGAGACAAGAGAACGAGCATGTCGTTTGTTGTTCTCAGCAAAGATTTGCTCAAAGGATTTGCCTCTGCCTTCGCATTCAACGGAGACTTCTTTCTTTCGCATGCGTATGGCCGCAGTCTCTTTTGCTCTTGGTTTATTTTTACTGCTGCTTAAACAATTTTCGCTTAAATTGTTTGTCGCAAATGGGATTTGGGCTCACCACAAGAGGTTTGGTTAAAGGATAACAATCATTTTGCCATTGTTGACAATTCGTGATCATTGTTCGACCCATGCGGGGACAATTGAAGGAATGTTGTCATCTGTTTGTCTAACTGTTTACTTTCGTAATGGATCCTATCCAAGCAGCTGCCAACGATCACAATTTTGATCTTGGAGCGTCATGGGAGTATCAAACGAGAATCTACTTTTGTTGATGTTTAGTGAAAATATACATACATATTGCATTTTAAAGATGTACACATCAATCAAAAGGGAATATTTGAAATTACATTTGATCAATTTTGAACAAAATTGAACAAGCCGTATAGAGAATGATTTGGTCTCGGATTTATGCTGTAAATAAAAATATTTATTATTTAATATTTATTACTAAATGTATCATTAGTTTCTACTTAAGTAGTATTTTCTATAAAAAATTGGTTTTATATAATATATCATGTAATCAGTTTATATGTCTATATACAATATATGTATGTATATGTAAAATCTCAGCACGTGTGAAATACATAAATTTATTAAACGTAAAGGGTTTCATTATTTTAAAATACTTTAAACGATAATTATTATTATTATTAAGAATAGTTTTCACTCTTTCCGAACAAATTATGTGTTACAATATCTCTTTAGTGTTATCTGGAATATAATAATGTTTTGAGTAAATACATCGTAATAATGTATGTTATGAAAATGTGCAAGAATTTCGTGTAGGAAAAAACTAATAGATGTGTAAATACCTTTGTTCATGTGAGATGGAAGATCACTTTGCACTAGAAAATAAATAAGAAAGTCTCTTTCTGTTTCTATTAAAGCATGTACAAATTTTCCAATTTCAGTACTTGAATAGATCATACGGGTGAATAGAAAGACAGATGTACCAATAGCAGTGCTAGGTATTCTGTCATTTAGCGTAATTGCAAATAATTTAATATTAAATTGATACGTCAGTTTCGAAATGCCAGTTAACTAGATTGATTAAAATCTAGATTAGTTAAATACGAGAGCTGCTTTATCAGTTGTCTCACAAGAGCCAACTTCTGCAAAGACCATTAAAAATGTTCGAGCGTAATTAAAACGCTTGTTCACATGCTGTTTAAAATTTTCCCAGTCCAGGCACTTTTTATCCATGATAATCACGCCCGTACTGCTGCTTCTTCTACTTCTGTTTTTTTTTTCGGTAATGCATATTCAGATCTTTTCGGCATACCACAAACGATTATCTGCATCGAAGCACACTCATCGAAACGCGGCAGCGTCCTCTTCTTTGGCCACTGGACAGAGACAGCGCCGAACAATGGCAGCGGTTAAAGTACAAAGCATCGCACTTTATTAACTACTTGAGATTAAGTCTGATAAAGAGATAATCCCCGACGGTCGGCAACTAAACTCAAAGTGCACCGCATACTCCTACAACGCGAGAACTCTCTCGTGTCTGAGGCATAGGTGGATGGAGTAGAGAGGGAGAGAGAGAGTGAGAGAGAGGGAGAGCGAGAGTTCCAACATTTCGGTAGCTGTGCCAGTGTAATAAGCATAACAATATCGTTGTCCGCCCAATTGACAAGCCAGACCGTGGTAGTTGAGAGGCTGAGAGATCTGGAGCGCTGCCGTGTAAAATAGATCACAGGTAATGTTGCTGTCGCAGCTCAGGTGAGATCAATAGCAGCCAGCCAAAGACATAGATGAGGCTTATCGCTTGTATTGACGGGCCACTGCCTCAGCTCGACTCTCTCCGCCCCGGAGCCAACCATCCACACGTCACTGCACTTTTGCTTGGCATCGCATCTCATCAGTCCGTCAGCCCGGCATTCCGACAGCCCGACATCGTCATCGCTCGTCGCTATCGGGCGCAGCTGCCTTTGATCAGTGTAGCGTAATTTTAAGCCAAATTGGGCAGCCTTTTGGTGCTGCCGCGTTGCCTACGGGCCGGGCCAATGGCTCTTGGCCTCATGCTGGGCTCTATTCGATGTCTCCTGGCTGCCGTTTGGTGCCAATGTCCTGGTTCCTCTGGCGTTGGCTGCCTCACTTTTTCAATGCTTTAGTGTGAAGATGTAACATCTCCTAGTTAGGGTGGCTTTGCTGTACCGACTCCCTTTCTCTCTCTCTCTCTCCCTCTTCTGTTTTCTGTTCTTTTGAGGCGTGGAGCTACTGCTGTGTAATGGGATTTACCTTTGATCCATTGTGTATTCGCATATTTTATTAGAATTCATTGTTCCTTACATCTTTTGCAATTTGGAGATGGAACATGCGTTGTAGTTTTTCTTTCTTTACATATAGCAAAAAATTATCCGGTTGTCATTTGTAGAGATTTTTATAAATATTTGATTCATCTTAAATTTTTCAAAAATTATAAAGGATTTGTTGGTCATATTGAAAATGGTGTAATTATTCGAATCCTTAGCGAGTTTAAATTCAATAGTAAAAGAATAGCTAAGGGACTTGATTATTTGGAACTTCATGGAATGCTTTTACATAGAAAGTAATTCTTGTATTAAAAAGTTATGCAAAAAATATTTGAAATATTTTATATTCATATTTATTTTTAAAAGTAGGACAGCGTTCAAGCAATCCACTATAGTAAATTGGTTTTGTGATGGATTTGAAGGGATTTGAAATTAGTAATATATGCTATCATAGAATATAGTATATAGAATATAAAATTGAAATATTTATAAATACATATACGTCTATTGGAGGCGTGGAAAGCCAGGAAAATTATAACCTCGACAGTTTGAAAATCAATAAATTCTGTTGAATCCATTTATTACCAGGAGCTTGCTCACACTTTTGTAGTTTTCAGTAACTCTATATACATATGAAGTGAATAAGTTCTTAGACTAATAGAAATGTAAGCGTCAAGCCTGCATTAGATTATTGAGAGTTCGACTTGGATCAGAGAACTGTTGAAATGCATTGGTCCAGCTAGAGGCAGTGAGTCTTTCGTTTGCGAAAGACCAAACGAGGCATGACAACGCTTCAAGTGTTTATGCAAATGCATTTTAACACCTGGCTGCACAAATATTATCTAACTGCTCATAATAATATTGATAATTTTTATAAATACCACAGAAGAGAGAAAGAGAGAGAGTGGAGATGGAGATGGAAGAACTGAGTTCAATACATATAACTGTGGGGTGAACGTGAGGCGTAAATTAATTCTATTGAAGTCGCTTAGAGTTCCATGAAACGGCAGCCGGGTCCGGGAGACAACGACAGCCAACGGATCGCAACTGAAGCGCTGAGCAAACAGTTTCATTGGCTTGGAAAAAAAAGTGTTGAATCTGTTGCTGCTGCTGTTGCTGCTGTTGCTCGTTGTGTTTACTTGGTTGCAAGTTGGATGATCGTGTCGTGGATTGTGTTTGTAGACGCAGCCGGGCCAAGCTCATTATGCGATCGCGTTAAGCTGTGAAATTTATTGTTTGTCTAGCCATAATAGGGGGGCAACAACAGCAGCCAGAGGAGCCAGAGCAGCCAGAGCAGCAAGAGCAACAAGACCAGCAAGACCAGCAGAAGCAGCCAAAGTTACGAGTCTCTAATCTCCGACTATTGACAAAAACTCAATACCAGTAGTTGTTGGCAGTTCGCATTGGCATTTATGAATTATGGAAATGGTAACTACGCTTAGAAGACGCCACTTCATGCTGGTCAAATGGAGCTGGGACTGCGACTCGTCGGGTCTGACTCGGACTCTTCGGGCGAACAAATGTTTTATTAATGAAACGCTGATCATCAGCTGCATTTGTTTGGTGTGGGCAGCAGCAGCAGCGGCAGCGGCAGCGACGTTGGCGAGTCTCTAAGCGAGACAAATTACCACATTTCAACACATACTCAAAACTGGCGCTGGAACTGCCCCCTACAGTCCATGTAAACGGTTGCAGACGGAGTCTGCGTCTGGCTCTGGAACTGGGTCTGTGTCTGCAACGGGGTTTGAACCAAGTGGCCCTTTTGGCGCCCATTGCAATTGTGTGGCATCGGCTATCGTTGTTGCTGTTGTTGTTGTTGTTGCTTTCTTGTTTCAGTCTCGCTCGTTCGGTGGTCATTAATAAAAATGTTTTTGTTGCTTTGGGTTAACTCCCATAAGCCATAAGAAAAACAAACAAATGGACAGGCGATCGTTGGATAGTTGAGTGCCTGACTGGTGGGCCAGACACATACAGAGATCGAATATGTATATGAATATACATATGTGTATGTGGCCAGACCCCTACTTTAGGTCAAATAAGCCAAGTCAGCGACGTGAGCATGAATCAACCTGTCAAAAGTCTCGTTAACGCCAACAGCAACGATTTTCGTTGCTTGGCCTTCTTTTTGCTCTGGCAGGGTCACAACGAATATGCGATGAGCTACGAGAGGTAGCAACACAAAAAACTAAACTACAAAACATAAATTCATACATATGTGAAAGCTAGAGCTTTATCTATGACTAAAAGTTTGTTTTTATAAAGTCTGCTTTCCTATTTATTTATATCCTTTTTACAAACATTCCTAACAAGTCGTTAGATCCCAGGCGCAGTCAGGCGGCCTGCTCTCCTACAAGACCTCCACACGTTGGCCACAGCTTAAGACCCTAAGGGTCTGCCAAAACCTTTGTACAGCCCAAGAAGCAGGAACAACAACGCAGAGCAACACAATAACCATAACAATAAAAACAAAAGCTGGGAGGGAAATTTCATTAAATGCCACATTTGAGGCAGCCAAAAACTGGCGCCAGGCACAGCATCAGCATCAGCTTCAGCAACAACAACAACAACAACAACATAGCCATATCCATGTTCACATATAATCTCGACAACGCAACGCAACGAGAGCACGAACAAATAAGCAGCAATTTCTTCATGTTGCGAGCAAATTTGGCTGGAATGCGGCGCACGGCTGATGTGGGCAGGGCTGAGTCGGCAATGAAGTGCGCCGTCGCGCTGCTAAACGATCTTGCCACCGCCCGTCCACACCATGCCACACACAAGCACACATGCAGAGAGTAAGCAAGCGAGAGAGAGAAAGAGAGAGAGAGAGAGAGAGCTGGTTAAGGACGGGGCACACGCACGAACTACGAACTTGATGCGGAGCCAGTTAACCAGGGTCTGGACTTTCGGGCTCTGGGCTTTGGGCCCTTCACTCGACCTGACTGCCGACAGACGACAGACGACAGTCGACTGGCGCTATCGTCGTCTGGCTCTTGGCCAGGTTGTTGTTGTTGCAGCCACTGCTGCTGTGCCCACACCGAATTCAGAGGTGCAAATACGTTCGGACCAGTCTCCAATTTGTGCTGGCAACTGATTATTCATGGTCCAAAGATGTTCCACAGTTGTTATATGCTCATGTTATCATACCCATTACCAAAACTCTGAAGGGACTGATTGCGGGAAAAACGCTATGGGAAAAATTGAAATGCAAAGAGAAAGTAATGAACATAGTTTCTATTATTATAGAACAAATTATTATTTTTATTAACTTTTATGTAATGTATATCTATACTGAATATTTCCATTATTAGAAAACAAAATATTCGTAATAATTTCTATGTAATGGAATACATATATAATAAATAAAAAATTAAATTAAAAGGTCAACATATCTTCTTTTAAGTGAAAACTTTTTGAAATTATTTAAGGGGTTTAATATTGTCTTATAGTCTTATGGTGTGATTTTTTTAAATACTGATGCTATTGTTATAGCACTATAAAACGGAATTTTTCAAGGCACTATATTTATTTCTATTTGTATTTTCCTCTATGAAAATATTCTCATATATAACATTCAAATTTATTTACTTGTGTTTCATTTTACAGATTAAAGACTCTTTTTGAAAAAAAAAACTTGATAAGAAGTTAAAAACTGAGGATGGGAAATACGAGCGAAAATAGATAAACAATTTGAAAATTCGATTGGTTTATGATTATTACAATATACAAAATGGATTAGTGTTTCAAAAATATGTATTTCCATGTAAAATTGTGTCAAATTTAAGAGAGCTCTTTTAAAATGATTGCAATTTGATCTCTGCATAAATCAAGCACCTAGGGCTATGGACATCATATCATTGAGTACAGATTCAATATAGGGTATACAATTTTCGTTGCCTTTTAATGAGTATGTCATCTGGCTTTTACTTGATGATGATTTTACGTTTCTGCCTTTCTACTCCGTTCTTGTCGCTGTCGTTGTCGCCGTCGACGTTGCCGTCGCCGTAGTCTAAGAGGAAATGAAATATTTGGCTGGCATAAAAGTTATCATTTTATTAAAAAGCAGACGCAATCAACGCATTCACATATTAAAACCGATTTCCAGCCGACTTGTGGGATCTTGAGCTGAGAGCTACAGAGAGACCATAGGAAGCACGATAAGTTTGTAGGTCGCAGCATACAGACCCAGAAAGAGAGAAGGAGAGTGCGATAGGGAAAGAGAAAAGAAACTGATTCATTTGGGTTTGGGTCAGCCGACATTCGACTACTGGAGACAGGGGCGTGATTAAGAGAGACGTCGCGCCAGTCGTCGGTCTCGTCAACTGACCAACTGACTACACAATTTTCCCAACATATATGAGGATATATGTTATGTGTGCATGTCGTTGAGGACTTGTCCTAGTTAGGACGACATTTAGTGGGCGTGTAGGCAGCATACATATATACATATATAGTATCTGGTTCTGATTGAAATGGTCTGGTTAAGAATTGATTAATGCACAACATAAACAAGCATCAGATCCCGCTCAAGTGGTGCAACCGAGCCACATTCAGTAGGCGTTGTGTGCGCCTGTACCATGTCGAAGTGCAGTTTCGTGTCAGTTTTGACTATTTAGTAGACTTTGCATAGGCCTAGACATAAACGTTCGTTGCTCGCGGTTAGAGTTTTCCAGCTATCGAGCGCTGTCATCGCATCTCAGCTTTCATAACTCAATCACGTCCCATAAAAAGCCATAAACAACTTTGATAACCCCACGGCATTTGGTTGGGGCTTCATAAACTGCCAATATAAATGTTTAAATTAATTACAGTCTTGCCATCAAAGATGCTATTTTGTCCATGTGAGACAGGTCAGTGGCCAACAGGACCCACCGCGCGTCTCCAACTTCAACTAGAGCTGGGCCGCTGTGGGGCTGCATAAAAGACAAAACATTGAAATCCAATTAAATGACGGTCATTAAACTGCCAGCATGATGGTGCCACAAATCCATTTTTAATTGCTTATTTCATAAAAAGGAGAGGGGGAGAGAGTGAGAGATAGAGAGAGAGAGAGAGAGAGAGAGAGAGGGGCTGGCAACAGGTACTCCGCCTAGACAGAGGTGCATATTATCATATTAACGCGTCTGAAAACCCAAGAAAGCTTCGGTTCCCGCAGCTCATGGCCATCAAATGGGGTCCACACTTTATTATTGTGTCAATGCAGTTAACAAACAACAAATGAACAGCCCAGCAAGAGGAGAGCCAACAGAATTTTTGATTGATGTCCTTGGCAGTCAAACGCTCGCCTAAACGGCTGCAATAAAAAATTTACCACGTTTGGGGCACAGCGGGCGGTACGTTGGCGCCAGTGATATATTTCACCCTTCGCTGATGTGACTGCGAAGCATCGGCCACAAGCCGAGTGGCCAGAAGAACTCCGAACTGGCCTGAGAACCTCTGAGACAGAGACGGAGACAGAAATGGAGATGGAGATGGAGACAAAGACGGAGGCGACATTCGCTGCACTGCGATCGCAGCCAGAGACAAGCAAGCGGATTGGAAACGGAATATAAAAAGTTGGAAATGTTAAAATTTAATTATGGGTTCAGTTTTTGGCCTCTCAGCCAGACCACATGAATACATGCACACATGTATGTGTGTGTGTGTACCCCACCAATATCGAGACATTAAAACACAGTGTGCGAGTGGAGAAAAGTCAACAGAAATTTGTTTTTAATTTACAATTTAATATGCGTTATAAAAAATTGGTCTCAATGACGAGTTATAAATATTTATGAAGGCAGCGCCAGAAAGGCAACGGCTAAGGAATACCAGCTCGAGTATTTTGTTTCCCTCAGAGTTTACGAATGCTCTACAGGATCTACATTGATCAGATTGTGTGTAAGAAGTATAACTTGATGGATAAGATTGAACTGAAGCTGACTGTGCGATATATGGTGTGAGGATAACAAGCCGACAAATTTAAGATAATATAATATAATTAATAATAATATATTAGTATTTACTAATATATATATATTTTTTATATTCTAATATTACACTGTACTAAATTAAATTTAATTAATTAAGTTCCAGACCTTTTTTGTGTAGTTATTAATGTATGAAAATATATCATTTAGATAAAATTGTTAATAAAATATACGACTGTATAACCTAAGAAAAAAAAAATAGCAGACACATAAAATAATATTATGATATTGTTATTATATAGAAATAAAATTATGATCTAATTTAATATCACTAAACTAACTGCCAAAGCAAAATCTGGTTATCTATAATTAGCAAAAAGTTTTCGATCCGTTTCAAAATTCTTGTTATAACGAGAATGCCCCACTCGAAGATTTCTCACATGCAAGTGGACACACTCCAAATTATTTGTCAAACATTTTCGTCTCGACTCGTTCCAAATACTAATGCCACACACACACACACACACACACACACACAGGCTCAGATCACACATCGTGGGGCTATCCTAACTCGCCAAATTGCTGTCCGCTTAAATTGCCAAACTTGGTGGCACTTGGAGTCATCAGTTCCATGCGAATGTGGATGTCGACTCGTCGACTGTTTTGACATCTTGGGGCGTCCGTCGTCGCCACGTTAGCGGGGCAGGGAGTGCCACTGCGCCACTGCGACTGCGCCTCATTATTTATTATGAATTCTATAAATATTAATGGATTTTTAAATGCAATTATAACAACTAATTAATAATGTGCATTTTAAATCGTCCCGGGCGAGCGAACACGGTTTGCGCCACCGTCTCCATTGGAGCATTTGACGTATTACCTGACGTATTTATTGCATGTTTTCTCGCTTCGACTTTGGTACTTTGTGTGCTCGTTGGCTCTACTCTAATGGAGGGTAATACAAACATTTCAGACGATATGTAACATTGTCTCCCTCTCTCCTACTGAAATTGATGATGTTCATATTTCATCTTTCTATTCATGATAATTTTTTAATGAGACTATTGATTAATAGGGTCTTTTTTTGACCTTCCATATCCCATGATCCACATTAAGTCATCTCATAATAATCAATTTCAATCAAATCTGGAATTTAACTGAGTTCAGTACATTTGACAAGTAATGAACACATCGCCGCATTCCCACGAAATGATCGTATGTTGATTTATTTGCGAAACTGAAATTTTAATGCAGAACGGTTAAAAAACCTCTATTTGACATACTTGAAAAAAAAAAAATCAATTTAAATTTAATCGTTTAATGCAATAACACAATTCCGAAAATGCTTCTCCTGTAAAGTTACATTTTCGACATACGATCATTTCGGGGGAATGCGACGATATTATCCTTAAGATTTCTAATTGGCAGAGTATTTGCCATTCGGCTGTTAGAAAATCACTTGTAGTTTTTTATTCATTTGCTGCTGTTATGAAATGGGCAACGAGTCCAAATGGAGGTGCGCGAAAAAATTAAACGAGAATGTCTGACAGAATTTATTTTAATTAGTGCGATGAAGTTGTGAGTGGCATGCCAAATGAGGGGCAGCCCAACTGGCTGGGCATTCGCGATCAGCTCATGGCCGAACGGGTCCATGCAAAGCGACTGCCAAATGGCCAATGGCAATCGTTGATCAATGACAAGCTCGAGTGGATTTTAGCCACCCTAGCTTGACACAGAGATCACAGAGTGGAAGGCCGCCAGATGCTATACATAGAGCAGGAAGAGACAATAAACGATCGCATGGGCATTTGCTTGGCAAAGATCGCGATCGCGATCGCAAACGCGTTTGCTATTGAGATCGAGTTTGAGATTGAATGAGATCCCGTATCGATTACATAGATCGACTTCTGTGCTCAGGTCAATTGCCGCTAGGCCAACGCAAAGGGAAGCCGCCTGTGCCTGCGCCTGCACCCGGGTCGGTCGTGTCGCGACGTTGTAATCGATATGGCGGAGCGCTGGCAATCGATACCACAGCCAGGAGAATGTATCTTAAGTAGCAATGTAATGTGTCCAGATGCCGAACTGCTGATAAGAGCGCCCTGGTGGCGACGGCTAGATGATCGCTGCGATCAGTAGTAGCCTCATCTCTCTTGGGCCATGGCACTTGTGGGCGCCTGGCCATAATGCATCTAACAGATACTTATGGATTGCTGATCTTGTGACAGGCTCTGTCCGGGGTAGCCAACTAAAGTGGAGCCTCACAACGTGAGAATCACAAATATGTAAAGAAGTGGAAAGGAAAATCAAGGGATAGGCAGAGGTAAAGGGAGAGGGAGGGGGCCATTTCTTTTGGGAAAAGGTTGCAGCGATCGATCGAACGATCCAACGATCGAAGCAAACATCTTAACAAATTATAATGCCCGACACTGGGTCGAGCGGTGGCTCGGTGGCTCATCGTTAAGTATCTCAACTAGTAGCCGCTAGGCAGCCACGAGAAGTGATCATCTCAACGACAGTCCATCGATCATTCAAAATCGAGTCTGACCCATGCTGGTGTTGCTTTTTCAGACTCTTCTCTATTTTGTTTTATTTACTTTTATTTTTTTGGCTACACTTTTTTCGTCTTTTAGCGTTAGCGAGGTAGAAAGCGTGATGGTAAATTAAATCATCGTCGATTGGCTTGGGTCTGCTGAACTGATGCTGTTGTTGTTGTTGGTGTTGGTGTTGTTGTTGTATTTTATCTTCAGTTGCCCTAATGATGCCCAACGCACCTTGAGCTGCAGCTTAGTATTTACCCAAAGATCTCTATCAGCGAGTTAACTCGTTTAGCATTTAGTTGCAGGCGCCTAAACACAGAGACGTCGACTGAGACTGAGGTTGGGTCTGGGACTGGAACTGACGACTTATCGCATAGTTTGCATCTTTATGCTTGTTTTTCTCAGGATTCGGGGCTGGGCAACGCCTCGCAGTGCGGCTTATTAGGCGCAGACAGTGTCGTTTATATCATTTATATTATTTTATGATGCCCTTTTTGTTGTTTTCATAAATTATGTGCAACTTGTTGTAGTACAATATTTATTGATGCTCCAACGGACAGGTTGTCCAGGTGCAGGTGACAATCCAGAGCCACGGCCTTTCTCTGCGCATGGGTTAATTAGGGTTATCCATGATTTATTGATGTGTTGTGCCCTCTGGGAGCACCATCAAATGCAACCTGTCTGCCCATTGATTATGGCTCCAATAACCACACTGTTGATGGTCTTTTAATAAATGCATTTCGTTAGCTATTTATGCATGTCTACATGAGTTACGCACATATGGATGTATGTATATATCTTTTAATTAGCCCTCAGATTTGACATGGTCTGTCCACAGTCAATGTGGGCTGTCGCCCGCAGCAGTCGAACTGTGGAGCTGCGCTGCTGATGGCCTCTTCGGCGGCCAGTTGGCTGTTGTCTAACGGTAGCTGCCTCAAATCTCTTATCACAGCGAAACACATGTCGCCAGGCAGCTACTGTCCGAGCGCAGATGCAGAGTCGGCAGATAGCGGCAGTCAAAGGACTTCAGGATCTTGGGCTCTGGCGCCAAGCGATCCTTGAGAGTGCCCGCTGCCAGCCACTTGTCGCGTCGCGCGACAAAGGACAATAGAATATTATTGCTTCAATTGGCAGCCGCTCACGTCCCACGTCCCACGTCCCACGTCTCTCTGTCAGGTACAAGCCCGCAGAACATCTCAAGTTGATTTGGAAACGAGAAATCGCCTGGCTACAGCTCAGTTCACACCATGGCCAAGTCGGCTCTCGCCTCTGTCCGCTCTGTCCGCTATGTGGGCGTTGTCACTGTCGCGCCGACGACCTTGCCCACTTTGCCTTGCCGATTGCACCGTTTAGTGACGCAATTACACCTGACTCAACTGGTCTATCCGACTGATAAGCCATAAAAGTGCCTGCAGCAGCCCAGCTGCTCGGCTGCCCAGCATCCAGTAGTACAGTAGTCCAGTCGACTGTCTGGGCCTTTTGTTCCCGTTTGCCGATATTCTTTGTCGGTTCGCGCTGCAAGCAGGCGTGAAACATTTCGATTTCATATCTTTTGTTCGCCTCCCTTTGTGTTTTTGTCAAATAAAGTTTGCGCTGGCTATTTGTACAAATATTTTACGATGCAGTGGCGCCCGCCAGAGGTTCCATTGCCAGTCAGCAGGCATCTGCCGCAGTCTGGGAGTGGATCCGAGTCTGATGGCTGCTTGGTTGGCTGGCTGCTTCACCGGAAATATGCCGTCTACGCTGTCAAAAAGTGCTAATTTGCCCGAAATGCGGCAGGCGAATTCGCATTGCGTTTAGCTGGAATCCTTTCTAGTCCGTTTGCAGTGAAGTCAAGCTCGAAATTATTTGCTTTCGTCGTAGCGCTTGAAGTGAAGTGCAAATTGTATTGGAGACATTCCCATGAAAGTGTCGCCATAGCCAAGGAGATGTCACGGCGACTGTGTGCATAGATATAGTATACTATATACACGTGTACATGAATCTGTGTGGAGTGTCTACATACAGATATCTGCGGTTTTCTTTAAGATCAATGTCAATGCCAAGATAATGTCATATTTTCAGTTTCAAACAATTTAAAAAAAATCATGTTTATTTAAATAGTCTTCAGATTTTTTAATATTATTGTTATTAAGATTATTTATTAAGATTATTTAATATTATTTAATTGTTATTAAGATTATTTAATATTATTTAAGTTATGCTATATAAATGAGAATCATTATCAAATAATGTCATTATATAATATTATATTAAGCAAGTAAAGTTGCATATTATTCGTTCACTATCTATAGACGATTGAATTATTTTTGTTATATCTCAAGAGGAGCAAGAGGGAACTGTCAAATTCTGAACCTCCAGCTCAAAAACTGAGGAAAATATACTGTTTAATTTTCTACTTTTTCACTCCCACTCTCAATGGACTAAGTTATTTGTATTTCTATAACATATAGACTTGGAGTATTGTGATCTACAGATGTATATAGTGTACCAATAATGTCTTCATACATCAGCAATTTTTTTTTTTTTACACAGCTTACTTAACCCACCATCAAATAAAGACTTTTACCAAAGTGATCTTATCGTACAGAATCAATATAATCTTTAAGCTATGTGAATAAATGGATATGCTCTCTAGAGCATATTTTTAGTTGAGGTCATCAGACTTACTTCGTTACGAATACGAAATTCTTAATGTATTATATGTCTCCCATTGCTTTGTCAATAATTCAGGATTAAGACTCTTCCCAGATTATATTTTTTATTAACAATCATAGCTTGATAAGACCTTACATTACCTAGAATCTGAAGTCCTTAATATGTGTGTAATATTTATTTACCTATGAATCATAGAAAAATCAACTATTTCTACTTTCATGGCGGCTTCCTGTAGTCACTGCCGGCTAGAGATTAGGTTCCGGGGAAATGCACAGCAACAACTGTGATTAGAAGCAATTTTCGGTGCTGACAAGCACTAATCAATAGTACAGAACCTGCACAGACCCAAAATGTATAAATTTTCGGGCAACTATGGTGAGCAATCTGGCAAATAAACAGAAACTGGCAACTGCCAACTGGCCTGTATATGGCCAGTGGAATTCGAAATTCCGAAACGGGCAATTAAGAAAACCAACAAAATTTATGTTTCACCTGTCTGCATAAAATACATAAATACAAAATGCCAGACAATGCCAGCAAGAGCCAAGATGGTGGCTAATTACACGGCACAAAAAACGGCGTATGCCCAAAAAGAAACAGATCCAAACCCAGAGCCAGCGCCAGTTGCAGTTGCACAGTCCCAAAGACCCTCGTGAGCAAATCGACACAAGAGGGAGAAATGAAAATAGCAACGGGCATTTTTCCAGCCGTCTGCCGTCTGCATTGTCTTCTCCTTCTGATTCTGCTTTTGCTGCAGACAGGCGCGCTGTGGAAAATCTCACTTCTAAATTACAAAGCATGCCACATTGAAGTCTGACTGACAGTGGCACAGAGCGGGATAGCGGGATGGCGGAATGGCGGGACAGCGGCAGAGGAAGCGCAAAAGCCAGTGGCGCAGAAAAACACTGCGGCTGATGAAAATCAACAGTGCTAAGCGTTAACTTCGCCACTAGCTGCGCAGCACGGTCCACACAATTGCTGCTGCTGTCTCGGCCTCTGCCTCTGTCGCCAGCAGCTTCGTTTTCCTCTCGCATTTTCACACAAAATGGCGCACGATCGTCGCCAGAGCGAGTGCGCCATAGTCAAAGCCTCAGTCAGAGTAACACACAGTCACAGTCTCGCTCTCAGTTGCAGCCGCAGCCGCAGCCGCAGTCAGCGTAGGCGTCTGCCCAGCCAGCCAATCAGGTTGCGCCGCCACTCAAACCGGTCGAGCAGGTAGCTGCTGCTGCAGGGCCCTGGAACTGGAACCGGCTACGACGCGCACGCAGCTAAGCAACCGCTTCGCTCAGCTCAAGATCAGTTGGTTGCGAAACGTCGTGCGTGCAAGAACCCCGAACGTAGCGCTAAAGAAATACCCATTAGAAGTAAAGCCAAGTTCAGCAAGTGAAGTCTATTTGTAGTGAAGTGAAGTGCTCTGTCTAAGTAATATTTGCAATATGTTGTCCATGCACGAGTTGATGGATATGCAAATGCAACAGCAGTTGGCCCATGAGATATACCGTCAGCAGATCATGCAACGCATACCAGGTAAGGCAATAGATGAGTAGAAGGGTTCATCAACTGCCGACGGCAAAATCTTAAAGTAAAGAACCGTAAAAACAAATATGAAATATCAAATATGATATTTTATTCAGAGTCATATCCTCTATATGCAATTATGTTCTTATAGATTATATAAACTACCAAATGTGATGTTTCATTCCATTACATTCACATCTAAATTGTATGTATATTCTATGGAAAGAATACACTAAAATGTTTTAAATTTTATTCGGAATAATGTTCTCGAAAAAATGTATATATTTATTCTACACTTAACTGCTTCACATACATAATAATAAATTTATAGAGACTTTAGCAATTCGGCTCAGACATAATTTATCTTCTGCATAAATCGATAAACAATTTTAGAACAAGTCGACAGCCAGCTAACGAACTAACCAAACAACTTCTAAGCAGCACACGCTCATCACCCACAAATACATTGAATTCTAACCCACAGATCCCTTTCCGGCGATGCTGCCCCTGCACATGGCTCAGCCGCAGCAAATTATGATGCCCAGACGGCCGACGTTGCCGGGCGTGGAAGCCAAGTTGGAGAACAACGAATTGTGGCAGCAGTTCCATCAGATCGGCACCGAAATGATCATCACCAAGAGCGGCAGGTAAGATTCCCAAGAATTGTGCCACATCCTATGCAAATAGGCGCGAGGTCGTCTATATACTCTAGAACTTGAAAAGTCAAGTGCATCGCGGCCTATGTCAATATTTGCCATGACCCAGCTCTCTCTCCCTCTCTCTCTGTCTGTCTCACTCTGTCTTTGGTCGTGGCCGTGGCCTAATGTGGCGCCTAGCGATAATTCAAAACGCAGCAGGAGCTCGCTCGTTGCGCCGGCGACGGACAACAGTGACAACAAGTGCGGCCGCAACCGCCGTCCTGGCGCCGGTTCGCTCATAAAACGAAAGAAAGAACAAAATCTGTGCCCAGATTTGACAATGCTGCGAGACGAAGATGCCGACATGCCCTGGTCTCTGAGACATAGGGCTCAGCTTGGCTGTCTACCTGCGTTTTCACACGTTTGCCCACAATGGATCGCTTTGTTGGCCCTCGTCGAGTATCTTATGCATATTTCTGATAGCTACCGACTACCGATCGCTGTCCGCTCGAAATTAACATAATTATGAGCTGACCAGTCTGTGTAGTGTGTGTGTGCGTGGGGAGTAGATGCAGTGTGTCCACTTTCTCGGCTCATTAGGCATGCATTGACTGCTCGTAGCGCCACATTTGGAAGCCGTTAAGCTGCATGCCCGACAGATCAGATCTCAAATAATTGTTTGGCGCCATGCGCCGCGCTCCCTGCAATTAATCATACGAAACTCAATAGAAGAACGAAAGCGTGCATTGTTTTGAGTCCGATATACCCGGTTTTGGGTATTTGTTTTCGCTACGTTACGTTTTAAATCGCTCACTCGCTCTCTGCCTGCTCCGCTGCTCCGCTGCTGTCCGCTGTTCATAATTACACACTTGTTAGGCCGGGCCACAAATCAAAGTGCCAGGCAACGCCTACTTTGCGCTTAGAAAGAGAGGAGAACCTTGATTTATGTGCTTACCACAAACAAATACTGCTCACCTGAGAATACATACCTATTGTGCCTTGGTCCACTTAATCAACTTCTATTATTGTGGTTCTCTTGCAGACGCATGTTTCCCTCGATGCGCGTCTCGCTGAGCGGCCTGGAGGAGGACACCAGCTACTGCGTCCTGCTCGAAATGGTGCCCATCGGGGACTGCCGCTACAAGTTCTCCGGCTCCCAATGGGTGCCCGCTGGCGGCGCCGAGCCACAGAGCCCACAACGCATGTACCTCCACCCGGACAGTCCCGCAACGGGCGCCCACTGGCAGTCGCAGGCGCTGCTCTTCAACAAGGTCAAATTGACGAACAACACACTGGACAGCAATGGACACGTAAGTGACACTTGATCCTGTAACACAATTTCATGATAACTAATGAACTTTCATTGCTATTTCTGCATATGTATACGAAACAGATTGTCTTGGCCAGTATGCACAAGTATCAGCCGCGTCTCCATGTCATCCGCAGCAGCGAGCTCACCCAGTTGCCGTGGGCACCGCAGCAGGCATTCGTGTTTCCGGAAACGGAGTTTGTCGCCGTAACGGCCTATCAGGTGGGTAACTCATGAGACTCTTCATTTAGCTAGACCGATTCATCAGCTAAATAAGATAGCTGCAGCCGCGGGGGGTCAGCGACTAATTGTCGCCCGCATGCGCAAAATCCACTTGAGCCGTCGTGACAGACGTCGCTCATTGTCTGCTGCATTGACACCAGTGCTCAAGTGTTTTGCTGCATGTGCATGACTACTCCGCGACGCCGGCCAGGTCGGATTACAGTCTACAATAAGTCTAACCAAAACGTTGTTAATTTCTTGCCTTACAGAACGATCGTATTACCAAGCTGAAGATCGACAACAATCCATTTGCCAAGGGCTTCCGCGAGTCCGGCCAGTCGCGTTGCAAGCGCAAGCTAAACAGCAGCGCCAACTCCAGTGCTGACTCCGAAGATGATGTCTCGAGCGTGAGTAGTTGTGATTCGCCTCAAGCCAAACGTCAGCGCTCGGACTTTGAAGTGGATTCGCAACGAAGCTTGTCACCGGGCTATTATCCAGCTGCTACTGGGCCATCATGCCTAAGCCCACCCTTGCATCCGTATCGCCAAGCCGTTGGTTATGCGCCGGGCGCAGCCTTCCTACCGGCCGCCTACTTTGCTGCAGCGCCGCCGCCAATGACAACGCCTCCAGCAGCAGCGATGCCTCCTGCAGCAACTTCACCAGCAATGACAGCTGCTACCTCCAGTGCATCCACAGCATCTCCAGTAGCTAACACTCCGACCAGTTCGCCGCGCGCAACAACTTCCACGAAGCGCAACAGTTTCAGCATTTCCGCTATTCTGGCTTATTAGACGCAGCGCCGATGGTGTCGCCCCCATTTAAGCTTTTGTTGTGATTACAGTGTGCAGTATATGAGCCTTAAGTTGTAATATGTTAATTAGTTTTAAGCGCAGCTTATAAATAAAGCAAAATTTAAATACAAAATGTTCGATAAGTCTCCTGCCTTAAATGTATCGAAAGACGAGAGTCGATAGTTTGGTCAATCGATAGTCAAGCCAAGCGGGCCCCGCAACCTTCGGCGCTTCCGTTTTTACAGGTTTCGCAAGTCGAAACAACTTTGGCAGGCCGCACAGCGAATTAATGTGCTCCATCAGCGTCGACGAAAACCAAAGAGAACGGACGCTCGAACTGGCCGAAAACCAACTCCGGTAGTAGTTAAAACAATTCTCGCAGATAAGGCATCCATTATGAGCAGCGATTTGACGGCTTTGAAGGCGTTTGGTCTTTGCCGAACCTCTCGACTGTCGGCCGATGACGCAGAAGCTGCTGCTGCTGCGCTGTCGTTGCTGTGCATCTCTTTGCGGCTTGTGAAATTGTAGTTTTTTATCGCACCTTTTATGGCCGTTAGCCATTGGGAATCGGGAGTCGAGAGCAACTGGAAACTGGAAACTGAAAAGTGGGAAACGAATCGAGTGGTGTGGCCATGCATTATCGCGGCGAATGCGACAAATCTGTCTGTGGGACGGCGGCTGCCTTTTCGGCCTGCATAATTGCCCCGATAAGCCAGCGGGCGACATGAGTTGCCACGACGCATGCGTGCGGTCCATGCTGGGGAGGCCTGGCCAAACGATGGCGCCAGCCGTTTTCAGTTTAATAACTTTAATTAAGTTTTTAGGCTAGGAGCTCGAGTCTGATTACGGTTAAGTTCAAACAGCTCGTTGCCATTTCCTCTTCAAATGTTCGTTGAAAATTTGGTTTCATTTATTCGTTTGAGATTTAATTTCATTCATAGAAATCTTTGCATATTTTATAAACTTAATTTTTAGCTAGCGCGAAATAATTCATTGACTACAAGAAGTTTGGACATTGATTTCGAGCTGCTTTGGCTAATTTTGGCCTCTTTCATCTGTCTTGGTCTTAGTTTTTGTCACATAAATTTGGTTTTTAAATTTTGGTACAATTAAATTATTTGATTTGCACATTTTCACCCAACAAACTGTTGGCAGCGGCATCAGCGCTTTGGAAGTGTTTTTTAAACGCTGAGCCTTAATTTGTTGAATTTATAAATATATGTACATATTGTATTGTATATTGATTTGGTTGTTTTCTTGTTAAAAACAGTGGCAAAAAGCGTCAAAATTCGTAGATTATGCGATAAAAATGCAAATGTTTTCGCTCACGTTTCTAATTTGTGTTTGTTTTAATATACTTAATGAATTTTTATGTGTGGGCTGTGCTCTCTGTAATCCGGTTTTGCGGTCAAAGCTGTTGATAATGATAATTCCGATAATGATGCTATATTGTTTTTGTTTCTTCTCCTTCTGCCTTTTGTAAAGGTGTTGCTCTGTTCGTACGTGATCGCTTGTTTTTATGTTACTAAATATAATATATGCAGATGATTCGACCATAAAACTGATGGCGTGCTTGGCTTAACGATTCAACAAAAACAAGAAATGAGCGAAATATTTAATTAAATTTGAGATTAAGACCAAACTGGTTATCGAAATTTGAATAATAGCGGAAATGCGAACGGGTGTGTGTGCCTCAGATACACAGTCGATGTTATTGTGGATGGGTGTGTTTCTTAGCTAAACTGTTTGAATATGATATAAAATAAATGTAAAGGGAACCTGGCTGGCTCACAATGAATCATAGGATGATCGTAATATAATTACAATGCTTATTTGAAGAAACTTTACTGAATCATAATAATTTTCTAGCATAACATTTGAGTGCACTGTTACGAACATTTTTGATTAGCCAATTCACCATGCAACTTGGTGGTAAATGGTTTGTGTATTTGCTAACCAAAGAGTTTGACATGCTAATTCACAAAAGATGGCGCCACTTAGCTTAATATTGGAACATTAGTCAAGCGACAATTGCACCCTGTATAAAGCGATGGAGGTAAGTTTCAAACAAATCTTATTTGGTTTATTTAAAATGCAGGTAATCATCACGATATTATGCTGCCAGCTTGGACAGCTCCTCTTGCAGCTCGGATGTGTCGATGGGTGCCTTCGGCTGCTCCTTGGCCCCGGCCAGCACAGATGCCAAGAGACGGGGACAACTCTTCTTGTGCATGAACCAATGTAGACGTTGGCACTCGCGGTCGCAGTATTTGACCGCCTTGCACTTGGAGCACTTCTTGTCCGGCTTCTCTTGGCCACACGTGCTGCAGTAGCTGCACTCGTCCTATGAAATGTAAAGACGGGGACTTAAGTGAAAAGAGTTCGCAGGATTTATAATTCAGACTCACCACAAATCCGCGCAATCCGTTGATGGCGTTGCGCAGGATGACGAGCGCAGGAGGCGCATCCTTCGCGCCCAGCTGCGTGGCTATTTGGCGAAAAATGGTGCACTCGCGGTAGGGAAACTCTCGAGCGCATTCACGCACAGTATACTCGACGTAGTCCAGCTGGCCGAGGTTGTTCTCCTTGAGAACGCGCTTTATGAACACCTCAACGAAGTCGTTTTTGTTGGCCTCGTTGTCGTCGGCCTTCTCCTTGTGCTGCGCCTTGAACTGCTCCTCGCAGCGCATCAGTTCCTTGACGATCCAGGCCAAGTAGTGGAATTTAAAGGCGAGCAGTTCGTTTACGTCGTGGGTCTTCTGCATCTCCTTCTCGCACATCAGCGAAAGGGCCTTGCGAAGATTGGACAGTATCTTGAGGAGACCTAACGACTGGGCATTTAGCGTGATTCGAACGGGATGCAGATTGATTTCGGTAACAAAGCTGTGGAAAGACCGCAGAAGCACGACCGGAATGTACGGCTCTGTCTGCTGGCCGTGCGGTTGTGTGTAGTACTCTAGGCTGGATCGTGTCACATAATTGTTGATGGTCTCCACACACGAGTGGTTGCCTACAAAAGCGGCCATTTGGGAGGCAGTGCGATTTACGCTGTTTATGCTGTTCGGATTGATGCCCGCATCCAGGAGCTGGCGGCACACGTGCGTATTTCCGGACAGTGCGGCGAAGTGGAGCGGCGTATAATCAGCGCCATGCTGGTTCAAATTGATGTCGGCCCCCTGTTAAGTTAATATATTAGCAATTGCAAATGCGCTTTGCACTCATTGGGCTGCCTTACCATGTCCAACAGCAACTGCACTGCTTCCTTGTTGCCCTTAAAGCTAGCGTGCGCTAGAATCGACATACCGCTGTCGTCCACGAAGTTGACGCCGCCCTTCAGCTGGCCCAGCATTTGTTTGAAGCCATTGGTGTCATTCTTTGATATACAATCAATTAGCTGTTGCTGCACTTCATCCAGCTGTGACTTTTTTCCGTCTCCACTCATGTTTTTCGATTTTGATCAGAAAACTAGTTAACGAAAATGTTGAGAGCGGCAGTGTGTACACACTTCGGAACGGTCATCACATTTTCGTTTGCTGAGTTTCCAACACTGATACGATAGCAAACTAGTACGGTGCTCATAAATATATTAACTGAACGCATATAAACGAATAATGATTTGTATACTAGAATAACATATAATATATATATATTCGATGTATATAAAGATTTTATTGCTATAAATATAATACTCATATTCTCTTAATGTGCATGCAGTTTGTAGTTTGTTTAAGCTGCGTACCAATTGTGATGAATAAATACCCTTTACTTTTTTACCGATTTGGTCTGCCTGGCAGTACTGGGAAAGTCAAATTTAGTACGTTTTTAGCTGCCGTTGAGAGAGGTGGTTGCGCGTGTGTTGCGGCGTATTAATTTTTTCGTGCATGTTTTTATATTTTTAAAACACAAGCCTTGTGTGTTCGCTTGTGATGTTTGAAACTTGAATTGAAAAGAGCAACCATTAAATAAAATTAATAAAAGGCTGCAAATACGATACGCGAGTTAACGAGCAATCGCTGCGAAAAAGGTGATAAGCGCGCAATTGTCCCTGGTTGTGTATGTTGGTTTTTTTTTTGTTGCATTCGATGAAATTCATGTTTTCGCTGAAATTCCAATGCAGGAATAATCCACAAATCCACCCTAAAAAACCAATGAGAAATAACAAAACTGTGTGCATATAACAAAACAGATAAGCGCGCAAAATAGCAGTAGCAGCAGCAACTGCAGTTTGAAGTGCTTGACTATAAGTTACCCAGTACTTTGATTGAATATTAATTTGAATGTAAATTGAATTGTTATCGCGCCAGCTCTATTGCCTGATATGAATGAAAACATGCATATGTTTAATACTAATATGACTTCTATTAGTGACATATGTTTACTTTATAGGCTGATATATGTCATCTACCCCTTTCTGCAATAGCTGCAGGGTATTCAAAAGAGAAGTGACACCCCGATAAGGCGATGCAGATAAACAAAGCCTCAGTGCTATGACGGTAACACACATACATGTTCACATACATATGGGCGTGTGTGTGTGCAATAAAATAAAATTATTAATAAAAGAAACTCGCGCAAACTTTTGGCTGCTCTTTCTTCTGTCTCGCCCTATTAACTGAAAGGCGAGTGGAAGGCGTGCGGATATCTAAAATGTTTACATGTGGCTGTGTGGCGAGAAAAATTGCCTTATTCCTACTTGGCGTGAGCATTGGCCTTGCGGTGATTGCATATGTGTGCGTGTGTGCGTAGTTGTTTACTAATTTCGATAAGTTTTAGTTTCGCACCATTTCCTGCGCACAAGCAGCTCTCAACAGAACAAATACACACATACACACGCACTCACACATGCACAAAGAGACACATGGCAAACAGCTTCGGTGCAGATCACCCCCCGCAATGCAAATGTCGTTGTTGCTGTTGCTAGCGTTTGTTAGTGCTCCCCTCTCTTTCTCTCTCCCGTCTTTCTATCTGTCTTCTATTCTGTTAAAAAGAACTGTTTACTTTGTCCACTATGTAATCCTAGCAGCTGTTGCTGTCACAATTTATTAACCCTTAGGAGATAGCACGCACAACAGGTGCAGTGCTTCAGCAGCAGCTGCTAATGCCTAATGAATCGCCCCATTCTGCTATACCTTTCAGAGTGAACAAGTGCACAATAGAGTGAAACGCAACAAAAAGTGATAAAAAATAAAATCTATATTAATATCAGAAGAAGCAGAGGAATACCAACATAAAGCTGAATATATTTAATAAGCCACATTTGTAATAAATTAATTAATAAAATGGGCAAACTGCTGAGTCTGTTGTCACGCGATGATTCGAATTGCTGTGCCGCCAAGTCCTACGATGTATTCCTTGATTTTGAGAATGCCGCGCCCACGGATACGGAGCGGGAGGTGTACGATGAGGTGGAGCGCGTGCTCAAGGAATCGGAAGTCGTTCTGGACGAGATACAAATCTATAAGGTGAGTGCGTCATCAACCCGTTTTCAAATATCACTTTAAACCAGTCGCGTTAATAAGTAACGAACGATTAACGTAAACTAGCTGTCCATTTTACTATATTCACTAAAGAAAATATTTAAAATTTAGCTGCGCTCTTATTGCTACCCTCTCAAATGATAAGTTGAAGCGAGAGCGCAATAATCAAATGACAATGTGCGAAAATAACGGGGGGCAGGCAACAAATTGAGTATTTAACCTTTGCTAACAGCGTCAACAGTTATTTGATCTCTCTCTTCTCTCTCTCTCTCTCTCTCTCTGTATGTGTGTCTGTCTGCAAACTAATGAATGCTCTTTGTCCAGTGTTGCCAGAGTTCTCGTCAAACTTTTATTAGGCAATATATGTATGCATATGAACTGCAGTGCTGCCAACTTTTTACCAGAATAAAAAGCTGTTTTTAGATGGAAGAAACGGAAAAAAAAGCTGAAAATTTTTACAAAAAAGCCTTAAAAAAAGCGGTTATTATAGTTTGATTGTTTTTTTTTTTTTTTTAATTTACAAGATTTTTAGCATGCTATCTAATTCTTCGCGACTAGCATCGGTTTCAGAATCGTACGACCTGTTAGTACCTATCATGCGAAGATAATTTGAAGGAACTTTGTATTCATAGCAGCATTTGCCCAGTCTTCGCAAACCATATCTGTGTGTTATATTAAATAAAAAAGTAATATATATATCGGTATCATCTTTTCACTCTCAATAAAATATTACCTTATGCTAAGAATACTGTTTATTGTGCTTAGGCTCATTGAGTTCCTTAACTTGGACTTTACCAAGTTAAGCTGGCTAAATACGCGTTCCACCTCCGCGTTGGACCATGGTAATGAAAACATTTGCAGGGCAACAGCTGCCAAGTCAAGGAATCGGCGGTTGCCGCCAGAATCCTTGTAATTGGAGACTTCATTCCAAAATTCGGAGCTGTCATTAACGTTTTCCCACGTAACTAGATTAATATCATAGTACTGCCGCTCAATGTCGGCTATTCTGTCTACTTGGAGGTGTTCCAACAATTCTGTAATTACTTTTTTTTTAGTTGACACAATTTTATCAACGGAAAAAACGTCAATGTTTTTTAAGATTTTAAAATTGTCGGGGAGACTGCAGATAAAATCAAAATTATTTAACGGTCGGTAGAAGAATCAGAAAAATTGGTTACCTCTGCTTTAGCTGCTTGATAAGTTCAATAACAAAAGAAGAGCAGCGAGCACGAATTTCTTGTTCGAGGCCTGCATCGATATTTAAAGACTTGATTTTCTTTTTAAAATCATACCCTTTGTACATATCGGATTCTACATGCTCTTTTCTTACAACCGCCATGTTAACCATGGTGCGCGCAGAGGTTTGTGCAAGACTTAGCTTAAGTGTGTGTTAGTGCTACATATCCGAACGATATACATATTAGGCTAAGGCAATTAGCATTCGATATATACAAAAAATATATACAATATTTAATACAAAGTACATGTTTTCAGTATTAAAAAAAATCGAAGTATTAAAAAAAATCGAAAAAAGCCTAATTCATTTTCAAAAAAAGCCAGAATTCCCGCTTCCCGCAATTCTTAAATATTTCCCGCAATTTGTCTTCGGAAAAAGCCAGATTTGACGGGAAAAAAGCTGAATTGGCAGCAGTGATGAACTGAGTATGAATACCAGTAAACTGAGAGAGATTCAGCTGGAATATATGTATGTACATATATTACTTTATTCTGCTGCGTCTTAAAATTATGTTATGTTTTGCTAAAAAAAAAAACTGTCAAAATTGCTTCAGGCTGACTCACTGAATGCCTATGCGCCTGCATGATCGGAGCCCAATCGGAACCCAATCAGAACCCAATCGGAACTCTTCATTTCGCTGCTTGGACTTTTGACGTCAGTCTCTGCGTTATATTCGCCGCGAAGTTCTTCGGTTCTCTTTTACGCCTTTTCTTTAAGGGGGATTAGTCATGGACTGCTGTGACGCCTAATGTTTATGTAATTGTTGCTGTTGTTGCTGACCTTTGCTAAGCTAAAATTCGAACTCGAATTCGAGCTCGAATTGGATTTTGGTGTCGTGGTGCGAAATATTAATTGGCTTTCGGCCAAGCTAAATGAAATTTCTGTCCAGAGCGTTAATCAACGCAAATGAACTGGAAAATGTCAACGAAATGAGCTCATTTCCTTTGTCTGTAGCTGTGTGTGCATGTGTGTGTAACGGTAAAAGTGACCAACATACAGCAAAGTCGACCTCGTAACCATTTAAAGCCTTTGAAGCTCAAGCCGTGAGTACGGGCGCCCACTCGTCCCCCTGGGAGCTACTTGAAATGCGCTCAATTCGTTTTTCGTGCGCATTTATTTACATTGCAGTTTTAGTGGAAGCAATCTGCGGCTTGGCGCTCCCGTAGACTGTGGGTGAGTGGTTTGGGTGGTGGACTGGTTACAGAAAGGCAATAAACTGGTTATGTGCGCCATGACTACGGTCTGCTCCCCGATGAGTCCCCTCTTAAGATTCCTGACACACAAATCTTTGGCCAGGCACGCTAAATATAGCAAAATATAAAAGGAAAAGCTGCACGTTCTGCACTTTTTGCAGCTATAAATAAAGTGAAAACTGCGCCTAGTTAAAAGAGAAAGAGCGATGAAACAAACCATGAAAGATGGAATACTCTTACAGTCCTATCGCAATATAATGGTAGAAATGTATGTGACAACAAAATACATTATTTTTAGCGACTCATCATCATTTTTAATCAACTCTATAATCGATTTGAGGTTGCTATGACAATATTTTGATAAGATATGTCGCCATTGATCCATTTGATAAGAGCGTACAGTTTATGTTATTGAATGTCAGCTGCATTAGCATTCTAGATTAACATTTAAATCTTGAGTAATATTAGAGCTGTCTTAAATTATGTTTTACTTATTATATGATTTATCGACTGTTTTGTTCTTGTCATTCTGATAACAGAAAAGTATTCGAAGTATTGAGCACTTCTGTAAAGTCTCTTTCCAATTAGTTGGCGAAGCTATCGTAGCGCAAAGTTTTCTATTGTCAACTAGCTATTGTGGCCGAGACAGGCAGACTAAATCAACAAATGCGTCTTTTGTGTGTAATAAATAAAAACAACAACAACAACAGCAACAGCAGTAACAGTCGAGGGAAACGCAGCAGTTGCCAATGAATGGATACAACAATAAGTAGTAACTGCGTTAACTAAAAGGCAAGCTCATTGAGAGCGCTCGATGTCAACGACAATGGCAATATCAACAAAAACAACAACAGCAACAACGACAACGACAACAACAACAACAAAAAGAACAATTTCATCAACAACAACGACATTTAGAATGACAATATCCGCCAACAACGCGCACCTCTAACAATAATGATCATAAAAATAATAATATGACAGCTTGTGAAATATAGAACGAGATTGGTACCCAAATAACAGTTATAAAAAATGTGTGCCAAAAGGTGTAAAAGCCATTGAAACCTGACGAACTATTTCCAATTAATAGAAGAGTTTCTGTCTCTTAATAAAAGTATATATAAATATATTTGATCGAGTTATGCCATAAAGCTAAATCTGAATTGTTGCAGATCTAACTTTTTGCTCCGTTTAAATTAATTTGGATTAAAACAGTCAGAGTGTATTCCGCTAATAATATGTTACATCACATTTTGTACATAGTTATTTTTAAAATCAATTTGTAGAACAACGAATATAGAATAAAGTATGACGCTGAGATGCTAAGCCAAATATGTACTTACATTGTGCGCTTTACATGATAGGTAATAGATACCTGTTTCACATATTTGTCTCACCTACTTTGATCCTTCAATCACCACAATTCAATTCATTTATAAATATATGTGTGTCACTTATATATTGTTAATGCTTCGCCATTGACCCTTCAGTTGATTAGCACCTAGTGTTAACAGCTTAAATATTAAATGTGTGAATTACTAGCTGTGGTAACCACAGTCCAACAACAATGATTCGCATTGCTCATGTGCATATATATTTTTATGTTATTATATGTACATAATCCGAGTTCAATGAGTTCAAACGCTAATTGAGTCATCAAATGTGAACGAACATTAAGAAATTATTTACTGGGGTATTCAAATGCGAAGCGTGTGTGGAAATGGAAACAAAGAAACTTATTTTATATCAATGACTCCCATGGTAATTACGAAGCACACGAAGAAGTTGTAAAAATAAAAGTTGATATTCAAATCAATCCCATTATTCGATTAATAATTAATTAAATTAAAATAAAATTATGAAAATAAAAATACTGAGTAATAAGGAAGCAAAAAACCCATATTAAAGTTACATATGTGAGTATAGAATACTGATTTACTTTATGGGATATGGTGTATAACAAGATTCATGGATCATGTTTCTGATAACAAAAGTGTCGCTGGTTTCGTCTGATGTAATCGAAAGTTGTGTCGAAAGCCAGATTAGTATCTATCCTAAAGGCTACAATGAGATCCGCCAGTGATTTAAGCTTTTGTCTGAAAACATCCGCAATGATGTCATGTTTATCAACGGCGATTGACCAGAGACTCAGAGTTCTGAAATTTTTTTTGAAACGAAAGTGCTCAATAATAATTGCGGACGCGTCTGGCGACTAGACAAATATGATTGCATATTGAGCATATGCATGTATGGAAAAGTAGGCGTCCTTTCAAATCATCAAACAGATCGATTCCCAAAAATACAGATGAAACGACTGAATAAATTTAAAAAATAAAAATATTCATAGCTACTCCGAACTATTAATACGTTTACTTTAAAAATAATCGATTAATCGCCTTTATGCTAGACATCAATATATCTTGGTTGAACTGATCTCCGACTATGACTATGTAATTGTAATAATGACATACTTTTCAGCGGGCTGAAATGATAGACCATGGTATTCAGGTTTGTACCAACCAAATTATACCTTTCTATGCTCGTTCCTCAATGTGAATCTACTTAGGAACCAATCAAGAATGAATTTATTATTATTTGGACAAGATAAGATGTAAAATATCTTCATTGATTTTACAAGTTGTCATAATTAAGGCACTCTAATGTACAATAAAAAGTGATATTTCTAATTTTTTGACGGGCAATATTTTTATTCCCGGCAGATCCTCTTCTTTTAAGTTAGCGACGACCAAAACTTTAATTTTCCTGCGCATTATTATAATAATGTATCTAGGAATGTACCACTTATACTTTTCCTCGATCGTTCTTCCACGGCATTGAAAATGAAAGCAATGAAAACTCGTTTTAATTTTATAACATTTTGGATGATTATTGATTTATTTATTGCATGTGGAAAGTCAACTTTGGCTCCTTAAGAGTTTCCATTTCTCCCCTCAGTAAATTTTGCTTAGTGACTTTCAGTCTTCGGAGCAAACTTGAATCACCTTAATTTTTGTATTTATAGATTACTTATAAAAATGAAGACCAATTGAATATATCCAAGCTTCTGAAAGAACTTGACTTTTGAATGTATGTATATCAATTTATGTTGTATGTTGCCTTCCACAGCGATAGATAACAAAACGATTTCCATCATAATAAAGTGCTTATTCTTGCTTTACACAGACTTCGTGCTTTTTTAAGACCTAACGTTCCCCTCAGCAAAAGCGATTTGAGCGATCCATATATCAAATGCTGCTCCACATATAAATGACAATATAGCCTCATCTGCATATGAATAAACAAACACTTAAATGCTTAGTGTCTGCTTTACAATGAGCGCGACAGGCGGCAGCAATAATCAGAGTAATGACAAAATGAGCAGTCATTAGAGACTGGCGACTGCCTACGCCTCCCTTTACCCTTTACCCCTTACGCTTTAGCCATTGGCCGGCTGCATCCCCATTGGCATTTCCATTCCCATTCACGTTTTCAGTTCCTGTGGCTCCCGCTTAAACAGTTCTACGAAAACGTTAAACGATGTGTGGCCAATGCGAAAAAAAAAAAACAGAAACAAAACGAAATTAGCGTCGCGTCGTCGCACTTCCGGCGCTGGGCAGTCGGTTAGACAGTACGCCAGTTAGACAGCTGGTCAGTCAGTCAGTCAGTCAGCCGATCAGTCAAGCTTTCAATATCATATACGTATATATAAGTAATTACTATAATGCTATGCGTGCTCAACACGAGTCTTTGCGCGTTATTCAAAATTATAATATTCGCTTTGTGGTGCCCTTTGAGCATGTCTAGGCCTCTCTGGATATGGTCAAGCCATCAAATGCTGTCTGCGTCCGTCAGTGTGACAATTCAATTTCCGTAGTCACATTTCCCATTTCACAGTTCGAGTATTTCACACAGCAGTTAACTCAACTGCAGGCTGGTGCAGGGGGTAACCTTCCATAGCCTAAATGACATTTGAATTTATTGCTCAATCGTCGATTGTATTTGGGCTTCTCTAATTACAGTTTAAGTAGCCTTACGGCGCATTTAGCCAAGCTCTATTAGATTTTCGTAGGCCCCAATTAGGGTCAAGTTAGGCTCCGATTTACCATTTAACAATTATTCACTTTCTATTTTACGGCCCGTTTGTTTATTATGATGGGCATCTACTGCGTGGCGTAACGCATGTCTTCAAACTATTTAGAGAGTGTTTATAAATATATTTAATTCCCTATTTGAATCTCCGACGTCATCGGGTGCACATTAATTGCGCAGGCAAGAAAGAAACACAAGCTACAAAACAGTAAAGTAAACAAAAATTGAAACAATTTACAAGCGCAGTGCGAAATACGGTCGGTCCATAATTTACTGTTTATTTTTATTTTATACCCTGTACTAAATGTGTACACACACAGAGATGGCGCAACAGACTACGAATCCCCATATAAATATATATATATTAATAAGTATACATATATACTTGTTATAAGTATTTCTTATATATGTATGTATGTATATAAAATTCTTATTTACATGCGGCAATTCTGCTTGCATTTCTTGAATTTCTTATTTGCTCAATTTAAAATGGAATATATAATCTATATACTATGTATGTGTTGCCAGCAACGATTTCCTTATAAACTTTTGTAAGCATTGCTTGTTGCTTATATACTTATAACAGAGGATGCTTTAGATCGTCCGTATATATATTAGATATTAATTTAAAATCTATTTACGTGGTATCATGTTTTCGAGCAACAATCAGAGCAATCGCATTAGTTTATTATTATGTTTGTCAGTAATTACACTTTGCGCTTCGGCCGCCCACTTCCACTGGCAGAGGAAGAGCACTTGGGGATCAGCGATGCTGTTAGTCTTGCTGTTGTTGCCCCATTATGCTCTCCTCTCAGGTGGCAATTGATGCGCGCAATTTTGCATAAAATCATTTTGGCCTCAGCGCCCACAGTTTCTGTTGAATTGAAATGGCACTGAAAAGGCTTTTGGTTAACCGAATTCAACTCAATTCAAATGAATAAACCGAGAACGCTTTTGAAAACCAATTTTGATTGCACCGAGGACTGCGCCGTTGATGTGGATAAGCTTAGTCGGGACACGGCACACATAACACGTGACTTCTGCAGAACTAAAGATTAGGATTAGCCCCTAAAAGGCTTCTCAATGTGCGACGTCTGCGCTGGTTTGCCTTGAACTTGACGTCTCTGCTGTAATTGTTTTGCTAACGTCTCTCAAGTGGCTCTAAAAATGCCAATGACCATTTAACTCAGTTTGTCTGCAGTGAGTGTGTGTGTGTGCAGATTTCACTCTCTCTCTCTCTCTCCTCTGTCATATATATGTGTATATATGTATGTGGGAGTGTTTCAGTGTCTGGCAAGTGTCTGGCCTCTTCTCAACGTAGGTCTGGTCCTTTTGGGTATAAAAAAAAAAACTTAAGCTATCGTATATTTACAAACTCTGAGTGCTTTCTTTTATTACACCTTAACTATTTTATATCCATATATACATGCATAAGCAAGACAGCCCCTATAGCAAATGTCAGTAAAAATTAGCTTCTTTAATACGATGCTTAAATATTCTAACATATAGAAGATATTTTATTTTACATGTTCTTTAAAATTGCAATGATTCTGCAAGGAATTCATTTCCTAGGAAAATGAATTAAAAAACGAAAAGAGAAGAATGTTTGATAAACATTTAATAAATATTGCTTGACATTTCTAGGATGTTGGTCTGGCTATAACAGGCAGAAGCAGCAGCAGCAGAGAAGTCGGAATGCACAAGACAGCTGAATGTGAAATGGGCCAGGAATTTTCTTGAGTTTTCATTTTCAATATTCCCATAACGTGGCCCGCGCACATGTGTGCTTGTCGTCAAAGTCAGTTAAAATGACAACATTTTTCAGATTTGCCAAGTTAACCCAATTTACAGAAGCCATGGAAATTATGCAATATACAATATATTGTATTGCATATAAATATATGTATGAATGTATACATATGTTGGAGTTAGTAGTAGGCATATCGTTGATTTTTGAATTATGAAGATCTAGAAACGTTAAAGCTTTTACATGCAGATTATCATAGGGCATCAAGGCATCAATCAAGCTTGTTTTAAATTATCGATAAATTAAACCGTATGTAAGACATCGATAGAAACCAATATCAAAGTAGAGGTATTCCAAATACCTCGCATATTTTAAGAGCTATCAATCATCCAGCTAAGTATGTATATAGAATACAACATTTGGAATTTCCCGTCACATTCATTCATTCTGCTTTGGCTCATCCAGCTTGAGTAGTCTAACTGGTTTCCCACTTGTTTTATCTTCAAGTAAATTCATAACGAAATTCTTTGGTAGCCGTGATTTACCGATAAAATGTATATATATGCAAATGGTAACAGAACAATTTGTCTATAGTATATTATTTCCAATTTTACAAATTGTTACAATCGGGCTCAATGCGAATAAATTAATAACGTTCTTTCTGTCTCTTATTATTATCATCGTTCGGCCCCATATGCCTCTGTACGTCTTTCTCTCTCGCTCTCTTTAGCTCTCTCTGTTGCTCACGCCATTGATAATTGACATGTTTATCTTATCTTTATGACATTGTTGTTGCTGTTGCACTTGGTTGGCTGCTTATTTCGATTATCTTGATAAATTACGACGCTCGTGACATCCAACTGGCGGCATTAAAGCTTTTTCCCCCCGTATATATGTACATTGTGTATGCTTGGATTTTGTTTTGCCTGTGGTTTGAATGGCCTAAAAAGCGCTCTGAAAATTAGGCCATTGTGGTTATTTTAGTGCTAACTGAAATTCACGCATCATTTGCCTGCTTTACATACGAGTTGTACTTAAATTAGCATCTGTTTATTGCGCAGTTCAGTGGGTCCATCGACAGGCCCTTTGTTCTCATGCCCCATGAGCATTATGTATTATTTATGCCGTGTACTCGGGGCGTAAGTTAGTCAGACTGACTGACCCATTGTCATCATCGCCATCGTCAGCATCACCATCATCATGATGAGCAGAAGCCGTTCACTGGGCGAATGATGCATGTGATTCACTGAGCAGCTGTTTTAGAAGCTCTATCATGATGCGTATTATCGCCCGATGTGCCCATACGAATTCCGACTTTCAAGTGAGTCTTTAATCATTTCGTTACGAATGCAACTATTTATAGCAGTGGGCATCACCTGTGGATTCTGTCAATAGTTCACGATGCATTCTTGTGAAAATCGAAGCCAATTTACCTTGATAGCAATTACAGCCACAACAAAGCCACAAATGCCGCTTCGACACAAGTCGAGTGTAAGAGCAGAGAGTGAAGACGCGAGAACGTGCATACATATATAGAGCCCAGAGACCGATCCCAGACAACGATCGACTCGAATGACTCAGACAAGAGCAAAGCTATAGTTGTTGCTGTCATTGTTTCAGTTCTGCTGTTTCTGTATTCCTCCTGCTGTCAGCAGCAGCTGTACAGCACAAAGCACAAAAAGAGTTTTGCAATACGCAGACATATGTTGTAGTCGCAGAGCTCCCTTGTCGTGTTTGATATGGGGCCATTGAATAATTAAGAAGCTCATGTCAGCGGAAGGCGTATTACAAAGTGCAAAAGAGAGAGAGAGAGAGAGAGAGAGAGAGAGAGAGAGAGAGCGAGAGAGAGTGAGAGGGTACTTAGAGTGGGACAACGAAAGCTGTTATGAAATATGTATGATTATATAGCAGTCGCACATACAATGGCGCTTGGGTTGCATTGGATCGGATTGGATTGGATTGAGTTATGCTGTGGGGTCTTCCATGGGAAATAATGTCACTAGGCTGTGGCGGCCAAATGTCTGTGGGAGCTGCTGCCACTGGCTAATGTTAATGGGTCTTTCCCATTAACTGTGACTTTCTGCTTAATAAATATAAATTATGCGATTTTAATAGTCATCGTCGGCTGGTTTCCAAATGTACGTATGTATGTATTGTATGTATTGTATGTATGTATATAAATCACGCCTTTTCGGCTTCTCATTTTTCCGTAGAATTTGTTGATTTGTTTTGTGTGTGTTTTCTTATGAAACTCAATTATAGCTTGTAGATAAAATATTATGGCTGGACTAAATGATTTAAAGTTAAAGACTTAAGAATGTTTGCAATATGAATGTATTTTCAAGCAGACTCTTGATCAATAAGGGAAAGTATTTTGGCAGCGGAGGTATGGCTTGCAGATAAATTAATACTTTGATAAATTATAAGAAACCTGCAAACAACAATTTTATTTATAATGCCTTATGGCAAATTTTCAGATTTTGCTTAAAATTACACAACATATTGAGGAGAGATTTCTGTTCTAATAAAAGTAAAATGCTAACTGTTTGACTCTTTATGAATAGTATTAGATTGACTCTAAATAAATGTATTATAAATTAGTTAAAGTCCACTGCCTCTTTTGTTTTAACTTGAAATTCGCATACCTTTTAGTGTATTAGAAATTAGGTATATAGGAGTGGGACATATATTTCTTACTTTGATTTTCCGAATTTCGTTAATCTAGCCAAACTTCTTACTACCTATAAGCGCATCGGTCTCAGTAATTCAAATAGCAAACTGTTTAGGCTTAGCTCAACAGAGACTTTGTTGTTATTTTTCATTAATATAAAACCCATCTATTATGCTAAATTGCTGTACATCTGTAAATGTATTCTGAAATTATACATAGAAGAGTTTATTTATTTCAAGCTTTAAATCCCACGTAAAACTCGTAGCACTGCTGCATATATGTAGGGCATTAACAAATGGTTTATGTTTGTGCACTTGATCCTTATAACCTTTACGTGTATAATTATCGATCACAGCAATCGATATATGCTAAGTGAAACATGCAAACGGTTTAATGGCCCCACCACTGGCTGGGCGAGTGCCATCGCTGGTCTGCACATCAAAGTAGCCGCAGAAGATGAAACACTCGTTTCCGCATTGAGTGTAATTTAATTTACAATTAAAATAAAAACAACAACAACAGGAGCTAGTGAAGGCAGCAACAGCAGCAGCCTACAGCAGGCAGCAATTACAACGCGTTTACTTCTTCTTTTATGCAGAGTGGCTGCAGTTCGCAAAGTTAATTAACTATGTGACGGACGTTATCTGTCTCTCTCTCTCTCTCTCGCGCTCTGTTCCTCTCGCGCTCTCTATGAATTAGATAAAAACGATTGAGTGCTTGTATGCCACATTTAGTGTGGTTGTTGTTGTTGCTGTGCACATTAAGTGTTAATTAAAAAAGAGAAAAGAAGAAGAAAACTAGAAACAGTTACAAAACGAAAACTGTTTCTTAAAAGTCATGCAAGTTCAAGTTTGTTGTGGTTGTTGTTGTTGTGGGTGAAGTGTGAAGTATTCCTGGTAAAATGCATGAGGCAGACACAGCACGTGCTTTGTTATTGGAGCATGTAACGTTTTATGCGAAGCTGCAGAAGAGGGCGATGAATCAACAAATGCTGAATAACTGTGTGTGTGTGTGTGTGTGGTTGTGTGACTGTGCATGAGTCTGTGCGAACTTCCTGTCGCAAAGCTGCAAGATGCTGCACGGAGCAGCCGCTGCAGCAGAAACTCTTCTACCTATGGCTAGGCTCTTTGTTTTCGACTTGCACATGTCGCGATGTGAGATAAATGCTCGAAAAATAAGCAAAGGGGCTGAATCAGATGCACACCCACGTACAAGTAGAAACAATGTTAAACATCTGAGATAGACACACACACACACACACACACTTATAAATATTTTTGTATGCATTCATATGCAGCAAAGGCACAATCTCAGCCTGCGAATCTGTCTGTCCACCTAGCTCAAGCAGGAGCGCAGTTTCCGTTGCATGGCCAGCCATAAGAGTCCTTAGAGAATCGCAGGCGTAAACGAGACAATGCAACAGCCAAGTCAAAAGAATTTACTGTCTCTCTCACTCTCTACCCTTTTTATACCCTGAACCCATTGAAAATGGGAAATCAGGGCATAATGTTTTTGTGTAAAAGTATGTAACAGGCAGAAGGAATCATCGCAGACCCCACAAAGTATATATATTCTTGATCAGCACGATGAGCTGAGTCGATATAGCCCTGTCCGTCTGTCCGTCCGTCCGTCCGTCCGTCCGTCCGTCCGTCCGTCCGTCCGTCCGTATGAACGCCGAGATCTCAGAAGATATAAGAGCTAGAGAGCTGAAATTTTTTGTGCATACTCGTGTATACCATACGCAGTACGAGTTTGCTTTATTTTTTCGATAACTCATCCGATAACTTTTTTATCGAGAATAATCGAAAAATTGATTTTGTTTTTTGAGCCTCATTGGAATACTATTAGACATAGAGACATCAGATTTACTGTGTATATATATATGATGAATACAAACATTTTGTAATCAACAGATTTTGGATACCACGCCCCCTCCGCCCCCAATTTGCAAAAAACGTATTTCAAGTACTAGAGACTTGTGCTTTAGAATGTACACACATTTTGATCATATGATTACGCTCTGAAAATTTCATTAAGATTGCATGTCTACAAAAAAAGTTATTCATCAAATAAATTCTCATACTATTGCCCACACTGCAGCGCAGCCCAAGCGCAGTCGCTGTATGTGTGCGTGCATAAAAGAAGTGCAGAATGATAAGAATATCAGCTTGGAGGGTTCAGGGTATCTCCTAGTCGAGCAGTCTCGACTAGAGCCTTTTTACTTGTTATACCCTGAACCCATTGAAAATGGGAAATCAGGGTATAATGTTTTTGTGTAAAAGTATGTAACAGGCAGAAGGAATCATCGCAGACCCCACAAAGTATATATTTTCTTGATCAGCACGATGAGCTGAGTCGATATAGCCCTGTCCGTCTGTCCGTCCGTCCGTCCGTCCGTCCGTCCGTCCGTATGAACGCCGAGATCTCAGAAGATATAAGAGCTAGAGAGCTGAAATTTTGTGTGCATACTCGTGTATACCATACGCAGCACGAGTTTGCTTTATTTTTTCGATAACTCATCCGATAACTTTTTTATCGAGAATAATCGAAAAATTGATTTTGTTTTTTGAGCCTCATTGGAATACTATTAGACATAGAGACTTCAGATTTACTGTGTATATATATATGATGAATACAAACATTTTGTAATCAACAGATTTTGGATACCACGCCGTATTTCAAGTACTAGAGTCTTGTGCTTTGGAATGTACACACATTTGACCATATAATTACGCCCTGAAAATTTCATTAAGATCGTATGTATGTGTGCGTGCATAAAAGAAGTGTAAATGATAAGAATATCTGCTTGGAGGGTTCAGGGTATCTCCTAGTCGAGCAGTCTCGACTAGAGTCTTCTTACTTGTTATTTCTCTCTTTGTTCCTTGACTTGTTTGTTTGCACGTGTTAAACATTTGTGCAGCTTCAAGTGCAGCAGCAAACAGCAGCCAACAGCTGCCGGTCGCCAAGGACAATTCCTGGCTGCGCGGACAGGTGTAAATGCTGCTTGGCACAGAAGGTAATGCTGCGAGTCAGCTACAGCTTCAGTTCTGGCTTTATGCTCCACTTGGGTCCATGTGTTGATTTAGATGCCGACGGTTGCATTTTGATTATGCCAAAGCACTCGTCGATGCACAGCAAGTGTGAGAGAATGTCTGAGGGTGGACCAGACTGCAGACTTTTGTTGATGATATGTGCAGCAATTTAATTACAAGCACACAACATGTGGCAGCAAGAGTCCATGTAATTACTGCACAAACATACCTAAAAGGTGCCAACGAACCAAAAATAACAACGCCTCAGTCATGCAGACGGTTTGAGTTGGGCTCTTCGGCTTTTGCTTTTGCTTCATTGATACAATTTCGTTGTAAATATTAATATGTGGTACATACATATGTATAAACCTAGTTCGCTTGCATCGAAGCATTTTCCTTTGGCTTGCAATTTGTAAACAAAAAATGTTGTGGGCGTGGCAGTTTAACTGAGAAAAGGCTTAAAGAAAAAACTTGCGTGTGAATTACCGATGTTTTGTAATTGTGTATATTTTAAATTGTATTCGATTTTTGGGGGCAAAAGATGGTTGCAATATGAAACTGCTGTTCCATATTATAGTTATTTACTAAAATAATACTCATACAGTTATTACTCTTTACTCTTTTCAAATTATTTTTATACTCATTCACGAAAGTGAAATGAGTATATTTGTTTTGTCCGTATGAACGCAGTCTATTTCGGCGCTATTGAAACTAGAGACTTGAGACTTGAAACTTGGAACACAAACTCGTGTATATTTCCGATTTATAAAGTGTTAAAATTTTCCCAAACCGCTCACCAGGGGCGAGGCAAATCGGACCTTAAGATATAGTGATTTTCCAAATTTAGCTATATTTTAGACACTATTGATGCTAGGCAGCGACCAAATCAAATCAAATTTGGTATATGTACTCGGGTTGACCTCCCAAGACCAACAAGTTTTGGTGGATACATGTCCGCCCACAGGGGGCGTGGCTAGAAGAGCTAGAAGCTTCAAATTCCGATAGTCAATTTACTAGTAACTTCCTCTATCAATTCTCCAAATAATATTGTTACGTCCCTTTATGGGCTTGGTTTATCGAAAAATACCCTGTTATTTTCAAATTTTTTAGCGTAAGAATTAAAATTTTGAATTTTAGTTACCGTCAGCGCCAGTAAGGGCGTGACAAATTGAGAAAAACTGAATTTTCTACAGTATTAAAGCAAATCTTAGCTACTAAATCGCTGATGAGTATTCCGCAGTCGGTAAAGCTCGACTGCAAGGTTCTTTCTTATTTTTTATCTATTTTGTTTGATAGTGATATTGATTTTATAAATACTTTTTCTATAGTATTTCATCATACATCTATTTCAAGTTTAAATAGTTTAAACACGAGTTTCTATACGAGATGCATAATTTAAATATTAATCTCAACGATCGAATATAAATATGAAGTCAAACATATTGTAGTCAAAGTATTTTATCATATATATCATATTACAATCATTTAAGGATTTACGCTATTATCCCCAAACATTTTTTCGCGGAGCAGGAAATGTTCATAGTCAGATTAAACTAAGTTCATGCTGAAGCGACTAGACTGTTAGTTTCTGGCAGTTTGATTGAAAACTTAGCTGTTATTAGTGGCACTTGGGGCTTGCAAGTTGGACATGTGTCGATTAGAGACTGAACAGAAACGCCACTGAAATGAAATGAATTGAAATAATCAACGCAATTTGTTGATTGCTTATGCGGTAGCAAAGTTTTCAACTTGGACGCGAAATCAACTTTTGCAAACATGCAATGACCAAGCGTCCATTGGGCTTTGTGTTGTGTTTTTGTTTAGTTTTGTTTGCCTTTGGAATCTAGATCATAGAGCGCCGATAAAATCGCAGCGCTGGTCAATGCACGCAGCGACGTAGCGACGTCGTCATTGTTGCATGTGGCATAGAAATAACAAAGCTTGCAACAACAACAACAATTCAGGCCGTGCTGTTGTAATAATAAAAAATCTATAAAATCTATGAAACGCGAGGAAAATCGTTTATTCGCTTATTGTTTGCATGTCAAGCGAGCATTTGACTAGGCCCGGCCAATATTGAGCTGAAACAAAAAACTAAAATCATTTTCATGTGTTTGATGCTTGCAGGGCGCCAACAAAGAAATACGCGAAGCCATCGCCGATCCCTCGCCCGAGGTGCAGGCCAAAGCGTGGTCGGCGGTGCTGCCACTGGTCATCAAGCTGAAGCGGTGCTACGAGCACTCCCTGGAGCTGGACAAAATAGTGCCCAAGCTGCTCGGCCAGTTGGTGGGCGGCAAGCTCAATCCGACACAGCATCTGGAGACGCAGCAGGCGCTGGTCAAGCAGCTGGCTGAGATATTGGAATTCGTGTTGAAATTCGATGAGTACAAGGTGAGTTACACGACAATCATGTGACTATGTGTGTGGATGTGTGGGTGTATGTGTGCTACAACTCTTGCCTAGTTTGGGCACACGTTACGCCCAATGTGTAAATATATCGCGCTGCTTCAAGGCGCGTGGGTCAACAGTGTTATGTCTTCTTTGAGACCAGACCAGGCCAGGCCAGGCCAGACCAGACCAGACCAGGCAACGTTTGTTGTCGTTTGGTTTACCTTATGTGGGTGCAACAGCCGGTTAAAGTCTTAGCCAAGTCTTTGCCAACTCATTGCGCGCGTGGTTGCATTTTTAATTGACTGCCAGTTTGAACATCCATCCATCCGTCTCTCCGTCTGTCCATCTGTCTGTCAGTTAAGGCGAGCGCGTGCTGCTGCTCATTGATGAAATATCTTCAACGTTGCTGTACGCTCTGTACAGTGAAGCCTCATTTGGAGCGCACACACGCACTCATTTTAACGGCCTGGCCAAATGTCGGCGCTTCAGTGAGCACGCAAAGCAGAACGTTGTGTGTCGAGGCTGGATGGAGCATATCTCCAGTAAGTCGGTTGGAGCATGTTGAAATTCATTTAAAACTGCTCAAAGAATCATTTGCTTTTCTTTGATACATCTGTCTCTCTCACTCTCTCATTTTCTCTCTCTCTCCCTCTCCCTTGTATCTTCAACCATGTGTAATTGAGCTTCTCTTATTAGACCACACTACGGTAAATCAAATTGGAAATGTTTTGAGCTTGGCCTACTTTGGCATAAAATTAATGAAAATCATATTTAAAATACGTGTAAATATTAGATATTAAATAATATTTTAGATAAAAATACAAATTTTTGATGATTATATTTTTCAAAACACAGATATTTTAAAAAATATTTGTAACAAGAAATTATATTCATAGAAGCATAATTTTATAAATAATAATGCTTTAAAAGAAGTTATTTGTTTTTAACATAGCAAGAGGACAATTAAAAACCACCTAAAACTTGAATATTTCAAATACGAATCAAAACGATTTAAAGCTAATAAAAGTCAAAGTATTCGATAGATCTGCCGCTATTTTTAAAGTATCGATAAATGTAAATTTCATTTTAATTCACCTAAACATAAATTGTAAATTATAATAAATAATAATTATTATAATATAATAATATAATTATTATAATTTGTAATTTTAAATGACAATTTAAATACGTACTTTAGAACGCCGTCGAATCACAATTGAATTGAGCATGGCCCAATGTAGGTTAAACTCTTAGCTTTTGAGATCAGATATCTAACTCTCTATCGCGTGACTCCCCATGATAAGAGTATGAATGCGACTTTTGTTGTATCGGAGCGAAATACAAATCTCGCGTTATCCCATTGCGCTCGCTTCCGTTGTGCAAAACTTTTATTACTGCAAGTGTAACTAAAGGAGGAGGAGCAGAGGGCGGGGTAAACGGCGCAGCAACTTGATAAAGTTCAACGTCATCGGTTGATTGCTGTTCATGTCTGCAAATTTGTGTGCTGAAGTTAATATGAAGGATCTTGAGAGAGATGATGATGCTGCTGTGTGTTAAAGTATCAATTCACACACACACGCACCCACACGTATGTATGTATAGATGGATAAATGCGCATGCACTTGCCTTATGCATTGGCACTTCATATACTCATTTGTAGTGTCCAAACGTGCCTAACCAATAGCGGACTAGCTGTAATAGTAACAGGCATTACCGTTTCTTTTCACATGCTTGTTGCCCTGGGTGTTGCCCCTTTGAAGAGTTTTTAGAGTGCGCCTCAAAGTATGCTACACATTTTATTGAACCGAATACTAAAAGCAGTTACACCCCAACTGCTCAAGTACAATGAATGCTCCCTTTAGCAGAAAGAGTAGTAAAAGTACACACATTTTGATGCGTAAAATAAATGATCAATATTAAAATTATCGTAAATTAAAATTATTACTTATAAAAATCGAATTTAACTTTTATTTGTAATGTGGTTTTATTATTTATTTTACCTCTTTTTATTTTATTTGTTATTTGACTTTAATATTTAAAACATATATCCACATTTCGAATTTCTTACATGGATGTATGTTGCTTGCCCAAGAGTGTTGTCCGTGGTCCGGTTGGGGGTCGTTCCCTGTATTGTTGTGCTTGGCATGGATTAGTCAACTATTAAGATACTTGGCACACACGCTCCGGCAAATGGTATTTTTGGCACTTTGGATACTATTCAGCTGACACACTTTAAATAAGGTTTGGAGTACAACCAATTCCTAATCATTTGTCAATGAATGTGTTGAAATATTGTGGCTGCAATCTTCGGGGATATTTGCGCAAATAGTCGGAATAGTGTTTGGCATATTTTGCCTGAAATTCTCGTTGGCTCAGCAACAGCGCAGCTTCATCATAGTTTTCATTGTTTCTGTAGATATTGTTGTTGTTGTTGTAAGCCAGGGAGCGACTGCCTCCAATGCGAACTATTTGGTCTTCTGGTCGCCGGGTATCAGCGACAGTGAGCAGCTCACGTTGGTCCAGCTCATGTTGGCCTGGAGGCTGTGTGTAGTAGTAGGCGCCATAGTTGTTGTCATTGTTGTTGTTGTTGTTGCTGTAATTGTGATTGGCAGCACGCGTGGGCGGCAGATTGTTGTTGTTGTTGCTGTTGCTGAACCAATACGGGTTCGTGTTGTCCGGCTTCACCGTGGCATAGACCTCTCTATTGTTGTAGTAATTAATGGGCGAATATTGACGCTCCTGCTGCTGAAGTATATTCGCCTCGTCATTGACAACAATGGGCGCACCAGACCACCTGGACTGCACAGGTGCAGAATAGGTCTGACTGTAGGTCAATGGAGCATCGGGATAGCCCAGCCGTTGCAATTGCAGTTGAATGTTGTTGTTTAATGAATGTCCATTATACGTGGGTGATGCATACTGAGCTGTTGCAAGGCGAAGCGCCATTAGCGAGACTACGAACTGTCAAGATAATATTGCACAAGCTCAAATTAATCATCCTCGTGTTTAATTATAGCTTTTATTCAAATCTAACTAAACTCACACATTGATAGGCTTTAAAGCTGCCGCTGCTGCTGATCCGTTCGGTTCGCCGCATTGTTACTTACTGTTAGAACGATTTATGCTAATAACGTATTTATATAGGTTTAGTGCGCATATATAGTATAAAATGTTGTCATGTCTCGAGCGCTCCCTCAAGGTAAATGATGAGCCAGTCTCAAGTTGTCGGGGCGGCTGGGCAGGCGGCAGTTCTCAGAAGTTTTTCTCACGCACGACTCCAGTGCAGCCCTGACAGCTAAATAGAGGCTCAAGCGTCATCCGATGTACTCGAAAACTGAGTTTTGGGCCTGGCTGCAAATTACAACAAAAATTAAGTGCGATTGCGGTGTCACGTACTGCAATTAGATCTAAATTAGTCTGGCTTCAATTAAAGTGGGAAGCCAAGCAGTGCGGAGCAGTTAAAAGCAAAACTCATAAGCAGTGAACTGCTTCATATAATGTATAATTTATAGTAGCAAGCAGTGCAGTCTAGACTAAGTAGCCATTAACCGTAATGGTCCAATATGATATGTATTCCTATTCGAATCGCCATTCTCACACTTATCTTTCTTTGCAGATGAAAACACCCGCCATACAGAACGACTTTAGCTACTACAGACGCATCGTCAGTCGACAGCGCATCGACTCTACGGAAAATATGCTGGTCAGCACAGAGCTGGCGAATCGTATGTCGTTGTTCTATGCCCATGCCACGCCCATGCTGAAAGTGCTCAGCGAGGCGACATCCAAATTCGTGAATGACAATGCAGACGATGTGCAAAATACGACAGAAACGCTTGGTACAATGGCCAAGGTGTGCCTACGAATGCTGGAGAATCCGTAAGTGGCAATTGAATAACGATTTTTACAAGAATTACTGGAAATGTAAAACGCTGTTGGATTTCAGAAAACTTTTGCAACAGATTGAGCGGGAGGAAACGCAAATGCTGGTGCTACGCGTGATGGTCGGTCTGGTCATACTCTACGATCACGTCCATCCGGTGGGAGCGTTTGCACGCGGCGCTCACGTGGACGTGAAGGGGTGCGTGCGACTGTTGCAGGCACAGCCAGCGATAAAGGCGGAGCCACTGCTGAATGCCCTGCGGTATACGACGAAGCATCTGAACGAGGAGAATACGCCGAAGAACATACGTAATATGCTAGCCGCATAATGCCGGATGGGGGCGCGGATCAAGCCAAATCGTTTTGTTTATGTGTAAAATTTGTAACGTTAACTTTGTTTAAAGATTTAAACGGTTTTTATTTATGTAATTAATAGGCTTCTACTACGAGTATATATATAGAAATGTAATGTTTGAATTGTGTGAGAATTGTTGTGTAAAAAGGAGGCAGCAGTTAGTTTAATTTATGCATTTCCAGCATTTGTCGTCTTCATAATAAATAAATATATGTATATTTTTTGTATTGATTGTCGCCTCCTTGTAAAGTTAGGATGCAAATATATCAGCCACAGCAACCAGCAACAACAATAACAACAAGAGCAACATCAACAAACAACAATATTTAGCTGATAATCTAGCACTAATATTAAGTAATGAACAAACCTATTGCAAATTGAATAATAAACAAGAAATTAGCGCAAAGTCAAATATGTTAGAAATGGATATCCTAAATTTCAATTTCAACTACTAACCAGAGATTATAAATTTAAATACATTTTTAAATAAATACAATTAGCATATTTTTTTGTACATGACTATATATACAATTACAATTAATTATAAAAGGAAACCAACTAAATGGCCTAAGCAAAAAACAAACTGAACCACACGCAGAAATATCGCAGATGCATTTATATTGTCACTTTGAACAAAAAAGAAAAGATTTGATAAACATATAACGAACATTTGTATGTCTGACTATAGAAGAACGCTGCGCAATAATATTTTAAGATTTACACATAGAAATTTATAAAAACTTGTATTGCAAAGAGAAAAAAAAAAAAAACAGAAAAAAAGAAAAGATGAAATCAAATTAGAAATCAAAAATTGCAAAACAAAAATAAACTAAAAACACATATAAAAGACTTGCATGTATTTGCGGTGAGTGAAACTAAAATATAAATCATTATATTACAGATTATCGTACAGGTTATAATGAGGAATATATATTGCATATTTATTGCAAAGTTCTATAACTATAATAATCTTACTTTTAATTTAATAATACTTTTCACTGTCCTTTATTGCCCCTGTTTAAACTGACTGAGTAAATTGACGTTCAGAGGGACAATCAGACTTTCTCTTTGTCCTATTTTGCATGCTATTTCATATGGTATATTGTAGACCTATTCTATCATAGCATAAATTGAAAAGACTTGGACTTTTTGTGGATTTTCAAAAATATTCTCTCTTTATTTTGAGAAAGGCGCACATTGCAAATATTATGATGCCCAGCATTGCAATGCTGAGCCGTTTAACCGCAACAGGCTTTGGGTGCTTCCTTTCCTGGTTCCTTACCGTCCTGTGGGGCGCTAGCGGCGCGGACGATCCTCTGATGTACAGGATCTGCGGCTATAGCATGATCATGATGATCATGGGGTCCATCATGATCATGTCCATCGTCACTATTAGCTAAAATAAAATTAAAAAAAAAAAAAACGGATATGATTACTGCACAACACTAAGTTGAGTCAATTCCTCCGACTTGCCTGCCGACATGCTGAAAACGATGGTCATGAGGAGTGCGAGCAGGAAGAAGACCTTCATAATTGAGCTTGGATGGCGAACAGAGTGTTACTATAATCTGAGAGTGGACCGCACTCTATATTTATACCAGTCGTCCATGGTTATGTAAATATTTTTAATAAGATTTTTACGACCAACATTTGGCATCACAAATCCCACTTTGTTACAGCGTTACAGGCAACTAACAAATGCATTCATTAGCAAAACAGGTGACAAATTTTTAATCAATATGTTGTTTTGGAGGGCCGCCCTTACTCATGCACTTGTATAATGAGTTTATTCAGGTATTTGCACTCATATAAAGTGCAGAAATATATATAGATACATAATATATAAAAGAAATTACATATTTAATATGTTATAAATATTCAATAAATATAAATATACCTGTTGACACGTTATATTATTTTAGTACTCGGAAGGTATATGTTCTATCCACTTATGTTTAATATAAATTTGTAATATTTAATTTCAATATGACTATGGCTTAGGTAAAATATGTACGAAACACATAAAAAGGTAACAATATTATCAGTAAAATTTTTTTTTTATATCTTTAGTAATGGTATCTTCAGTATCTGCATCATAAATCATCGAATAGTATATTCATTTAAATTAAACAATCAAACTTTGTATTCTGAGGCCACATAATTTTCTAAAGAATTTGAAAACTCATTTGCTTCAAGATATATATATTTACATACATATCATAGCTTCGCGGATTATGATCTTACATGGCACAAGTTAGATTATTTTAATACAGTATATTGTGTATTATTAATATTAATATCAGTTATTGTATACACTTGCATACATTAAACATGTATACATACATATATTTTTATTTGTACACATTAAATGTAGGAGATAATGTACATATATACTGGTATAAGACTGTTCGTAAATAGAATTTCAGTATTTATTTATTTATTAAAGTAGGTTTCCTATTATTTCACTTCTTTAACGGAATGTATGGAAAAATTGCAAAAACCTTAAAAGTCTATTAAGTCAGAAAAATATAAGTGCAGAATTCGGATTTGTTGGGGCAATTGAGCAGCAGAAAAGCTTGCTCCAAGTCCCAGACAGTATGCGCACCTATTAGCTTTTCTAAACTAATGACTAATATTATTAGTGTTAGACAGTAGTTTTCAAATCTATTATAATAATATAATATTTATTAGTTACGTATAGGGCAAGGAGTCATAAAGCAAGGCCAAAGCTTTCATGTGGATTTTCAAAATATTGCTTCTTTATTTATATACATATTTATTTTTAATACATGGCGGTAACTTAGAACAGCATTGCGCTGCCATGACCACTGATGCATTGTATCAGCCGCAACAAGCCTCAGGCTTCTTGTGCTCGTGCACGGCGTCCAAGCTGCGCACGAACTTCTGATGATGTCTATGTTCAGCTGCGTCCTCCGCATGCTCATAGTTGTGGGCTGTAATTTAAATAGGCGATAAGAAATGAAAAATATCTAAATGATTTCATGACTTGCCTGCAGACAAGCTGAACATGATGCCCAGGACGAGAAAAGCCAGAAAGAAAATCTTCATTTCAATGCTGGAATGCTGGTCAAGTGGTAAATGTGGTCCGACCGCATAGAGGGCGTCAATTTATAGTCAAGCCTTCACGTTACACCTGGCACGACTTGCTTTTCTTTTTTTGAACAGGTGAAATTGCAATTAGTAAATAGAAATACCCACCTCGTAATAAACCAACTGTTGCTTATGAGCAATCAAGTTTTGAGTATTCAGTACGTACATATGTACCTGTATATTATATATTTGTTCTACTTCATTTGTAACTAGAAAAACGCATATGAAATAAATTTAAAAATTTATTATTTGCATAAAAACTATATAATCCTTTACAGATATGAGAGCATATTGTTGAGCAAAGGACTTTAAATTATTATTATATTAAATTTGTTCAAATATTTGAGTTTCTTAGGCAAAAACCGTGTCAACGAAATTGTTTTCTAACTCACTTTCCCCGTAAGGCCAAAAGAGATTTTATATACATACATCATGTCGACCTGTAAGCTGAGCAACAATTATTATACATATCATTAATTTGGTTGTGTAACCCATAAATCAATTAGTTATATTTGTTTCTCTGCCAAGCGTAGCCAGCAGGTACATTGTACAAGTGGAGTGTTTTTTGTTTGTATAATTTAACCAAACGAAAGGTGTTTCATTGTGATTGGATTATAAGCATTTAACTAAGGTTTTCAGATGCGAGTAAACAATCAGTACGGAAGTGTGCATCATCAGGGTCTAAATGGATATCGGCAAGGCAAACTAAATAAGTGTGTCTAGAAAACTTCATGTATTGCATCCATTGTTATTACTTTGCCGGGGCTTTAATATTAACTTTCCAGTATGCGGTTCGAGGTCCAGGGCAAAATCGGTTAGCACTGACCGCGTACGAGACGTGATTATCTGTGGTGCCACAACCAGCTTCTGTATGCCGAATATGAAGAGGATTATTAATGTGACTGTGGCCACTGTGAAGATAGGGTGTATCCATAGCGATTCGGTTAGCGGCACGACGGTTGTGCGCGGGTCTTTCAGCCAATACCAGGCACTGATTGCCGTGCAAACGGATAATGCCGATAATATGACTGCGGTGATAAGAAATTATATGCGATTATATATGTATTCATGTCCGTTTAATCAGGGAGTCGCTTGTTACTTACTGCGCCAGCGGTTCGTGGGTGGCCTGTATGATGAAACCACCTCTGTTAGTCGCCGCTCGAATGCCTTTAGGTCCTCGCAAGCTGATGGTTCCATCGCGCCAATTTCCTCGATGCTCGTGGCTGATTTTATGTGTTTGAATTTGTCCAGCTTATATCTGTAATTTTTTTTCCTTTATTTTGATAAGATTTCACATTTAATTTGTTTTTGTGTTCAATTTCTCTTAAATAATGCCAAATATAAATACCGAAAAATAAATACCATATACTAAACATGGAAATGCCTTAAAATTAGTGCGGGGTAAGCAACCAACAGCTGATTAAACGATTGTTGCTTTCCAGCACTAAATTTCTTCCATATTCCAGCACTCTTTCAAATGAACGACGTTGACTAACACTGTGGGAGTCCGCCATAAATAGTTTGCTGCAAAAATTTTGATAAAAAATGAGCAGCAAAGAATGGAAGCGTGTGGTCAAGTTGGAGTATATGAAAATACGTCAGCAAAAGCGATACAAACGCGCTGACGAAATCAAAGAAGCATGGATCAAAAACTGGTAAATTAGCCGCACTGGAACACGTAACACTTAGCGTCAACTTGCTCCGTTTATCTACTTAGGGATGAGCACAATCACAATGTGCAGGATTTATATTGCGACTCGAAGGTCTGGCAGGCAAAGCCATACAATCCTCCACATGTTGACTGCGTTAAGCGTGCTGAGGTGACTAGTTACAATGGTCCCAACAGTGGTCCGCAACGCGTGCCCATTTGCGTGATCAACGCCGTTACGCCCATACCCACAATGTACACATGGGCGCCCACACAACAGAATTTCATGGTCGAGGACGAAACTGTGCTGCACAACATTCCGTATATGGGTGACGAAGTGCTCGACAAAGATGGCAAGTTCATAGAAGAGCTGATCAAGAACTACGATGGCAAAGTTCACGGGGACAAAGACCCATCCTTCATGGATGATGCCATATTTGTGGAATTGGTGCATGCATTGATGCGCTCGCACAATAAGGACTTGGAGGAACCTACATCAAGTTCGTCTGTTAAAACGGAGACTGCAACAACATCAAAAGTAAAGGAGGAAGACGAAAAAGATGTGACACCGGCAATACCAGAGCCAGCAACAGAATTTCCTTCAGCTGTAGAGGACGAAAAAGAAGAATCGTTCAATGCAGATGTGACAGATACAAAGGGCAAGGTTGAGAAAGTCAAAGAGAAACTACCATTCCCGGCACCAATCATATTTCAAGCAATCAGTGCCAACTTCCCAGATAAGGGCACTGCTCAGGAACTAAAGGAGAAGTATGTTGAGTTCTGCATCATCAAAATGATATGCTAAATAAAATATTGTGTCGTCTCATTTAGGTACATTGAGCTCACTGAGCATCAGGATCCTGAGCGTCCTCAGGAGTGCACTCCCAACATCGATGGCATTAAGGCGGAGAGTGTTTCCCGTGAACGCACTATGCACTCATTTCATACTCTCTTCTGTCGACGCTGTTTCAAATACGACTGCTTCCTTCATCGTAAGTCGAATTTTTGTGTGTTGTCTCCAGTTGGGTAACTCTTAATAATGTTTTGTTTTTGCTTTTTCTCTTTATTTGGAAAACAAACAAAATTTGTTGCAAAACATTTCTTTTGTCTAAAAAAAAAACTCTTAAATTTTGTTAAAATAAATAACTGCAATTTAGGTCACCATGTACAGGGTGAGTCGTTGTTGTAGTTGTTGTTCTCGATAACCACACGCACACACACTCATGCCGCCTAGGCCAAAATGTCGCCTTACTCCACATCATCATCAATCCTTTCTATATATATTTAAATATTTAATGTCTGTGGAAATCGGCAAAAATTGTCTTGTGTCAAAATTTTCTTGGTGTTTCTCGCCTCATTTCGTGCGGCTTCTGCATCCCTCGTTAAGTAACGTATCTGACTCATGCTCTAACCCCGAATGTCTCATAGTCATGTCTTCTTTGTGGTCCCTATCGAGCTGTGCTACATATGTTTACGTTTCCATTCACAGGTTTGCAAGGACATGCTGGCCCCAATCTACAAAAGCGTCGCTATCCGGAACTGAAGGCTTTTGCTGAGCCATGTAGCAACTCTTGCTATATGCTAATAGTAAGTTGCAGATTTTCATAATGTGAACAATTATTATTATCTTCATTGTCTTGATGAAAGGATGGGATGAAGGAGAAGCTGGCAGCAGATAGTAAGACGCCGCCCATAGATTCCTGCAACGAGGCCAGCTCTGAGGACAGCAATGACAGCAACAGCCAGTTCAGCAACAAGGACTTCAACCCCGAGAATGGCAAGGATAATAGCATAGCTGTCAACAGTGCAGAAATTAACTCCATAATGGGTAAGCTTACATATGTCGGAGGTCAATGAGGTGCCCTGAAAGAAAGCAGCTTCTGATTAAAAACGGTTTGCGCTCTAGCTGGCATGATGAACATAACCAGCACGCAGTGTGTGTGGACTGGCGCCGACCAAGCGCTTTTTAGAGTACTGCACAAGGTGTACCTAAAGAACTACTGTGCTGTTGCGCACAACATGCTTACGAAGACCTGTCGGCAGGTTTATGAATTTGCGCAGAAAGAGGCGGCCGAGTTTAGCTTTGAGGATCTGCGCCAAGACTTTACTCCGCCGCGAAAGAAGAAGAAAAAGCAGCGATTGTGGTCATTGCATTGCCGCAAGATACAGCTGAAGAAGGACTCGTCATCCAATCATGTGTACAACTACACACCCTGCGACCACGCCGGCCCTTGCGACATGAACTGCTCCTGCATTCAGACGCAGAACTTTTGCGAGAAGTTCTGCAATTGCAGCAGCGATTGCCAGAATCGTTTTCCAGGCTGCCGTTGCAAGGCGCAGTGCAATACCAAGCAATGTCCTTGCTACTTGGCGGTGCGAGAATGCGATCCAGACTTGTGTCAGGCATGCGGAGCCGATCAATTCAAGCTAACCAAAATCACGTGCAAGAATGTTTGCGTTCAGCGCGGATTGCGTAAGTAGCGGGTCCTTAAAGTGCTATGTGAATATCTCCTAATCTATTTCTTCGCAGACAAACATTTGCTGATGGCGCCGTCGGATATTGCCGGATGGGGCATTTTCCTTAAGGAGGGAGCACAGAAAAATGAGTTCATATCAGAATATTGCGGGGAGATAATCTCGCAGGATGAGGCCGATCGTCGTGGCAAAGTGTATGACAAGTACATGTGCTCATTTTTGTTCAATTTGAACAATGATTTCGTAGTGGATGCCACGCGAAAAGGCAACAAGATTCGGTTTGCCAACCATTCGATCAATCCCAATTGCTATGCCAAGGTCATGATGGTCACCGGGGATCATCGCATCGGAATCTTTGCCAAGCGCGCCATACAGCCGGGCGAGGAGCTGTTCTTTGACTACAGATACGGACCCACCGAACAGCTCAAATTTGTGGGCATCGAACGTGAAATGGAAATAGTTTAATGTGCGTGCTTACAAACATTTATATACAACAATACTTATCTATCCAACTAAATACATATTGACACATAATCAATCTACAATTACACCGTTTTGGCCACATTGGCTATGATTGGCTTCGGTCGGGCTTTAAAAATGAGTTTCTTCGTGCAAATGGCACGCACGGTATATTCGGTTCGCTGGCGACTCTTATGCTCCAGTGCCACTGTCTCATCCAGCAGCGTTCGCTCCGGCCCTTCGGTTGTATTCATGGTGCTTGCGTTCAGCGTTGCATCAGTCGTGTTGAGTAGTTGGTGTCCTTCATTACTTTTTGACTTCTCCAGAACTGCAAATGGTTTTTCTAGCTTCTGCTCGCGTCCTTGCAGTATGTGATGCCCTATTATCAGTATCTGGAAACAGTATTGACACATGTCTATGAGAAGGTCTTTCAATAGCTAACGAAACTTACGGGCTGTCCATATTTGTTGTAGTACAGATCCCCTATGAATTGATCGTGCATGCTTTGACTGCTGCGCACCTCAAGATCACCTTGCAGCTCTATGATGGCCCACTCACCACTGCCGGCACTATGACTAAAAGAAGAAGCAGACATTATAATTTAAACCTATATAAAAGTCACCTGTAGAATATAAAGTACATTTTACTGTACAGAAAAACAACGTTTTAGGATTGAGATACGTTTATTCTGTTGTGCACAGTGCCTTATCCTCTAAATTTTTTAAACAATGGATGTACGTTGCCATTATTTTTGCGCCGATGCTCATAGTAGACGGCATCATCACCACCTGACATTGAACTGAGTCCACCTATACGTTTCGTAGTGCCAGAACCACCTGGACGATAGCCTGGCTCGCCCGGCATTTTCTCATCCTCACAATCCAAGTCGGAAGCAGACAACACCAACTGCAAAAGCTGACCCTGCTCCTCCTGAGTTCCATACATAAGGTCAGTTTCAGTGTCCATGCCTTTAAGATGTGTGATGACCTTATAGCTGTAGCCCTGATTCACCAGGAACCGCTGGCGCTTGCGCGAATAGCTCATCTCCATAGTGTCCTGCGAGACGAGCGTGTAGAAGAATGCATTATATTCCTCGGCGATGGCTCCTTTCTTGGCACGTAGAATACGACCTAAACGCTGGGCTTCCTGGCGTCGTGACCCGCCATGCGATGAAATCTGAATGAGCACATTCGCCTCGGGAAGATCAAAACTAGTATCGGCCACCTTTGATACAAAAATCGTGTTGACCTTTGACAAAAAGACTTAAATTAGTTGCACTTTGAAGAGAAACCGATATTTACATACCTTGGCATTAAACTTGAAATTCTGTAGAATTTGAATACGTTCATTCTGAGATGTTGGTCCATAGATGAATGGTTTGTTCATCTTGATGGCGTAGTGCTTCAAGGCGAACACATTGTCGGAGAAGACAATAGTCTTATCACCACGCTTCTCGTGGTATTTAATAAGGAATTGGCAGCTGCGAAACTTTGAAGGATTCATCACATAGAGCAGCATTTTCTTGGAAGTTTTGGTGGTTAGATACTCTCGATAGAACTCCGGCGACATGGGACACCAGACCTCGGCACACTGCACGCGTGCTATGTAGCCCTTCTTTTGTAGCTCCAACCAGTTAGCTTCGTAGAGTTTGGGACCAATCAGGAAATTCAGATCTGCAATTTTGTCGTCCTCACGCAACAGCGTGGCTGTCAATCCCAGCTTGCAGTGCGACTGCACAATGGTCAGGACACGTCGGAACATCTTGGCGGGAATGGTGTGCACCTCGTCTAGTACCATGATACCCCATTCCTGCTCCTGCAGCCAGCGCATTGTTTGCTCCGCCTCCCATGAACGCTTCTGTGTGTGCGTTATCATTGAGTATGTAGTAACCAGTATGCCACAGCCCATGGGTTTATCTTTTGCCTCCGAGGTGAAGCGACAAATCATACTATCATCTGCAGTGGACCACATCTTAAACTGCTGCTTCCACTGTTCCACTGATACGCCGCTGTTGCACAGCACCAGGGCGCGTTTCCGCACAGTACAGCAGGCGGTGACACCCACCAATGATTTTCCAGCGCCGCATGGCAGCACAATTACGCCAGAGCGTGCACGCCCGTTGCCAAACATCTTGCGCAAACTCTTTTCTTGGTAAGGACGTAGCACTGCTGCTGGCTTAAGGTCAATGTTAATATCCGGATTATTGGTATCATTACGGAAATCATACTCTGCCAGCAAGGGATGCTCGATTTCAATGCATCGCTTCTGGATAAGCTCAATCTTTTCCTGAGCCACCTCAAAGGACACGGTCTTAAGATTGGCTTCGTCCTCATCTTCCTCTTCCTTGTCGATCTTCTCGTAAAAGTCTGTAATATCCTCAGGAACCGCAACTGCTGTAGCTGCCCCCTCGGCGGTAGTACCCGGCGCACCTGTTGCTGCTGCTGCTGCTGTCGCTGCAGAGGTGCTAGCTGCGTCTTCTGCTGGATTGTCGCTCGTGGCTGGCAGCTTGGTACCGAACTGTGTGATTGCTTTGCTATCCATTGTGCCTTGTATAAAGCCTTCACCTTCGTTGCGTATGAGTCGGCACTTCTGTATGACCGGATCTTTGAGCAACTTTTGCAACACTTCCGGATGCGGAGACTCGATAAAGTATTTGTTATGCTTCAGCACAAGTTTCACCTTTCCATACGACAGCGTACAAAGGCGAATAAACTCCAATATGCCCTCGGGAATCGTGGTTTTGCTCAAACGTTTCAGATACTCTATAATGTCGTGTGTCTGCAGTCCCACAGACACAGCTGCGTACAAGCTGTACGCTGTCAGCTTGTACTCGTGTATGTGCTCGGGCCGGCAGACGGGCTCCGAAATAGCAATGAGAAAGTCATGGGCATGCTTATAGACCGGCGAGAACGATTCAAGGAACACGTGCCCGTTCGGTGCCACCCACAGAGGGCGATTAGCGTGATCTGGACGCAATTGCATCTGAGCACGGTAATCCTTGGCACCGTATTCGTCTGTGTTGATGTTCTCGTCATTAGTTTCTGCGTTCTTAGACGCAGCACCTGGCACGCCGTCTGATTCGCTGACACAGTCCTGGCTGTCATTGTCATCGACCAGTTGGGTGTAAGCCTCATCTTCTGCTCGACGCTTCTTAGCTGTGAACTCACATCAGTTTTACCGGATAATAGGAATACTCTGACATTATTGACTCTTACCAAATTTATCGGTCGAGCCCCGATCTTTTTTAGATTTTTTCGGTGGACCCATTGTGAAATTTTTTGTCGGCGAAACTTTGTTTCACAAATTAAACAGCTGTTTCCAGTGTTGCAAAGTAAAAATAAAAGCGAAAAAGGCGCGAAAATTCACGACAATAGGCAACTTTGTTCTATGGCCGATGTTGTTTGTTTCAAATCACTTATACAACTATATTTGTTGAACGAGTTATCTTCTTAAGTTACTTACGTTTTGACGATGATAGGCATGAAGGCAGCTTTTTTAAATATATTTACTTTAGAAACTCTATTTATCACTTTTGCAGCACAACGCGTTTGGGCGGCGTGAAGCAACAGTATTGACACTTTTAGCACTGAAGCTAACATTTATAGGCGTTGCCACATCAGCGAGAAAGCAGCTGTTTATGTTATATTAACAGACGGTGTACGGTATATTAACAGAACGGTTTGATTTAAATTTGAAATGCCTTTTATATATTGCACTCGCACATACAATCGAACGAAATATGTTTTCTATTGGGCGGAATCTTAAGCCTTATTTATTTATGTTATACTTTTATGGTAGCTCATGTGCTTTGTCATATCACTCAAATTTATGAAAAATATCTACAATTCCACTTCCTAACCCTGTATCATGGCCGTAGATAAGAAAAGGAAAGCAGCTACCAAGGCAAATATAAATTCAAGACTAACACATTTCCTTCAATCGAGTTTATGGCAAATATGTCTTCTCATTGCCTTATGCGATTTGGGACATGCGCTTTTCTTTGTTGTCAATGCGACCATTTCGTTGCTCACGAAAGTAAGTCAGATATTTGAATGAAATTAATTAGGCCGTTAAAAACTTTTAAAAATCAGTTCAATATATACTCCACATTGGCTGTCCTGGGAACTGTATTTTGGGTGCTAGTCGTGGTGCTATTAATCGTTGGCCTCACGATGGTAAGTATATTATTATTGATATCATAAACCTAATATATCTCTACATCTTGTATAATATAAAACTATCAAGCGGCGTCCTCTATTAGTTAAAATCTGGCTTATCTTCTCAATAATTGGTTTCATTGTGGATATAGGATTTTCAATATGGGGTATTGTGTCTTCTGTAACAGTGGATGTGGATCACCTAAAAGAATTTTCCATTATATTTGTGGGAGTTTGTGCGTGAGCGTCCATCTATTTGGATACATAATATATTTTATTTTTTGCAGTTATCGAAAGCATCTGCATATATCTGGTGTATAGGTACTATTTAGGTATGGATCCGTGTCAACTTGTCGATGAGCCCGAAAAGGGAAAGAAGAGAACCACAAAGAAGCATCGGGATGAAAAGGCGTGTAAAGGTATAATATAATACCGTTAGATTTATCAGAATTTAAATATATGATTCCTCGAATCGATTTTTAGATAGCCAGAAGAGGTCCAAGGCGCACGAGAAGAAAACAGTTAAAAAGAAACCGGAAAAGAAGAAACCTACCAAAAAATAAACAGTCTTGTTTCTGCAGCAAAATCTATTCACCAATTTTATGTATATAAATATTTCGCAGTAGGCCTTGTGTCTACTCTCGCAGTAAATATATTTTATAAAAATTTTTTTCTATATTTTTTTTTTTACTAAATACTATATTGAATCTTACAATGGAAGATCAATCTGAAAATATTGCATATGACGAGACCTGTGCGAGTTTGGGTCGCATAACTTTGGTGCAAATCTGTTATTTAATTGCAATAATTGATTTGGCTCAGTCACTATACTTTCTGGTTCAGTCAATCGATGCTATGGGTTGGAATGTTCGTATGCAATTTGATTAGGTCTGCTTTGTATTAATTGAGGCCTATCCGAACCCACAGGTTGGTATTTACTCAATTGTTGTATTCCTAGGCTCGATATTTTGGATTATTATGGTTATACTGCTTTTGATGGGTCTATGGAAGGTAAGAAGTTTAAAGATATAATATTCAAACTCAATAACTGAGTGCAATTACACCAGCATCGTATTCGGCTAATTTGCTGTTGGCTGATTTTTTCGATCATTGGCATTATTGTGGATATACTCATTTTTATTTGGACGATTTCCGTTACCGAGTACGTAGAGTGGCCGAAAATTATACAGTTCACCCTCATATATTTGGGCATAGGTGAAGTAAAATAGGATTTTATTTCTTGTTTTCATACAATTTAATGATCACTTTCTTTAGTTCTTGAATGGTTATGCATTTATATTGTCTACAGATATTGTTTGAGTATCGTGAGGGTTCAGTTTGAAGAAAATGGTAGCTCGAACAAGAAGAAAAAGCTCAGGTCGATAAAATGTTAAGCTGTTATAATTCAATAATAAATAATTTGATTCTGTACAGCCCACATAAGAACCAACAGAAGAATCAGAAGGAAATATGGAAGCCTCAAAGAAATCAAGAGTCTGTATCTCAACCTGAGCCGCATAAAGGAGATACCGTAATTTACATCGGTGCGCCGAAATAATGAGATTTTTAAAAAGGATTTGTAAGGAAATGTAATTATTCGTATACGCTACGGTGTAACACTGAACTACTTACATAAAATTCTTCCACTGCATTGGCTTTTATAGATCGTTTCAATTTACTGCCTAGCTCGTGTGCCAAAATCAATTCGAATCTGCCAGCACAAACAATAATAATAATTGAGTTTGACAGTTGTCTTTTTATCGGTTTCTGTTTCTTTTCTCTCTTTTGGCAATGTCTATCTATCTTGGAACTCTGTCCCAAAGGAGTCACGTTGTCAATGGGGCCAAATCTAATCTCAAAACGGCCAAGAGGCGGCAGCTGACAAAACAAATGCAGTAAATGAAAGATGCCCAGAAGACTTGTCGCAAATCAGCACAATGAACGCACAGTGGTCGAAACCTAATGAAGCTTGTTCATTTTTAAGACATTTTTATATGATTAGGTTTATTGGATATGCAGACAATTATCAGATATATTCGGTAAAATATCGTGTTTATTGCATGTATACACATATATTTGAATAAATTTATTATACATAGTATATAATTCTTATGTAATATGTTTTTTTTTTTTATATATATTGTTTATTTTGCTGATCGATTTTAAATTATTTCTATAATTTTTCAGAGGTCGTCCAATGTGTCTTACCAGTATATCTAGTCTTTTTCCAAATATCAGTATTTTCCATTAGTTATTCTTTTTATTTTCCTATATACTTTCTCTTAGTTTGCATAAGCACAGAGACACTGTCTTAAGGCCTTAGCTTTTCACAATCAAATGTCATTGATTAAGAAGTTGAGTTGCCAACAAACAGTATCCGCTTCTCACACTCTGCTCTATTGAGAATACGTGCTCATAATCATTATAGCTTTGATTTAGTGCACAGCCTTGCCCTCTGTTTCAACTCGAGCTCAAACGCTGGCTGAATGAAATGGAGAACTATTTGGTCGTTTGCAGCTACGCGATTGCAATTCTGGATCTATTGTCCGCAGTGCTTTTTGCTGGTGTCTCGTGTATGTTATACGTACAGCACGTAAGTTGTAGTTGTCGTAGCTCAATACTGTGCCTAAGTCGAGCTGAGTTGCTTTGTCCACAGCGCCACTGGACGTCGCTGGCTGCGCTGCTGTTTTCCTTCGTTTGGATCTGCATCATTATTGTTCTGTTGCTGGGTATTTATCGGCGCCAGTTGAACTTCGTGCGCTACTGGTTGGTTTTCACCTGCCTGGGCATCATGCTGGATGCCCTTCTTCTGCTCTACGGCTTGACCCTGGCGGTATCCATAAACTGGGAGGGCGTTAAGATAACCGTTATGCCCTTCATTGGCTTGGGTAAGACTGTTATCCGAACGCCTCGGCAATCAAATGTTACCTCGGCCCATTACAGCCGTCGAAATGACTTTCGTGTTCATTATATATGTCTTTTACCTGGATATGATTGAGTACGAGCAGTGGATACCACTGGGTGGCAACCGATTTGAAGGCGGCCGCAGCTCCAAGCACAGCAAATACACCTGCAGCAGTGGGGAAACACAGAATAGGGAGCGCAAGCGTCTGAAGAAGATGTATAAAAGGGAGGAGAAAGCGGCCTTTAAAGAGCTGCACCGTAAGCTGCGTAGAGGACAACATTAATGACCCCATCCAGCCCACCTGCTTCTCCCACCTCACTTACGATAATTTATGCTTTTCTGTCAACTCGGGCAAAATGAAATGGGAAAGTAGGCCAAGTGGTTAAGGTACTCAACATTCCCAGACATCCTGTCAAATGTCGTCATGCAACAGGACAGGAGTTCACTCCTTTATTGTGCCTATGCCATAGCCGTTTTCGATCTACTCTGCGGCGTGCTCTTCGCTGCATTCAGTCTGACCAAATGCTTTTCATACGTAAGTTCCCATATATGTAAAATACGCATCAGGGTATATACATATATATGTATATTCCTTATTTCAGTTGACCTGGTTAGCCATATTCGCGGTGTGCTTTGGTTTGTTTTGGATAACACTGATTGCTTTGCTCATCTCTGGCATTTATTGGGTAAGTTTTAGTTAGTTTCAAAAGTGCAATAATTTGAATGTTCCATTCCAGCGTAATCCGACGTTGGTAGGGAGCTGGCTTGTATTCTCATGCGTGGGCATTGCTATAGAGATCTGCCTGCTGATTTATGCTTTCATCAGCAGGAGCACTTTCCAAGTAGGAATAGCTAAGAATAGTCTGATTCTGCTCCTTGGTTTATGTGAGCTGCATTTTCCACATATATAAAGCGATTTCTTCATCTTGACGTCTCTTATAGTTGTTGAAACAATTTTCGTCTTGATCATCTATTTGTTTTATCGAGAGCTTCCGGAATGCAGTCCTCTTGTTCAGGATAAAAAGCCGCCTCCTTGCAGAGATCCACCGCTGGAGCAAGTTCTATCGCTGCCTCAGGAAGCGCCGCTGCCAAAGCCGGACCCGGAGCCAGAGCCAGACGCAGACGCTTGTACCACATCGCCCAATCGAAGCAAACGGTCCTACAGATGCAACATTTTGCAAACTAGATCCGTTACAAGTCCCTACACCTGCGGGTCGAAGCGAAGCCCATATTGGTCTCCTGTGAGGACCGCACAATGAAGCACCCGAAGGTTGAAGCAGCGATGGCAAGCCGATGGTCATTAAGCTGATTTTGAGTTGATTTATATTTTTGTAATAAACGGGTATTAAGCTATATATGAATGAGTTTCATTTAAGAGGAAGCTCTACAGCTGTTGATGAATCGCGATTAAGCTGGAAGCAGTTAAGTCTGCGCGCTTTGATTATAGTAGTGTGTGCATGCGAATACATCATCTTTCCTTTGACTAACCAGCGACGGCTTTAATATTATTCCGTTTAACATGCCCATGCACATCCACACTCACACAGACACACCCACAGCTACCCATTTGGCAATGTTAAAAACAAAATCCTTTTAAAATAATTTTCACTGCAGCAGCAGCAAAAAACACAAACAAAAAACGATTGCGGAAACGGAAACAGCAACTCAGAACTCGAAGCTGGCGCAGGTCTGGGCCGAGCTCTTGTCTATTTATGCAAAAAATGTGTGCATAAATACATGTACATTTATACTTATAATGCCAGGCTGATGAAATACGTGCACATGCATACGTACGTACCTACACTTGCACACACACACATTTACGTGCCTTCCCTCATGTCAAATATAATTTACTTTTTCGCGCTCATTTCGCACGCAGTCAGCCCGAGTAGATCCGCTGCTGGCGCAAAATCAAGAGTTTTCAGCAGTTTTAACTTTAAGTTTTCTACGTCAACAAAAAGAGAGAGATGTAGAGTGAGAGAGAGAAACAGAGAGAGAAGTACAAGTTGAAGAAAATAAACATTTCGATGCAAAGCGAGAATGGTGAGTGCATTGAATGGCTTTGGGCTGGCCATCGGCTGCATGGACATCATAGGAGCTTTGTTCTTTGAGCTGATGATTATTTTCATGATGCGCCAGAGCAACGCCAGAAAGGCAAACAGGCCAACAGCCAGTGAGCTGGAGCAGTCGACGCATGCGACAAGTGAGAGGCTAAATGGAATGTAGCAAGGTAGCCGGCGCTAGCATACTAACTCTAAACGAAATTTCAGGGCTTTACAGCAACAACGTAAGTCCATGGATGCTGGGGACTTACCTGCTCCTATTGAATGTGTGGATAGTTGTGTCAATGCTGATGCTCGCCGGGATCTTATTGGTGGGTAGCTGGTCCGACTTCAAATTCTATTGCATTGCCGATTCACTGAGATCACTTTTCGCAGCACAAGCCACAGCTGTTGTTGTTCTGGCTTATCTGGTGTGCGGGAGGGCTGCTATTCGACTTTGTGTTTGTGGTTCTATGGATCCTAGAGCTGCTGGCGGGCGATGCCATTGAAGCGCTAACCAACATCCTGTTGTCATTGCTGACTATGGGCAAGTTATGCATCCACAACTACGATCTACGGTCTAATATATTTTCCGATCTCCTCAGCTGTCGAACTCGCCTTTATATTTATTGTATACCACATTTATTTTAACTTATCCCATCCCCAAGCCGGACAACAAGTCGCGAGAAATACTTTGTTGCGCTTATCACACTTTTTATTTTAATTTAACAAAGATTTCCGAACAATAAAAGTCTTGGCTCTGTATAGTTACTCCGTTTTCACCTCATCTGCACTTTGATCAGGCTGAACGCCATACTTCCTAATCATTTTTGGTTCTAGGGACTTGAAGAATCTGTAAACGATCAATATAATTCCAATACGAGCTAGCACTTGACCAATGATGGGCCCATGCACATCGGATAGCTCCTTCAGAAACTCCTGCTTGCTCTTGATGTGCTCACTGAAATAGTATTCGTATATGAGGATGCCAACGTCAATTACACCTTGCCATTTGATTTGCAAATAGGCTATGAGCAACCACAGCCGAATCGGGAATCTGCAACGCTGTCTGTGCGATTACACCTCAGAGCTATTCATGAATATCTAGCAGCTCGTACTTACGCCAACGACACCAACGGCGAGAGAGCCAAAGCCAATGAGTTTACACAGCGACTCAAGTATAATCATAACATCCAACACATCAAACTGCGGACAGGAAATCCTATACATGTTGTTGACTGACTGCCTGAATCGTGTTTGTCTTACCTTCATGATTTTGGCGAATTGGATCATCCGAACCATAACAAGGAATGCCGCGGTGACCTCATAAACTAGCGCCATGTAGGCAGAACAGTTAATAAACACCGACATTTTGGTTAATTGTTAATTGGTATGGTAATATATACATATATATATATATATTTAAGTTAGTTCGTTTGCTCAAAATTTGACTTGAATTGTGAAAGAATTGTGCTCGGTGGGAAATGTCTGTCAGCTTCGATTTACTGATTTCATATCAACAGCCTGCTGACTTTGCCAATACCTTATTAACTCTCCATTTTCTCAGCATAAATTTCATTCTTTCACTTTATGAATATTATATATAATCTCTTTTGCTGTCATACAGAGAGAAGATCCAAAGCCTTTCCCGAGGTAGACTTTTTATACGTTTTATCTTTTAATTAGAGTCTTTATAGTTGCTTTGTGCTTCAAGTGGCTTTTACATAGTTTTTAAATGTCTGGCCCACGGAAATTGATTCATTTCCGCCTTGTTGTTCAGCACTTCCTGTCGGAGTCTGGCGCCGTCTTACGGAACAGACACGCACCCAATCAGCTTTAAGCTAACACAGTGGGTAATCCAATATTTAAATGTCGGCTTAGCTCCAATCAAATTCTCATGGCAAAGCACATTGAAATCAACATCATTGTCAAATGCCAAACTGTCATTTGCATGTCGCAGCTAAGCAAAAATACAAAATAGATTTTTATTCTTTAATAAAGAGTGCTTAGACCACTTATTGGGTGCCTTTAGCTCCCTCCGCTCCACTCCACTGCGTTCCTCGCCATCCTCGAAGAGCCACTGGCTGGCTGTTCAAATTTATTGTTTGCAAATTGAAATTCTTGTCGACACGCACGAGCAACTGCAAAATCCATTGGGAATGCCGGGCACCAGACAGCGCCTGCTGTCCTCTTAGCTGATCCAAGCTTGTCAACTCGGGCAGCGTCCTTGCTGGCCTCCTCTGGATGGTTGGATGGCTGGATGGGCGGAAGCTCATCATGCCTTTTTAGTATTTATTAAGATTCTGATATACCAGGCAACATATTTCCAAAAAATAAACAAATATTTTATAGCTGCGTTAACACAGTCTTAAGGGAAATCGCCAAGCTCCCAAGATGCTCATACAAAAATAAGTGCAGCAGCTACCTTCCCTAGGCTTAAACAAATCCAATGAAATTACTGTCAGTCTGATTTTTCTATGAACGTTTTTTGTTGTAGTTATGTGGAGGTTTACAAAAGCCTTACAGATTTTAGTTAAAGAAATATGTTAAATCTATTTTGATGAACAATCATGCTGTCATTCTCCCCTTTATTTTATTTGTTATTTATGCCTTGGCTTCTATTACTTACACAATAGTTCTTCTAGTAAATACATTGTTATAAAAAATATAATGTTACTTCAAGATATATGCTTTATAAATTTAATAATTATATAAATATTTCTTTGCTAAAGCAAAGTTTTCTGTACTGTTGCTGTGTGGGTTGAGATTTGAGCTTATAGCTTTCAAGAGAGAACGCAAGCAACGATATTGGCTTGCTATAATTCTGTTTTTCTATAAATAGAGCTAAGCTGTATTACTTTTAGTCAGTATTGTTCAAGATGCGGATTCTGTCGCTGTTCTTATTGTTGCTTGCTTCCGGCACTGTTTCGGCCTCCTACGGCAAGTAAAGTGTTTTAGTGGTATGAGTAGAATGATGAATTTGCAATTCTTTAGGCGAAGACGGAAAAATCTTTGGCGCAGATGTGGTTTCGAGTAACAGTTTATTGAGTAAACCAAACGAAGTGTACCGATTGAAAGGTATCAATTAAATATTTGAATTTAAATAATGTGACTAATATCAACACAATAACACCTGCAGGCACTAGCAGTTCAAAGTTCGGCGATCGAGTGGAAGTCGTAACCATTGCAGTGAGGGTAATACGTACTGGTAAGAGGCCACGCCGTAGACCTACACAGCTTACTGATGGCGCTTCACCAATTTTTAGAGTACATCAACCAGCACCAGTTGGAAATTGAAAATCAATATGCATATATTATAGCCTGATTGAATATGAGTCTAGTTAGTAATGATTGGAAAAGAGAATTATATTAGAGATTGTCTTCTTATTCGGCGTATTAGAGGAAAACCCTTGTTCTGTAAGACGCAAATGAGAATAGTATTAGATTGGATAACTCACCCAAAGTATGTGCGCATTTTAGTGCAGTTAGTTAACGATAATTGTATTTTGTTGCGATGACAGATTGCTGCTGAGCCAAGTGTTGCAGTTGACATAGCTTTAAATGGATCGACTCGTTCCGATTGCGTTGTTTTTCACTTGCCTTGCACCGCGCCAGGTGCGCTGGGAAAGCAACTAAATTGGAATGTCTATGCAGGAAATTGATTGATTTCCGTTTGGTTGAGTGAAAAGTGGAAAAGAAGACCAACTCAAGCGATGGCCACAGAAGACGGAAGACAGAAGACAGTCGAGTCGAAATTCTGGTGAGCCACTGTAACAATATGAATAACTACTTAGCGAACTAGCAGTACAAGCTAAAGTAACATTGACACCCTCAAGCCATAATGTTGGTTTGCAATTAGCCGTTTATGTGGCCGGGCACTTTGTTGCACTTGCAGCCCAATATTGTCTATGGTAGCTGTGCGAGGGCTGCGCCCTGCAGCTGATATGTTGGCAGCGAGCATAAACTCTGACAAAACACATTGCAGGGCGCATATGGTTTTTGCCAAAAACAAGCAAAGCCTGGGTGGCGGGCGATGCGTGCTCGGCGAGGCAAGGGCAGCCAGTTGCCAGTTGCCTGGACTGCTATCTGGGCTATATACATGTGTACATACATTGTATATACAAATATATATATGTATATTATTTTCGCAGTCATTGGCAGTGGCTTACGGTGCGTATGTGTGTTGCTAAAAGCATACGATTCACTTGTTACATGCTCAATTAAGCCAGAAATGACAGCAGAGCCAACTAAAGTCACGCTTTGTGTAGCTTTAAATTTAGCGCATAACTTAACGACCAAATGCATACACACACACACACAAATTGTCCACTATGTACATATGTATGTGTGTCTGTGAATTGCATGGCAAAGAGCCAGCTAAAGGGTGAATCCTTTTTGTGAGTGTGCGATTTCAAAAGAGTTTTTAGTGGAATATAACAACTTGACAACTTTCATGTATGAAATCTTTGCTACCTTTTGCATATTGAAAAGAATTTGTATATCTTTATATGCATATGAAAGATAGAATTTATTATAACTTGTTAATTCTCTCAGGCAATATGGTTATTACTCCTTCTTAAAAGGTACCTTTTTTTTAATATTTATATAACAGCCGCGGCTTACCGCATATGACATAAATTTCTTTGCTAAGCTTGTGAAGTTAATTCAATTTACCCAAGTCCGTATTTCTGCATATTTCTTAAGCTACATACATAAATTAGAAACAATTTTAGGCGAATATATTTTTTCAGATCAATTGTTTATATGGATATAATAATACCTATAAAAAGTCTGTCAAGGCACATTTATGAATTTTTGAAGCGGGTCGCTTTGTTGTGCTTTAACATTAGGTTTCATAGCAATTAAACAATTTAAAAATATGTCACCATAATTAGAGCCGCATCCCTTTGTGCTAAGTTAATTATCGAGTATGCAAAATTGCTTTGCCAAGTCGAGTAGGACAAAGCGGCTGGCAATTAGCGCTGCTCGACATGATGCAGACTTGCTAATATGCCTAGTCAGGCCTCGTCCTTTGGCAGAGTGACGCAGGACACGTGCAAAATACTCACAGACACATACACACATCAATACCAGGCCATACAGATGTTTTGCTTTGGGTGCAAAAAGGCAGACATTGTTTTCTAGGACATACTCGTAGTGAAAAGTTGTGTTGGCTTCAAGTTTGAGGTGACGTTCTGAAGGACATGACACATACACTCATGCACACTTTGGCACACACTAGGAATTGCAAATCAGTCGCCTAATGTGTACATAATCAGTCATGTCGCAACATGTGAATTCCATTAGTGAATACACGGCCCAAGCAAACAAACGAGCATTAATCAGCGCAGGACGGCGATGAGGATGAGGACGAAAATGAGTGCGGGAGAGTGAGGCCATATAGAGGGCAAGCATATCAGCGTAAGGTCCTGACCAGCAGCGTTTCCTGCCGCCAGCAGTATAAGCTTTTTCCGTTATTTATGTTTCTTTTTGTCTAGCCATTTAATTATGCACACACACACACACACAAGAGTAAAGGAAGCCCTCTGTAACCCACTTAAGAACAGAAGCACTCACACACACAAAGAGAGTTGCACCCACACATATTAACATTCGACTTACAAATTGCCCCATCTACCTTGATTTATCCCCCGATATCAATGCAATGCTGCAGTGGCACTGAAAGCCGACGTCTTATTAATATGCCATTCATTTGGCCGCTTCATAGTTCATTAAAGCAGGACCTGAGCGTCCGAGCAGTGCATCCTGGCGCCAGTCTTGGCCGCAAAGTGCAGCCAGCAAAAATTATGCGGCTCGTTTGCCACTGCCTTGTTTGGTGCTTCAATCCATGGACAGCACGAAGCACGAAGGGCTGACTGCTGCCAGAGCTCTGGCTCTGGCTCTGGCTCTGGCTCTGGCTCTGGCTCTGGCTCTGGCTCTTGCTGTGGATCCGGGCCATTCGTTTATTCCTTTGTTCTCATTTATTTGCATGCCATTTGCTTTGTTCTCTTCTCTTTTTCATTCTCTGTACGTGTGGCTGCGTGTGCGTGTGTTTGTGTACGTGTGTGTCGGTTGTTTCTTCGGTCACGTTTGTCAGGACACCAGTTACTTATGACTGCTGTGTGAATTATCAATATGCATTGTATGACTACGTTCTACGCTTTGTGTATATATTCTTCCAATATTTTTTGTTCTTCAATTAACTGGGTATTCAAGAACAATCACAAATAAAAAAAAATTATATCCCAATTTATTTATTATTTAATTTTATTTATTTTGTAAGTAAACAATTTTTTTTTAATCGAAAAAAAAAAAAAAAAAAAATATATATATATATATATATATATATATATATATATATATATATATATATATATATATATATTGGTTACTTTTAATTTAATAAATTTTCAATTAACTGAATGCTCAAAAAATGATATAGTTAATGTTACTTATATTTTTTTATTTCTGATAATTTATTTATTTCATTAAGTAAATACATTATTATAGAAATTTATTTGTTTGGTATATTATTATATTTTATTTTTATTATTATACACTTTTTCTATATTCAGATTTCCAATTTTAGATTTGGAACAAAAACCATCTATAAGAAATATAAGGTAGAGTACCTAACTAGATGTATCTTCCAATATCAGACAAGTATAATCCCCAAAATAGTCAGGATCTTAGATGCCTATACATATTGTATATTAAATATACAAGTTCACATATTCCACATATTTATTTTATTCTTTAAACATGCCCTGAGGCACATACATACTTTGCATAAGAGGAAAATAAAACATTTGCTTATTTACACTTCCTCAGTGTTGGGATTCTCGAATTGCAGTCTTAATAACGAATTCTTTTTTATGGTTTCCGGCTTATAGAACAGCAAAGAAATTAGCAAGGAAAGCAAAATCGCAACGAGAAATTCTTTAATCATGTTGTATGTATGTGTGTGTGTGTGCTTTTTTTCTTCATTTTTTAAAAGTGTATTTGATTTCTTCGAAAAGCTGTTGCTTTTTCAGTTGCTGTTGCTGATGCAGCATTTTTGCTTTGTTAACCGAGTCAAGTCTGAGCCAGCTTCCGTTGCTGGAGCCGCTGTTAATGTCGCAACAGTTGCCATTCCAGCTCCACCGGCCTCTACCTCAACCACTGCCACTGGCATTATTCTGTCGCTGTCGGTGTTGTTGTTGTTGCTGCTGTTGCAGTTGCAGTTGCCGTTGCAGTTGATATTTGTGCGCCAGGCGTAATTAGTGCTCATGGCATAAGGCGCACTTCCTCTACGCGCAGCTCCTGTTGTTCTATCTCAGTTGAGAGCTGCCATCGCTCGTATTGTGGCTCTGCGTTGCCTTCCATTCGTAATCAGTTTTTGCAGGCTCCAGCGCTTAGTTCCGAGGATTTACGAACTGGCCAACGGCATAGGGCAGCAGCATACAGTCACGTTATACGGACACCCTTTTCGTCATCACGCTGCGGTCCTTGTTGTTCTTGGTATTTAAATTGAGTTCATTAAAGCTCTAGTCAATGAGCCAATTAAACCAATATTTGGGTTGAGCTTTTCAAAGGAAAAATTGTTAGCCTTCAGCACGTTCAAGTCTCGAATTGTATACATATATAAAAGATAAATAATCAGATCTCTTATTTTTCATACAGATTAGTTTTAACGTTGTACACAAAGATTTCGCTACAGTGGCCAGTGTAGCGATATACATTTGAATTTATATCCATTTATATTACAAGTTTTTTATTAAGTATTCACTGAAGTAATACAGCATTTAGAAGTTTGAGAAAATAAATGCCTAATAGAAAACAAATTATTGGATATTGGCTTCTATAATATTACAAATATTCACTTTTAATAGGCAACTATGAAAGGTGCGATTGCCAGATTTAGAAAATTCTTGGGCTAAGTATTTCAATAAATATTATTAAAGATGCTTCTACTCTATATGCTTCTACAACTCATGGCTACTCAGGTATGACCTGACAAAAATTTTATGTAGTGTATGTCACAATTTTATGTAAATCGATGGCAGAACTTATTTTCTATAAATACTTTTTTATTTCACACCGAAACCTGATTTGCCCCTAAGATCGGTGCAAAATTTATTGCAGTCACGTACTCTTATCTAATAAATGCCATTAAATAAGGTCTGGAACATTGTTAAATATTTGATTTAATTGTTCAACAAATGAGTTTCAAAGTGAGCTAAGATAAACTAAACTATCGGCTTTTCATTGGCATTGCCATCGCCTTGAGATTTTGAAATTAGTTTTAATGAAATGTGTGCCTTATGCGTGTTTGAATAGAATCGTTTCACAATTTCTGTCATTGTTGGCTGACTAAATATGAGACACATTTCCAGTTGTACTCACAATTGTCTTGAGCTCCCTCGCTGATTCAACTTTCAATGCTAATTGGCTTTTGGCAACTTTCGCGACTTCAAACTTCGCTTCCCACTGGACAATGAAAGGATGCCATTTTGCAATATCTTCTTCTTTGCCTCTCTCTCTCTCTCTCTCTCTCTCGCTCTCACTCACTCGTTCTGTGTGTGTGTGTGAGAGAAAGCTTGAGTACAGCTCGATTGCTGTTTGCTTTGGCCATTGTTTGAGTTCACGCAGCCTTGCCATTAATTTCACAATTAGTTAGCAGCCGCTGCTAAAGCTGCTCTGAACCACCAGGGAGCCACCTGACGGCAACTCAAGACAAAAGTCCAACAGTCTTTAATTAATTTTTACAGCAGCTGTATATATAAATGTATGTGAGTGTGTTGGGTGTGCATGCTAAGAATATATATGTGTGTTGGTGTGTGCGTCTGTTAATTTCTCGCAACTATTCTTCAATAAGCTGGAGAACACTCGCCAACTGCTGTAGCTTTGCGTCAGCGTTGCCTGATGATTTTTGCTGACTAACTTTTGACAACAACGTCAGCAGCGACGACAACAACAACAACAACCGCAGCAGCAACGAAAACAGTGGCGACAACTACAACAATCGGACGCGCATAAATTTAAATTTATGTGTTCGCGGGATGGCTGCATGTGTCGGTCTCAATATATTATTTATGTATGCTGCCACCTTCTGCGTTTTGCTTGGCATTTGCTTTTAGGGGCAGCAGCAACAAGAGCAGCAGGAGTCGCGGCAGCAGCAACAACAAAATATGCGTCGTCTGCTACGTGGGTTTAGAGCGAACATTTCTGCTGATGCCGCATTGTCAACTTTCACTTCAGCTGCAGCTGATGACACTAACACACACAAGCACACACTCACTCAGAGAGAGAGAGAGAGAGAGAGAGAGAGAGAGAGAGAGAGAGAGAGAGAGAGAGAGAGAGATCCTTGACACGACGTTTCACTCTCATCGTCAAATTTAAGCATTAGCCACGAATAGTCAAATATGTTTGATCACTCATACGCAACGTGGTGCGCAGAATTCGCTTTTGCGTTTCCATTTGATTTCCACTTTAACATGAATTGTGCGCCACGAAAACTTTTACTCAAGTTGGCTTTATTTCGATGTCGATGTCGTAGTCGTTGCTGTTGCTGTTGCTACTTGGGCGTTGATGTAATGAAATTCTGTGCAATTGTATGGCAACAAGAAATCCATTAAAGCTTATTTTGCGAGCAAAACTTTTCGGGTCCGACCATTTCACTGATTGATTGGCATCAACAATGTGCTGCCGGGGTGGCAACAGCCTGTAGAGAAAAATAAGGGGCGGCTGGGCAGATGTTCAGCTGGGCGGTTTTGTGGGTGGGCAGTTTTGTGGATGGGCGTGTTGGCGGGCAGCCAACACACTGTTAACGCTGCCAAATTTGCTGAGCGTGTGTAAGACAATAAAAATAATTGAGTGCGTTGTTGCTTGTTACAGTTGGCCCTTGTATTTGGATTGTCAACGTAGTGTAAATTGTGTCGCCTGCTTCGATGTGCCCCACTCAACAACCAACACAATTGGGAGCGTCGAGCTGTGCAGATTGGGGCCAGACGATAAGCCCACGTCATTACCGTGTAGAGCAGGACACTGCAGTGGGGTAGTCGTTATCCTGCCATGACACCCATACCCACACCCCCACCCGATGCCGCATGCTAGCTGTCTGGCTAACTGACTGGACTTGAGCCTTGGATTTGCGGCCGGCTATTTGTTGAAGCAAAGCCCGAGTGCCGCCAAGCAAGAAACTCATTAGATAAATGTGTATGTGTGTGTGCGTGTGTGTGTCGTTGTGGAGACCTCATTGTTTTTTACGCAATTGTTGGCAAATTAAAGCGGATATCTCTAAGACCAAACGCTTTTTAGCTCCAGCAACTTAAATAATACAAGAAAAACAGAATTCGCTTCCTTGGTAAACGGCATTAACAAAGATTTAAATTTGATTATTTTCTATATTTTTTGCTTTATAACAAAAAATTTCGTATACCCTGGCATTTTATTCTAATTAATACTTAATTTGGTTCAAGTCTTTAGCCCTTTTAACGCATCTTGTGCTTGTCAATCTCTTGCAACTCTCACTGTAATTGCATAAAAACACTCGGAGGGCTCACACACCCAACACACACAAGCACACACACATAGAGAGGACTTCAAGTGAATTGCGAGGCGCATCATTAAACTGCTTAAAACTGCGTGCTAAAATGCCATCTCTCTTTATACGGCTTCCTCTGTCTTCGGCTCTCTGTCTCTCTCTCTCTCTCTCTCTCTCTCTCTTTATGAAAACTGTTGTCATTTGCTCATTCTGCGCTATTATATGCTACGTAAAATGGGGTATATTGGCCAGCATGCGGTAGTTCATGTCTAACTCTATTAGCCACATAATGCAAAGACATATTTTTCAACCGCATTTTAATACGGAAAATTTTCTTCAATTAAAACAGATGCAGTTTAGATTTAATCTCGCCGGCATTGTGTACAGGGCATCTGCTCGTCGTATGCTTTCAAAGCATTCGCGCTTGTTTATTTTTGCAGCTTCAACAAACAAAGCCAACTGCCACAATCGGCCACACCTCCATCTCATCTCTCATCGTTCATAGCCCAGCGGGCAGGGCGCCGCCTCCTTCTCAGCGCAGTACTTGCATAATTTGCATGGCTAAGCGAGCAGAGAGTCGTGAAAATGAAGCTCAGTGCTGGCAGTGCTCCGGCTAGTCCTTTTCTGTTGGCTGCCGGGGCGAGGGGAGGCAAGGCGTCGCGTCGCGGCGCTTTGATACTGTAGCCCAAATGTGCGTCCATTTTATAACTCAATTTTAATTGAATTATGCAAATCGCCAGCTAAAAATTAGCAGGCGCAAACTATTTTTTAATGATGCATTGTACGCTTTTAATTAAAAGCAAGCGCAAATTAAATTAAATGAGAACGTTTTTTCAAGCACTTTCCGGCTTTGTGTCTAGCCCAGCAACTTTTGCAGCCATCCGGCTGCAGACTTTCACAGTTTATCATCGTCGCAGGGATTAGCCATTCCTTCCAGCTCCCTTCTCCCCCACCAGCCAGCAGTTGGGGGCCAAGCGCCCCAGGCTGTGTGGTTCGTTTGCAAATGATGTCCATTTTGTGTTGCCATCAAGCTGTCCAACCAACCGAACTGAAGGACAGGCGGACATACGGACAGGTTACTCTTAATATTTGTATACGTGCGTTTGTTTGTAAATTATGCAATAATCCATGACTATGCGATGCATCGAAGCTATTGTCATTGGCAGCGTCAACCGAGGCGACTTCCTCAAAGGAGCCACCCCACAAGCACATACGTATCATCGGCACGGCCTCTGCTAATCTGCCGTATATGTTACGGATCTCATTTACTCTGCAATCCACCGTGTGCTCTCTGTGTATCTGTGTGCGCTCCTTTTCATGTCACTGCACGCGCGTGTGTGTGTGTGTGTGTGTGAGCTCTTGCATAGGGCTCATCCGGTGACACTAGGTTTAAGCGCTTGTGAACTGCCACTCGGTCTTGTACTGCGTTAAAGTGTCTTCCAGCTGGACAAGGCAGATTGGTGTTGTCTCCCAGTTTCCAAAATACGACAGCAGCTACACGAAATAAAATCCAAGTGAAGGGGAGAGACGCGGATGCTCTCTCAAATTTCCCGAATCTTTGACAGACTACATACACCATCTATGACATCGAAATGATATTATGCAGAATCTTTTCATTTACATTTTAATATATTTATATTTTGTTAGTTTTTAGTTATGATCGCTATCGATAGATTAGCAAATTTATCTGATCAAAAAACTCCGATTAAATAGTAAACACTTTGTTTGGGTCCCTTAAATTAGAGAGCATAATAATTTAAAATTAAAAAACAAAAATATGTTCGACTAAATTTGTACTAAATTCGAAAATTAAATTTGTTAAATTTATAACAATTAATAAATATTAAATACACTTTTTTATCTAGATCTTTGTGGCCTTTGTACTATCTGAATAGATTGTCCAATTATATGTGTGATTTAATTAAAACAAATTGATTTTAATATTTCCTCACATCATGTATTACAACATGAACAATAGTAGCTTTTGGCCGGGCATTCACGATAAGCAAATATCCTGTAGTTGTGCAACGAACACACTTTTGTTTTGTTTGAGAGATTGACAATTACTTTATGCTGTTGAGAAATGATATGTTTAACAGATGTCAAAATTGACTTTCTGGCACTATTATATTCGACAATTGTAAGCATCTGTAATAAATGCCAACAATTAGCTGCAGCTTCATTAACCTGTTTATGTAAGGTATATTGCTCGACGCGTTCATCTCCTCCATGTGAAAATTACATTCAGCTATAGAAAATAAAACAAGTCGTGAAAAAAGGTGGAGAAAGGAAAGATTTATGCGCATTATTAAAACAATTGAATTTGCATATCATATTAGCTCTGTGCGTGTGCTATCACATAATCAATGCAGCAAAACAATTGCGTTTTGGACATTGAATTATCGCCACAAATACATTTCCCACTCAATGATTCCAGAATTTTCTGCTTCATGAAAATTTATAAAGTCAAGCTCAAGAGGAACATAAATAAATGTATGCTAAGCAAATATTTGCTCAGCTTTTATCAATTTTCTATTTCTTTTAAATATAAAGAAACATCAATCTTGAGCTACAATTTTGAGCAATATTTGCAAAAAGCAATAATTGTTAAATGTTTAGAGAAATTTCTTTACAAATATGTTTCCTTGTGAAAAGAAAATAAATTTATTTCAATGCTTTAAGGATTTGCAGGCAACTTTGACTTATAATCGAGCAGCAAATTCTTCATTTGTTGCTAACAATTCAAAATACATTGATGTCGTCTAGAACTAGCACCCTCTCATCTCCCTTCAGTCTTCACACGGGCTTCCACCTACCAAAAAATGAAGGGATTGCCGCTGCAGCTGAGCTGATTCGACACTCACACACTTAACGGTAATTGCAAGCACTCAAGTGGCGCCATTGTGTGAAGAGTGTTTGAGAGAGAGAAAGGGAGTGAGAGAGAGAGAGAGAGAAGGAGTGTGTGTAAAGTGTGTGGGTAGCAGAAGGAAGGGGAAGGGAAATTCAAGTTGCATCGTTTTAAAATAATTTAACAGCATTTTGAAACGCATTGAAGTCAACTTCCGTTTCTGGTGCCCCTCCTGCTGCTCCTGCTGCCGCTGCTACTGCTGCTGTGGCAACTGCAGATGCAGTTGCTATTAGAGTTGCAGCTGCCATTTGCTGACTCGTCCTGGTCCACGTTGCTGCTGTCTGCCGTTGGCCAAGCCAGACGACTCGGCAATTTGTCATATGGCCAAATACAAATGGAAGATGAACGGTGTGTCGTTTATAAGTGGAGCAGCGTGGAGTCCTTGGCAACGCAGGATTGTGAACAGGGCCAACTGTTGTCGGATAATTGAATGAGTGATTGTTGCCGAGCTTAGAGCAAATAGCAGCTGCCAATGCAATCAGCTGCTAAAGACTCGCCATCCATAATTCTCCTGCTTCCAGAATCTGAGCTGTCTCTAAGAAGCCCCGCAATCAGTTGTAAGTCCACGAATAATTGACAGCTAATTCTCAGATAAGCTGCGAGTGCATCCCCCAAAGCACTCAATAAGTAATTAAGTAAAAATGTTGCAGCTATCTAGATTTTCGCATAATCAGTTGCCAAGCAGCACGCTGAGACATGCACTTCGAGTGGCCGGAGAAAGTGCACTTCGAGTAGAAATTTAAAAAATTAATTGCTTTTAGTACCTTAGGGGGGAAGCGTCATCAGCGACTGGATCAGCGCTGGCTTCAGCTCCAGCTGCAGATTTAGTCTTCGCTTTAGCCCACGCTTAAATATTCATTGGGAACACAGAAACGCAGCCGCCCCTGCAGTCGCCCGCTCACCCCGTTGACCCAACATGCTGTAGACTCGTTGTCAGGTGTACTATGCAAATAAGTTTGGGCATACAAATTGGCTATTGGTTAAATGGCCTGAGCGGGGCTCTTTGGCAAGGATACTCTGTGCGCTCCTTCGCCGCTTTCGTCCTTGTGAGCTGCTCGCTCCATGGAATGAGTTTTCTATTGATCTGTGCATTGTTTTCCTTTTCGTTTGTCTATTTGCAACTACTATAACTCAGTTTTAGTGCAAGCGGGCACTGTGGGCGGTGATGGTGACGGGGCAGGTGAAGGGCGACAAAAGTGGATCGTTTTGTAGCTAGCTTAAGTGCTTCATAATAATTTAACAGAAGCGCTTCGCAGTGCTCGGCTGCACTTGCCGCTCACTCAGCTTGTCGCTCAGGTGTTTTCAAACTTTTCGCCAAGTTTCTCGCGTTATCTCGCGCTGAAATGGTATGTAGAAGGGGAAGCTGTGGATGAAGTAGTGCTTAGCTTGTAGCCTCTTTGTTTTTGGTATTTTAATTAAAAAACTGTCGCTAGTTGCGCTCAAAGTTTAAATTATACCAGCAAAGCACAGTGGCAACTGCCAAGGGACTTCGCCTTGGCCTGGCTTACTTTGCTCCTGGGTCTGCTCCGTGGCCATAAATCTGCCAGAAAATTCAGACATCGCTTTAAATTGCATTTTATTATTGTCAATCACGTTCTTAGAAATCTTTACTAATCAAAAATTATATTAAGTAATCAAAATTCCCTGGATTCAAAGAGGTCACGATTGTAAGACCTTAAGAAATTTCTTTCGATAATCGAAATAGTGGAAAATGATTCAATTAATTCTGCTGAATTTCTTTCATATTGTTATTATTAACTAGGCAATAGGGTATTCGGGACAAAAACGTCCAAACAGCCAGCTTAGATTGTACAAGCATTCTCATCTGTTCAATTGATTACCATATGACAATCATCTATAGAAGTACTTTGGTCTATAAACGGTATTTATTAACTAGAATAGGTTGACCAACTTCTACTTGAAGATGGGAAGCTGGGAAGGTGAGCTGTGGGCTGCTTTAATTAAAGCTAATGCTGGAAAATATTATTAATCACAGAGTACTAATCGGTTTATTAATCGGATTACGTGCCGCACACACTAACACACCCGCCCACACACAGCTGTCGGCAAGCGTGTCTGGGCGTGGCAGTACGCCTCTCTGTAGCTGATTAGCCATCAGTGGACTAATTTGCACATTGATGGCATCTTTTATTGAAGCATTGAACAGGAAATTCTTCGGAATAGGCCAAGTCGAGCGCGGGCCAAGCATGTTGATTGCCATAATTAGTGCCGTGTGTTGCCAAGTATGCGTGTGTGTGTGTGTGTGTGTGTGTGTGTGTGTGTGTGCGAATGCGTGTGCGGTTGCTATAATGCTATTTAATTAGTTTCAAACCAGGCTGCATTATGTCAGTGTTGTGCTGCCATCAGCAGCAGCAGCAACTTGAAATTGCAACAACAACTTGTTTAACTAGTGTTAGTTAAACTTGTGGTAAACAGACACACACACGGGCGCACACATATGTACATATACGTGCTGGGAGCTCTTTAGCATTTGTAGTTACCAGCCAAAGCCCAATGAAAGCCTGGCAATAAAAGATAAGCTCTCTCAACTTTACCAATGTGTGTGCGTGATACTAGATGTGTATAGGTGTGTATGTGGGAGTGCGTATGGATGAGGTACGCAACTCATTTGGTTAAACTGTGAGGCGCAATCGCCTGGGCACTTAAAGCGCATATTAACTGAATTCCAGTTGGGAAACAAAACTCATTAAAGGATGTTGCAAGCTGCGTAAGTGTTTTTGTTGGCTAAGTGGAAAGCAGTGATAGGGGAAACGCTCTCATGTACCTGGATGTAAGTAATCACACCTGATGCCCCTGGGAGAGAAGCGAGACAATTAAACGAATGGAAACTGCACCGAGCAGATTCTAAAAATCGGAGGTTTACTCAAAGAGAGAGAGAGAGAGAGAGAGATGAATTCAGGGTATTTTTTCTCTTTTGACTGATTAGCCAATTCGAAATGACAGTGCTGCAAATGGCAGCACGTGATACTGAGCACAGGCGGGAGGCGTGGCGGGTCTGTCTGCTAGTCAGCTAGTCAGCCCGTCCGGTTATCGGCTAGCAATGCACCTGCATAGCATTATCAGGAGCACGTTTTGTAGCGAACGGCGAAAACATTGTCGTCCGCCCATCGTAGCAAAGGGAATGAATGCTCTTGTGTATTCATGCCATCACTCATTCAGGTGCTCATTCATTCATTTAGTCGTTCGTCCATTCATTTGGCGCAACATTGTTGCTGCCCCAGCAGCGACGGCAGCCATCTAATGAACGTTGTAGCGTTGTAACCAAATGCCCTACCTTTTATTTCACATGCGTGCCAGCCAGCCAGGCACGACGAGGCCAGTGCAGTGCAGTGCAGTCGGGTCCCAAGATATTTTCATCAATTAAACTGATATTACGGCCGGGGTAGACAGCCACATGTCAATATGGAAAATAAGCTCACAGAAATGCATTAAACACGCAAATATCAGCCCAATCCTCCAGGGCGTTTCACGCAAATGAGTTCGAGAAGGCAACGGGATATGCAATCTACCGTTGGCCCAGAGCGAATCAGAGCTATCGCTGCAGCACGTAGCCGCTGCCACTGCAGCACAATGTAAATTTCACTCTGTGCGGCTAAGTAGCGCATAAAAATGAATGAAGGAAAGAAAGAATGAAAAAAAAAAAACACAACGAAAAACCAACTGAATGGCAAATAGCGCAAGGATCAAACAAATGTAAAATATATATGTAAAAAGAATTGCAGCGACCATTCGCAACTTTTGTTGATTTTTTGGGTTTGCCAGTCAGAATGTGACGTATCAATTTGCATAGCGCACCCGCTCAGTTCCTTCTTGCCATGCATACATCGGTATATATGTCCGTGTCTATCTCTATACATGTATAGCTCTTTTTGATCTCTCTGCTTTTTGTTAATTTAGCATAAGTGACGAGTGAGCGACTTCTGGCAAGCGCTTTGGGCAAAAAGTTCGATTTAGATTGATTAGAGCGTGAAAATTGTTGGCGTTTCGTTTTTTCACATTTCTCGAGAGCCATTTCCCATCCGCTCCCTCTACACATTTTTTATTCCACTCACACATTTTTTTTATCACTGCTCGTTTTTCATCCGCCACGGACGCTGTCAATGGCACATCGATTTTTATGAATATACGCGAACAGAAAACACGGTTCATTATTAAGGAATGAATATATGCTCCGTGGCAAAATATAGTTTTAATATATTATAATTATGATAGCGACAGCTCTGACATATATTGTTTAAATCGTTCATTCGAATGAAACAAATTTAATGCAAGTGTGTCAAGCAGGCTCGACACACCTGGCGTTTGATTATGAATTATGCATAATAGCTGACTTCTCTATGCGGCGGCAAATGTCAGCCAGAGATGTTTATGATATATATCATTTGCATAATGTATTAAATAGGGCACTTGCCCAATGCCAATTTAAAAAGCTCTTCATTATTGAATATCTAGCCGCGTTCACTAATGAGTTTTAGGCTATCAGTAAAACCGTTAGATGCATGTATGTTTATGTATGTATGTTTACCTGTTTCCGCAGAATGTTGCGTAATGGCCAGTGGCGGGCAAAGGCTGCTGCACGACCCGCGCGGCATCAATCATACGCTACGTAAACCGAAAGCCGAAATCCGAAACCCGCTAGTCGAAAGCCGCCATTTTAAGCTGCATATTTATTGCTAAGCAGAGGAGGCAACAGTGCGGGATTGCTGAGGGGCGCGGGGCTTACATGCAAAGTGCTGCAGCTGCGTGTGCAGTGAACGATAAGCGAGAAACAGAGCAGCTCCCAAGGGTTGCCAACGACGAGATATGCATGTTAAGTTGCGTAAAGCAAAGTTATGACCGGACAGGAGCAGCAGCAACAGCAGCAACAGCAACAGCAGTAGCAGCAGCTCCAATACCAGCAGCAGCAGCAGCGCTGTAGCTGTAACTGCGGTTAAGTCAACAAATTAAAACTTTTTTAATGCCACTGCTATGCCCGCTCATACACACGCAAAGTCCCAACGCTCATCTAACGCCGGGCAGGGGCAAAATGAGACGGGTTGGAAGGGCAGAACTTATGCACGAGTTATGTGCATAAAACTCGGAAAGGCAGTTGCAGCTGCAGCGGCAGCGGCAGTGGCAGCAAAAATAAAATATTATTTAATTAAAGTTTTGCACGTGGATTGTTTGTCTGCTGGCAGTCTGTCTCAGCCTGCAGGCCAGAATGTATAATTATTTTAATTCAATTTTCACCCAACTCTGTAATGCTAATTGAGTGCTAAAATTCAAATGCAGTGCAGAGAGTCATAGACAGAGATTGCGTTGGCATTAAAAGGGCCCATTTTTATTTATTTACGTATATTTTTGGATCATTTCGATAGCGTGTATTCATAATTAAGGCATATAAATAAGAGATTGTGGTTGGAGCGCGCTGCTCATTTGTTCAGCTGGAGAAGCTATCTTGGCGGGACCACGCCCACATCTCTCTGTGGGTATATAAATTGTTTATACGAGCTCTGTGGTCTGCTGCTAAAGGGGTGCATGCTCGGCTATATAAATTGCTTGTGAAATTGAATCTTTATGGCTCAGCTGGAATATTTTGGCAGATAGTCTATAAATTATGGCCACAAAGGGCATACACGCAAAAGTTATTCTCTGCCTGTGTGTGAGTGCATGTGTGTGGGTATTTTTCTCCTTTTTTGCTTTTATTTTTCGAAGGGAAAAACGGATTTGTTTCTGAGTGCCTGACAGGGCACTGTCTGTCTCTCCCATATGTTATCGCCACAGTGCTCTTCTTCCATTGTTGTAAATGATTATCTTGGGCCCATGGCGTTGAATTGTGCGTTGAAGCGCCACAGTTTTGGGCCTTATAGCTCTGTGGCTGCCAAATAGTTTCCAAATTAGTTTGCAAATGTTTTTGTTGCCTGCGCCCGCTTCGTCTTATGTCATGTGGCGTATACGTAATATTTCGAACAACACATTTTCGTTTGCCGCAGGATGAGTTTTCGGGGCGAGCATAAATGTCTATGGAACTGTTGGCTGTTCCAGCCCTTCAGATTTCTGTGGGCGAAACTGAGAAAAACTCAAATAGTTTTGCATGTAAAATATATCCAAATTGCAATTGAATTCGCTTTGCTTAACATGGGGCAAAACATAAATTTTGACCATCGCTTTGATTTGTTCCCAATGTATTCCACTCACGTTAATATAGATACCAGACAGGTGTGTGCTGTGGATTGAGGACTGTCGAACTGACTTGCGCAGAAAACGTACTTTTGAAAACAAAAGTATATATATAAAATATAAAATAATTGGAATTAAAAAAAATATATGTATATATATAAACATATATATATATTCTATTCAAATCACACTTTTCATACAATACATTTGTTTTAAATTGTTTTGAGAGAGAATCAAATACACAATTTCAGAATATGTACATATATCAATTTATTAGAGCTACGTTTTTTGCCTAATAAAACAATACCACAATTTCAGCTTGTGTACAAATTTGACTTGAAAATTTTATTCAGATCGCTTAGCAAAGGTCAAAAGATATACAACAATGAATTTCAAACCATGTGAAGCAAAGCAAAAAATAATAATAAAACTGCAGCATTGTGCACAGTCTGTGTATGTATACAATATGAGTATAATAGGAAGTTGGAGAGGTTGCCTGCTGAAGCTGCTGCTGTAAATTGGCTGTATATTAAATATCTCATAAGCACTCTCGAATTGCAGCAATACATACATATATGATGAATATTGCCAACACAGAATTTAAATGTTTTTTTATTGAAAGCTAATTGGGTTTATAGAGTTTCAAGTTATATGCAAGCACGATTTACCTGCCGATAGTACTTGGTAGTATATTAATATTATTAATTGATTAACAAGTTTACAAACTACTGACAAGCAAGTTTTGCTGTGAAAAGGAGCTTGCTCTTCTTAAATACGATTAAATTGTGATAGAATCTCGTTTCATATATAGGAAGCGCAGCAGAATGAATGAATCCAACACTCCTGCTTAAGACAGGGTATGTTTTAGTCGTTCATGCATACTTATAGCACTGCAGCTCGTTGTGATTAAATTATACAGAAGTAGAGTATAGGCTCATAATGCATAGATATGCAGCCAAGCCGCACAAACTACAATGTTTTCCTACTTTCCCATAGAGTGAGCCCTGTGAATAAAACATTCAAGACATTCTTTTCAGTGCATTTGCATGTGGAGTGATTCTGTTTTTGCCCTTTGAATATTGTCGGCATAATTGTTGCAAAAAACTTGCTCAGATGTAGATCTGCATATCTGGATAAATGTAGGCAAGAACAGTCTATCAGAGCCTATTAGACACTTGAGCAACTATATATTTATCGAATTTCAGGACCTCTAATAAAGTGACTCGTTTGTTGAGTGCTATTTGCTACACTCACTTTGCAGTATTCATCGTTCCCTCGGATCCCTCCAAGTGCAACTCGTGAGCCAATAAAACGAGTCTGGCGAGGGACCTCTTTGTCTTGGGGCTTTTGCTCGCTTACAGCTGAAAGTGTAATAAGTGAAATGTTTTTGCTAGAGCAACAGCAGCAAAAACAACAACAACAGCAACGTTGGTAACATCTGGGCAGAATTGACAGAGCTCACGCCCTCAAGTTTGTGGCTATTTTCATTGAAAAGTTTACGAAACGTTGCAAAATTGTTTGCGGCCATAAAACTGTGTGAACCAGTCCATCCAGGCCGAGGCCCAGTGCAAGGCCATAGCAAACGCAAAAGCAATGCCAGCCGACTCCTGTAAGGCCCCTCCTAAATTGTAAACTGAAGCGCACGCCAGGCAGTCTCACATCATGTCGACAGCCGACAGGACCCATGGGCATTTGGCAGCTCTTTAGCTCTTTGGCTCTGCTGCCTGCCCTTCGAGTTTATCTTTGGCTATCAAGTTATTAAGTTTATGTAATTGTTGTTACATTTTGTGCCACACTGCTCCTCAAATTGTGCGTTGTGTGCATTTGTATTTGATTTGGCATGCTTTGTGGCAGATTACGAAGGCGTTACTCCAGTGTCCGGCTGTAGCTGCCAGTCGCTCACGTCTGCCTAGTCTGCCATGTTCGATTCCAAGCGCAAAGTTTCTATACCCTGTTCACATTGCAAGTGCTTCACGGAGTTGAATTATATACTCAATGAACTTGAGATTATTCTCGATCTCTGCACATTCTTTACCTCAATCTCTGTAGTTGATAAATCACGGCTACTTACAGGATATCTGCACCTTCATCAACATTCGTTTGTTTGCGCTTTTTGTTTGTTTATTTCCGGATCACTTTGATTTAGACTCAGCTGTGCACAGACCTGCAAAATAATGTGTCAAAGTGTTGAGTCTCTGCCATTTCTTAGGCGACGCCAACGCCAATGCCAATGGCAGTTGGCATAGACACATCACTGGAGTTATGTTCATCAGGTGCAGCTTCAGTAAACTTTGCTCCTCCATTCACTCACATTTACATCGTCGCTTCACAATTTTCTCACATTGCCTTGACTTTGGCTTTGGGCTTGGCTTTGGCTTTGGCTTTGTCGATAGGCACGACGTCAGTTGATTAATGATGACAAAAGCGTATGCTCTGTGCCTCGTAGACGCAGCCTTAATCAACAAATGTGACATTGGTTAAGCCAAACGTAAGGCCAGACTCCATCCTCTATGAAAGGCACCAGCCATGCCATGGCACTCTTCATCAAGGACTCCGCGTTGCCTCGAGCGTAAAAAGTGGGCGCGGCTCTCGGTTGCTTTGATGTCCCTCACGTAATCGACCCGCCTCCTGTCGCACGGTACGCAGCATAAATACGCAATGCGACTTAAATTAACAGCGCATGAACTCTTTTTTTAAAGGAACACAATTTTTGACTTCAAGCGTATTCAAATTTAATAGACTTTTATAGAGGAAATAAACAAAAAAAAATCCAATAAACTTAATACCGTGAAGGACATCCCTTCAATTTCATGATAATAACATAACCAATTATCAAGTGAAGTCGGGCTGAAATTGAAGCCGCCTCCGTACGTGTTCAGCACGTCCTTGGATATTATGATCAATAAATTGCACTGATTATCAATCGAATTAAGGTCGGGCGATTACAACTACATTATAAAGCAGCTTATCATTATATCATTATATGTAGGATAAAACGAAAAGAAGCCCAAAAATCGAATGAGTTCCTCTAGATATCTGTAATAAAGTCATTTTCAAACTGACAAGAAAAAATGTTATTTTTATCATCAAAGGACGCAAAGTATGAAAAGTACATTTATGGCTACAAATTTTGTATTTCGTTTCTTTTTTAATTTTTGGATTTTTATGTTGAACCAAATCATTTTAGGGTCAGCCTTGAAAAGCTCTCTGGGGCCACCTAGTTTTTTTTGTGTTTGATGTCCTTGCCGTGTCCGATAGGCGTGTCAAATTTGTTGATAGAAATTGCAATCAATATGTAAAAATGAGTTTTACATTTCGTTTATTTAATTTCATTTTATGGCACTTTATGGCGCATAAGTCAAACGAGGCTATAAAACCCGTGTGGCTGCCTGCCTGCCTGCATGTCCTGCCGCCTGGCAGCCTTTTGCTCGTATTACGCATTCGCCGTGTTGAGCACGCAATAAAAATACCAATTGCAGTTTGTACGCCCACACAGTGAGAGGGTGTAGGGTGAAAGGCGGTGGCCGGATGAGAGAGAGGAGGGAAGAGGGTGAGGAGCAGACGGTTTGCTATTGTTTCGTAATGTAGCTGCATGCAAAATTTATTGTTGATTTTATTTTCAACGTCGTCCTTTTTACACAACACATTTTCCGCTTCCTTTTTATGCCTTTTTATGGGCATAAATTTACAAGCAGCTACCATGGGGCTCCGGCAACTGGCAACTGGGAACTGGAGCTGGGAGCCAGAGGCCCCTAGTGATGACCAGGTAGTATTGCCGTATTGCCAGCCTTGACCGCCGGCGAAATCAGCGACCAGCATAAATCGAGCACACGGCCAAGCTGAAAAGTTAAATAGCGAACAGCAACACACACATCGTATGTGTGTGTGTGTGTGTGCTGGGCTAATCCTGCCAAAGGCAAAGTAAAGACCTCAAGATGCTTGTCTCTGGCCACGTCCCAAACCCAATACCCAGCACTTCAACCTCCTTGTTTGCCTACCTCTGAGCTGTAAGCTGGGAGCTCTGAGCTATGAGCTCTGAGCACTGAGCTTGCGTGCTGTGCCGCCATTAGGACTACGTCGATGACTGCTGAGCACGTGGCAGTGGCACAAGGTAAAGGCAAATATCCTTATTCTTCGCAGCCGCCTTGAAACGAGCGTGAAAGTATTTGCAGCCTTTTCGGTGTAACACCATCCAATTAATAAGCTGACCCCCCGGTCCGCCCGCCCCTTCCCTTCCTTCGGCCTATTGATTTTCCCCAGCTGGCTGGGGTCACAGTTTTCGGGCGCATGCCCCACAATTAATTCATCTGGTGTGGCTCGGGCGTCGCGTGTAGCTCTGTCGCTTGGTAGCATTTCAAGTGCGGCTCCCCAGCTCCAGCTGCAGCACCCGCCCACAGACATACTCAATCACACACACACCTACACAAGCACATAATTTATTTCGCTCCATTGCGGCGCCCGTGTAATTGCAATATGTAATTGTCTGATTGGACGGGCTCACAAATCGCGATGGCTCGCACGAAGGTACTTGGGGCTGGGTGGACTCGCTTTATGAGGCGTTATAATGCGCTTATGTCGAGCCATAGCCAGAACGGAGTCGGCTAATGCAATTAGGCAGATAGCGCGTCCACGCATGTTAAATGCACCAGGATCAGGGGGAGGGGGCGCCGCAATGAATCTGTTTAAATCACTGCACTCGGGCGACGTGTGCGATGGGTGCTTATCTAATTGGAAAATCCAATTCAGCATTGTGCAATTTATAATTGAATGTGGTTTTCTTTGATGGATATCAATGTGCAAAATACTGGACAATGAAACTTAGACAATGCAAGAGCTATGTGCTTATCGCTCTCAAAGACGCTCTGGCTTATTTAATTCGCTTCACAATATAACTGGCATTTGTGGAATGCACAATTGTTTGCTTTGTTTATATCTGAAGCTAGGGTTTCATCATTTTAATTAAAGTTTTCAAATAAACATTTAATTGTGAAATATGAGCAGTCAAAGCTTAACTCGATGCAAACAGCTGCCAAAGTAGCAATTGCATTGAATACATTGAGACGGAAAAATCTGGCTATAACGGTTTTCCTTACAGGCAACAGGAGGCTCGACAGACTCTCTATAGTCTTTCATTTATATCTTTTTTTGCTGTTAACTGATTTAATGTTTTTGACTTAAACTTGTTTCAAGATTCAGATATAATATATAATAATATGTTTTTACCATACTCAATGCTTGTACATTCGCATAATTATTTTCTACAAACCGTTTAGGAAGGTGCTAAGCAATATGTTTGCCCATTAAATGAATCATGATTGCGTTTGAACTATGCTTGAATGTTAAATCGCGTTATGTCTCTCTAGCAGAGAAGTTGCTTCGAATTCACACTTGAGGATGTTGAGTGCCTTTATTCTCTTTGTATTTAGACTCAGAAGCCATTGAAAAAAATCGTAGAGTGATTTGAATATTAGCTCTTTGTAGGGCTCCCCTGTGCCTATGCTCCTACTACTCTCCTATTCGAGTCGTCTCGACTAGAGAGCTTTAAGTTCTTTTCATTCTTTTTTGACGGGCATGTTATTTGATTGTGAAGGTGAACATTTAATGTCACGTTTTTTGCTTTAAGAAATACATAACTGAATATATTTTAAAACCCAGATTAGGCAGGATTCAAGGGTGTCTGGATATGGAAGACCTCGACTAAATACAACCATCAGATTTAACATTCAATGCTCATCTTGATGCAAGCTGCTGCCAAAGTCGCAATTAGAGTTGTTTTTTTTTTCTCGGTAATCGCCGTTCATAGAGTTCGACAACTTGTTGGCCGTCGGGTGCTTGGCAGCCGTCTCCTGACTTGGGGCAGTCAACAAAAACTGTCACAATTATTTTAAATGACTCGAGATGCAAATTAAGAGTGCAATTATTGCACAGTGTGAGTGCCAATGCCAGTGCCAGGAATCGAGCCAGCAGCCAATCGGCTTTGGCAATTGTCCAAGTAGATTTGAGTAATTCGGGAGTGTTCCTATGTCATGCCAGGCAGCTCAACGCATTCGTGAATTACCTCTGAGCGGCCAACGGGCGCAGTGTCAACTGGGCACTGCGAATAAGCTCTGAGGCGACAACATCAAATCCAAAGCCGCTTAAAGTGTGTGTTAAGTGCCGTTGAGCTTATAATGAAACAGACACACACATTAGCATAGACACTCGAAGTTCGCTCAAACACATGCAGCACTCTCTGCTCACCTCTCTCACCTGCCTAACCTCACACCTCAGGCTCTTGTCCAGCTGCGGTTAGACGCATTCAGGCACACTTCCCACGCAACTGCCACGCCCACATCCGTTAGTTTATAGGCTGTGTGGGCGTACGTAAAGAGTGGTAAATCGCTAAAAGCCTCGACCACTGCCAGCAACCACAAAAACCACCGACAATGACAGACACCAGCGCAAACATGACATATATATACATACATACATATATATAAACCACACACATACACTCACCTACACCTACACCTACACCCACAAACATACAGAGCGAGATGCTAGGGTGCTTGGCTAAGCGCCCGGTAACCGCAGTGGGGACAACGCCTGAAGCCTTTTGTTGTTCCAGTTTAGCTGCTGCTTTTTTATGATTTATTCAGCAGCGGGAAATCGCACAGTTCCAGTGATTGATGTGCCCAGAGCTGTGGTCGGATCCTCTGGCCCCAGTTTCAACAGTATTTTGATAAGGCTGTCACTTGTAATTAGCGTAATTATTTGCCCATCTTCTGGCAGCCTCTGCATTGGATGCTGGCACCGTGAAAAGGAGCTCGGGTTAAGTGCCCAACCAGTTTAATCAAAAGCTACATCCGCCATCGCCTCCAGTGGCCAGCCATAAGTTAATGCTACAACAAAATGCTTCGTAACGCTGTTAGAGCTTCAAAGTTTTGACGCCTGATATGCGCATCCCGCCTGCCCCTGGGGGCTGTCAATGCCGACGTCGACATCGACATTGCCGTCGCTGATCACACAAATTGAATCGCATTTACAATTGAATTTTTGAAAAATGGTTGCTTGGCAGCATTGCATAATGCCCTGCACACACGGATACGGATACGGATACGGAGACGGAGCGAGGATGGGGGCACGGCCCAGTTTAAGTTATGGCATTCCTGTAAGGTCAGAGCCAGCAGCTGTGTCTGACGCGCCAGGCAGCAGAGCCACAGAGGCTTGGAAGCGAAGTCTTACACGTTGCGATTGACAGCTTAGGATATTCAAGGATTTTCTAACGCCTGCCACCCGAATGCAATGATGCGGATATTGCCGTAGGTCAAGGAATACTAATATATGTACGTACATCAAAATTGATTTTAAATTTCATTTGCAATGGGATCTGTATCAATCAGGAAGTCTAATTTATATTTACCTTTTACAATTATCCCACCGGAAGCTTGTTGTGTTTGAAGAGATTCGCTTGCCAAACAATTTCTAAACTTAAGGCCAATCAGCAGTGGCTAAGCATGACTTTTAAACCACATGTTGTCAATATTGCACTCTTCAAATGAAATTTCAACTCTCATAGACAGCGTGTCAAATGTTATATTCGTAGATAAATAAATGCCACAGCTGGAATTTAAATTGAAACTTATTTCACGTTGAGTATTTTGCAAACCACATCAAATTCTATGGGCACCGCTGAGCGAGTCGAGCATCGAGGGATTGTTTATTAATTTCTGCCCATTAGGAAAATTGATTCATGTATGTCTCTTTATTCAAGAGCCAAACCAAAATTGTTGAATGACAATCGGCAGCTGAGCTGCACAGACATTTTTGCGGCTCGACTGGCTGGGCATTCAATGAAAATCAACAATTCGCCGCAGCCAATGAAAAACCGATGCAAATTTGTTGATTGTCCAGTGTGCAGCCAAATATTTACACAATCGAACGAGATTTGGGACTGTCGTCTGTCGATGCATTTATTTCGAATTTAAAAAGCTCAAAGCAACAGCAACAAGCAATAGACGAGCTGCAATTTCTGTGAAGGTGCCAGACGGCAAAGCAAATAGAAATGAAAGCATGCAAATATATGCATACAGATCCAAATGCATGTGTATGTATCACCAGTGCGCCAGAACCAGACTTGAATTGATGCTCGAGTCGGTTTGTGCCAATGAAGCACATTGAATATTCGCTGTGAATTATTCTTACGCATCCTTCTGCTGCCATAGCTCAAAATAATATTCATCCTAATTATAATGTTTAATAGTATTAACTGTCGACGCTATTTAGTTTAATGGGTTATAGCTGCAAACTGAATCAACATACCCTTAATTATCGAAGTGAAATGGTTGGTGGCCTCGTGGATGTTAGACAAGTTAGTTTTTGGGTATCATTAGCTAGAAATTTAGCAAGTATAATTAAATGTAAATTATAAAACATATGTGTGTACTGACGATGAAAGACCGATTATATAGAGCATATTATATCCAGGGTTGTCTATATTCGATGCACCCATCTGGTAGTCGCATATTATTTGAGGGTATTTTATTCAAAACGGATATCCACAACTTCAACCATATCACAACAAATTTTTGATATTTTTTATTTGAAAACAACAAATAAAATAAAATAAAATAAAAATAAAATGTATAAAATAAATAATATATAATATATAGTTTATATAGTATAAGGGTACTTTAACATATTGCATATAGTTTATGATATAATAATATGTTTGTACTTTTTGCCAATATACCCACCCGTTCCTATTTACAGTGGCAGAGTATAAGTCTCAAGGAGCTGCGATGCAGCATTGCAGATTATGAAGTAGCAGGCTCTGCTCTGTTATATGTAAAGTCAAGAACCTATCGTAAGCGAGCGTGCAAATTATTATTCGCAATGAATTTAAATAGACCCAAATATAAACATGATATGATAGCACTGTAAATGATTTAGTTAGTTAAAATACAGAATAAAAAGCTAGTTAGCTGGTTGTAAGTCCGATAACATAGCTCGAGTGCTTCTAGTTCTACTTTTGATTAGATTTCGTTGGGCAACAGCTATTTTCTGGTATTGAGCGATGCTGTTCTGTTGCATGCAGTAATTGGAGCACAACTTACAAAGTGAAAGCGAAAATGCAAAGCCAAAAACCCTGAGCGATTTTCCCCCCACTTTTAATTAAAAGCGCAATTTGGGCAAAGGAGAACAACGAACGCAAAGTGCATGCACAGCAAAGACGCACAATCCTCTGTAGAATTCGATTAATTAGACATTTGGCCAATTGTTGAGCTCGTTGTTGTTGCTGTCGTTGTTGTTGCTGTCGTTGTTATTGTAGTCAATGCTCACAAAGCTGCAAGGCTTAAACGATGTCGATGCGAAAAATTACATAAGCTTTAAAATTCATTTAATTGAAATGCGCGTGACAATTACTCTCTTAATAACAGAGAAATCTCTACCTCACTCTGCGCGAGTGTGTGTGTGTGTGTGTCTGATTGCATCTGTGTGTGTAAGTTTCGGGTTGGGAATTTTTATTGCGCTGCAACAGCAATTAACAGACAAATACGAGCAACAATAAATAGCGGCAAGCGATGCGGCGCTTGCAGCTGTTTCGATTTTTATGCTCAGCGCTTGCCACTGAATTATTGGTGGTTCATCTTCCTTGTTGCATGTTGCATGCTGAATGTTGCATGTGGTGTTTCTTTTGTGCTGGCAGAGCGTAACGCAGCTGGCGGCATTAATCCAGCGCTCACACACACTGACCCAGAGAGAGAGATAGCTGAGGAGGACGCTGGCATGCACTGGATGCGACTCGTAAAGCAACCAACAACACCGCATTGCCTGGTTTCCGGTGGCTGTTGCTGATCTGAAGCTCCAATGCCGATGCCAAACCCAGCTCCAATCACAGCCCTAACTGCTGTTTCGTTTGCTCGATACATTTTTGTTGTGATTTGCGTGGCACGGCCTGTCCTGCGTGGCCAGTGGCCACGGACTGTCCGGGTGCCTACATATACATATACATATACGCAGATTTGTATATCTGTGCGCACGAGGGAAGTTTTTTGACCCCATCCGCACTTTCATTTCAACCGTAGCCTGAATTGCCTTTTGGGGTCAGCCGTGGGGGGCATACGCACTCTCTGATTGCATCAACTCGGAAAAATGTAATTAGTTTTTGCATTGCGGTTAGCAACGCTCATGTGAAACCATTTTTTTCCGAATAGAGCCTTTTGGGGAATGAACCAGTTGATTGCTAGATACATTTTTGAAACATATATAAAACATTTGCTGTAATGTTTTCAAGACTTTTCTGAATTATGCAGAATTATTGAACGACTTAATTAACGACTTTAATGAAAGAACAAAAAATTAATACATTGAGTTAAAAACATATTCAGCTCATTTTACTTATTGTTCGCACCTTATCCTTCAAATATTAATATATTATCTTCAATTAAAATACATTATATTTCACTTATAATATGTAACAGTTAACAGGAACAGCAACATTTTCATAGTCATTCACAAAAGATACACGAGTATATAGGTTTTGTGCGTTCTCCGCCTTGCTGCCTGTATGAAGTACCTTTTTGCAACGCTACTGATGCATTGATGAAAAATATATGGCAGGATATATTTACTTCTATTAAAGCTTGAAGCTTATTTAGATAGTTGACTTACTGGTAAACTCCTCTATTGATGAACCAACAACATTATTTCCCTCCTTTGGGAGCGTCGTATATCGAAAAATATCTTAAAAAAAAACCCCGATTTTATAATTTTTGTTATGTTTATGCTCCATAAAATATAGTATAGGGGCTGTTGTTGCGGCAGTTGGGGCTAAAATTTGAAATATTGCTATATACTAACTATTTTGAGAAGTACCATTGAAAAAACTCTTAATATAATGTTTACGAACATTTTGTACCTTACTTATCGTTTCTGATAGCATGAAATTTCATCAAAATAGCTTAAGAAGTTCTGCAAGTACTGAGTGAAATAAAATAAAATGAGCAGTAGGGTGCAAAATTTAGGTTAACAGTATATTAGCAGTACACCGCTACCGCACTCACAGCAGCATTATGTTAAAACAACTGTTAGTATATAGTATAATAACTGTGAAATGTAAACAAATTTTAAAAAATCTGGGCTTTAACAAAATCATGTTAGCACGCTGCTACGTAACAGGGCATTTAAGCTCTATTTCGCACCCTAGTTCTCATTTCTGTGCTCCAATTACTTCAGCAAAATAGCTGTGCAAGTTTTGGAAATACTGGGCGCACAGAAATGAGTATTACCATGAAATATGCTGGCTAACAGAATATTAGTTGATTTCGTAACACCTCGCGACTTCTCAATTCTGTTCGCCAGAGAGATTAAAGGAAATGTGGTTGCTTATAAGCATACACATTTTTAGCCATTTGTAAGAGAGTTACGCACATTTAAAGACATTTCGGTATGCTAGAACTACATTAATGGTATGCTGTGATATTTTCATAGTCATTCATCAAAGTTAAATGAGTGTATTGGTTTTGTGCAATGTCCGTCGTGCGTCTGTCCGTCCGTTTCATTTAATTTTTATACCCTGAACCCATTGAAAATGGGAAATCAGGGTATAATGGTTTTGTTAAAAGTATGTAACAGGCAGAAGGAGGCGTGGCAGACCCCACAAAGTATATATATTCTTGATCGGGGCGACAAGCTGAGTCGATTTGGCCCTGTCCGTCTGTCTGTCCGTCCGTCCGTATGTATGAACGCGTCGATTTCAGAAGATATATGAGCTAGAGACTTCAACTTTTTTTTAAAATGTCCGTATATATCACGCGCATATCGAGTTTATCACTAAAAAACGATAACTCATTCCGATACTTTTTTATCGATAAAAAACCTTATCGACGATCACTTAAAGAATTATATCTCCTACATCTTTCAAGCTAGAGTCTCCAAATTTAAAATGTATATAAAGATGTATTTTATACAATTTCGGTTTTTGTTAAAATTTACCCCCCACCCCTAAATCCACCCCCTCACCCTCATCTTTGTAAAAGTCGTATATCAAATACTAGAGACTTGTGATTCGGTATACACATACATTTTAACATTATGATTACGTTCTGAAAGTACGTACGATCGTACGTCTAGAAATTAAATTATTCAACAAATAAGTTTTCATTATATTGCCAACACTGCAGCGCAACCCAAGCGCAATCGCCTGTATATGTGAGTGTGTGTATATGCGTTTGTTTGTTTGTATGCGTGTGTGTGTGTGTGCGTGTGTGTGTGTGTGCGTGTGTGTTTGCTAATTATTATTGAAATATCAGTTGCTTGTAGGGTTCAGGGGATCTCGTAGTCGAGCTGTCTCGACTAGAGCTTTCTTTCTTGTTTGTGTTGCTGTTGTCCTTAACAACTTGGTCCACTTTATTATGGGGCGACCTATTTGCAAAGCACTAACATTTAAGTAGCTTTATATCAACATGCTCCAAATTGAACGGCTGTTCTCAGTAGCCGGTAATCAGAAAGCGAAAGAGCCAATTTAATGGTTGCCATGTGGAGGCTTCGTGTGACCCAAAGCCGATGCTAAAATTATCGCAGCTTCGCGTCGTGTGCGGAGCTGTCAAATAATTAATTAGAAAATAATTGCACGTAATAATTCATGAGGGCCGGAGGACATTCAAATACACAAGCAGACGTAAATAGATAGGGCGATAGACGCATATATCTCGAGGCAGGCGACGTAAAAAGAAAGCTTAAAAGGAACGGCCAGAATACAAACTTTGATTTTCCTTCTTTTTTCTCTATTGACTCAATGGGAAGTGAAACAGTGGATGGACGTGCGTGTGAGTGTGTGAGTATATCTGTTTGGGTGTGCGCATCTGTAATGGCCAATTCCAAGCACTCATTCTGTATGCATTTGATTGGATGGATGGCCCATACCTCGCCGGCTGTCATGTTGTCATGCAGAACTCAAATTAATCATTGCTATGCAGCATAATTTATTATGTCACACTGCGGGCCACAGCCGCGAGGTCAGAGGGCACAAACTGAACTAACCGCGCGCAACTAGGAGCTGGGCCATAGGCGTTAACTTCCTGTGGTCGGCCAGTTTGTCATGGCCCATTTAAAACAGCGGATGTCTGGCTGTTTGAGTGCATGTGCGTGTGGGTTGATGTTGGTGTGGTGGGCCGTGGCTCGCATACTCTTGAATCAAATGCGAGGCTCTGAATAATTAGAGGCCCATTGCGAACTCGCCGCGCGGCCCACTTGATCTAATCGGGTTAATAGCCTTTGCATGTCGCGCACTCTGTGCTCGGGAGGTGTTAAATGTTTGTAATGACCGCACATCAACTTTAATAGGCATGAATTGAAATGGAATGAAGAAAAATTGCCACAGCAAATGTTGACTGATCAGCTTTTGTTGTGCGTGTGTAGGCAAGTGTGTGCATGCGCCCATGTGTAGCTGTCAAACATCAAAAGGTTTCCGTTTTGCAAACACACAAAGATTTGCATAATTATACTCCTTCAAAATGTTGATGAAGTGCTTGGCGTTTTGTTCTTTTACCAAGTTACAAAAGTAACAAAACAAAAGTGTATTGTTCTTGTTTTCATGCAATTACTACATTTTGTTGGTCGTCTCTTAGCTATTAAGCTAGAGATTTTAATTTTAATATGTGCATACATATGTATACTTCAGGTTAAGTGTAGGAGTATGCGCATGTGAGGTTTCTTCCTTTTAATGTAACCAAAAGAGCAAAAGTACTGAACAATTAGACAAGACAAAGTATATTAAGATATTGCACCAATGTTGATATTGAACCAGGATGGAAAAATATAAGATTTTGTGTAAATAAAAAAAAAAAACGATGATGAACTCCATTCTACACATTAACACCATGATCTGAAATATAGGCTGAGTTAATAGAGGTATTAGTGCGATTAATTACACTTTAGATATATTTATATATCTGGTTACAAATATATATCACAATACTTTTTATACCCTGAACCCATTGAAAATGGGAAATCAGGGTATAATGTTTTTGTGAAAAAGTATGTAACAGGCAGAAGGAATCATCGCAGACCCCATAAAGTATATATATTCTTGATCAGCACGACGAGCTGAGTCGATATAGCCCTGTCCGTCTGTCCGTATGAGCGCCGAGATCTCAGAAGATATAAGAGCTGGAGAGCTGAAATTTTGTGTGCATATTCGTGTATACCATACGCAGTGCGAGTTTGCTTTCTTTTTTCCAAAAACTCATCCGATAACTTTTTTATCGAGAATAATCGAAAACTTGATTTTGTTTTTTGAGCCTCATCGGAGTACTATTAGACGTGGAGACTTCAGATTTACTGTGTATATACATACATTAATACAAACATTTTGTAATCAACAGATTTTGGATACCCCGCCCCCTTCGTCCACAATTTGTAAAAAACGTATTTCAAGTACTAGAGACTTGTGCTTTGGAATGTACACACATTTTGACCATGTAATTACGCCCTGAAAATTTCATTAAGATCGTATGTTTACAAAAGAAGTTATTCACCAAGTAAATTTTCATACTATTGCACACACTGCAGCGCAGCCCAAGCGCAGTCGCTGCCTGCTGCGCAGTTAGCAGAGCGCGGGCGCTTGAGGGTGGATGCATGTGTATGTATGTGCGTGCATAAAAGTAGTGCAGAATGATAAGAATATCAGCTTGGAGGGTTCAGGGTATCTCCTAGTCAAGCAGTCTCGACTAGAGTCTTATAATTTCCCTTTAAATATTTCCCAATTGAGCTGATATTATTTACTAAATTTTAAATATTTACTTTAAATTTTACTAAAGTTTTTAGTGCCGATGCAGTTTTCCCAGTAATTATTTACGATACCTCATAAATAATAAATTTGAAACAAGGCTTTGGGCTTTCTTATATAGAAACATTCAGAGGTCATATTCTTGACTTTGTTAATATTGTACATCCAGAATTATAGCTGTTCATTAGTTAGTTTCTCTCAGTCGAGGCTAAAAAAATACTTCCGTTCGTCGACACTTTTTCTTACCTGTAACTCCAAATCTTTTTCAATCGTGCTCCATCCGTAAATAACAAATGCAAGTTAAGGTTGTATTTTATATTTTTAAAATTTATTTTTATTGCATTTTTTCTTTTTTTCTTTCGTTTGTATGAATCTCAAATATTCTGTTTGTTTTGTGTTACTCTCCGCTATTTTATTTGCCATGCGCATATATTATTACATTTTCTGCACGTTTTTAAAGGTTTCCCATTTTTATATTAATTTTTATGCTTGTTTACAATTTGTCACAACCTTACAAATTGAAAATTGATATAAACCAATATATAGTTTTTGCTCAATTAAATTTGTCTCTTGTTTATAGCCATTTATGAATGCATTGGATTGTATCTGTGTGCGTGTATATAAACAAAAGTTAAGGGCGTCAAGAGGGGTGGAGAGGGGACGGGTCCACAAGTGTCGAGAATGTTTCGTCTTCTGGGAGATGGAGAGAAGCTGCTGTGTGTGTGTGAGAAATTGTTGCGGGAGTCCGCTAATATAATACTATTCGTCTCGTCTGTTGTGTTATCAATTTTGTTTGTAAGGAAGCGCCCAGGGACGCTTAACTTCTAGCTCTCGTCTCTATACACAATGCTAAGTTTTAAAAATATTTTTCTTCATCGTTTAAAGGTTGAAATGTCTGTCTAATCAATTAATCAATCATTCGTCTTGGGGAGGGGAATTTCTGCTCACAAGTTTTCAATTTATATATATATAATTTTTGTTTTGTTTTTTATTTATTTTAATTTTTTGTTGCTTTTTGCATTTGTTTGCTTTGTCCATTCATAAAAACAAATGGTACAACTTACAATTTGGCACATCTTTAAAGATAAGTGTTTTATTTTCATATAATATATATTCATATATATAATTCATATTTATAATTTATATAACGCCTATGCGTATGCTCTATGTGAAAGTGAACAAAAGCGGCGCGGGCTTATGGTTAGACTACACAGATTAAAGATTACAGCTTTAAGATTCGTAATTCTCATTCTTGTTCTTGTACTGGGTGTTTATAATTGGGCGTGTATCAGGGCGGGCGCACAGAAATTATCGAAAGTATTAAATAAAAATTAAAATATAAAGTTTAAAAATAGGTATGTAGTATATATATATATATATATATATTATTATATATTTATAGCTGCAGTGTTTGATTGAATTGCGTTTGCATTTTACATATTTATACTTAGGTTGATTTTAGTTCATACCTTTGCTTAAGACTGTGTTTTCTTTATCTTTTTGTTTGTTTTAAAAAATTGCGGTGGAAGTTGAGTTTATAAATTTTTTGTATTCTATTATGTTAGAGTTTTAATAACTACTTGGTTTATTTCGCCTTGTATACCAAACCCAAAAGTATTTCAGTTTCCTGTGTGTGTGTTGCCAAAAATTGTGATATACTAGGTTTGTTAATATATGTATTTATTTCTGTGCTATTTTAAAAGATTTGTTATAGTTTTTGTTGCTTTGTTTTTTATTGTTTTTGTTTTTGTTTTTTTTTTTTAATTTTATTTGCTTTTGTTTATTCTTTAATTTAATTAAGAGTCTATTCACTTGAAAGCTACATTTAATTTGGCAATTGTTGGGTTTGAATTGATTTGTTTCCTTTATTAGTATTTAATTTTTATTTCTTTTTTCAGTGTATTTGTCGTCAGCCTAATAACTAAATCTAACTAAAAATCATATTTAAATATAAACTTTGGCTTGAAAAATGTCAACGTAATTATAATTCAAATGTTAATTTTGCTTTCTTTTGCAATTGTCTTGCAATTATATTAAAAGAAACATTTAAAATCCCAATAAGACATAAATTGCTTCGAGTTGCTCTTGTGTGTGTGTTTGTGCGTGTGTCTAAGTGTGAGTATAAGAGAATTCATAGTAATTATGTACAATCTCAAAATGTAAATATATAATTAGCAAATAGAAGATGAACAGCAAGTGTTGGACCTTTTTTTAAGTTAAAAGAATAAATTTGAGTGAGAAATTGCACATACACACAAAAACGAATTTACGATATATTAAACTTTTTGTCAGTTTTTCGGTTTTCTATCTTTGTTTTTTCATATATAAACAACGAGTATAAGTCTTAGGACAGTAGCTGCCTAAAGATCGAAATAGAGAACGAGGTCATATTACTTATTGAGCATTTATTTTTGTTTTTCATTTGTTATTTCTATGGATTGGTTTCTTCCAACATACATTTTAAATACACAACTGCATAAGTTAATTGTGTGCATTAGACTTGATAGAGTGTGTGTAAAATAAATTCTTAGCTTGCTTAGGGAAGTTTTGTGGTCTATACCAAAAAATTAACAACACTGAAACGATGTGAAGTTATGTAATAATATATATATATATCAATTTTGCTTTTCTTTTCTTTCTTTAAATTTAAATATTTTTGTTTGTTTGCTTTTTGGTTTTTACACAACACACAAAGAAAGTGCTACATAGTAAGAGCTAATAATGTACTTTATTTTAATGCTTACTACGCAATTTCACGTTTTTATCTCTGTCACTGGAAGCTTGAATTTAAAAACTATTCTGCATTAATATTTTTATTATTATTACTCACAATATATATATATAATTGTTTGTTTTTTTTTTCCCTTCTATTAAAGGGTTTTTTTTTTTTTTTTTTTTTTTTTTTTTTTTTTTGTTGCTGCTACGGCCGCATTAAAGTAATTATTATTGTATGTTCCAAGGATATGTCTACGTGTTGATCTTTTGCATTTACCTATGCACTACGAGTTGAGCAATATCATTTTCATTTTCATAGAGTTGACTTTCCGTTTTAGCTGCCGAATAAAACTTTCTAGGAACAATATGGAGCAAAGCAGATTAAAACATGTTAAAAATAAAAATAATAACTTTGTTGACAATAATAAAATGAGTATTCTTTGGAGACTTACTAACGTATAGAGAGATTAGGGTAAACAATTATAAGGTGTTGGCTGTTTCTTAATTTTCATTGTTAATTTCAAATAATTATCTGGCTCTGGTTTACTATAAACTACAATGGTATATATGTAACGAATACGAGAACAGAAATCATGAAATTGGTATATATTTAAATATATATATGTGTACAGCTAACTTAATGAACCAAACTAAAAAGTAAAACTTGATCTGGGTATCTTGTCAATTTTCGAGTTTGCAGCCTGAAAATACATTCGAATTGCTCATTTTTGATATACAATTACAATATCTATTGGTATAATCATAATATATCCAGTAGGTATATAATTTTTAAATATAAATTCTGCCGCACAAAATTTCAGCTTTTGTTTTTAGTAAAAATCTACGCGTGAAGCACGTTTGTTTTTTCTCGCAAATTAATTGCCATTTAAATATTTTGTGTATACTGCATTTCATTATTTATGCTTTTTATGGACGACATTGATTTGTATTTGTTTAAAAAATTGTTTCTTTTTTTGTTTATATTACTCTTGCCTAATGAGCCGCCAGCATGCGGCAGCTTTTAGCTTTGATTTTCAACTCTCCATTTTTTGTTGTTTTTGAGTGGGTTCTGCGTTCCGTCGATCATCTTTGAGCATCTGTATTTGCGCGTCTGGATCTATGTATATAGATTGAACTGCTACATACTGCACTGTAGGAGGAGGAGTAATTACGTCTAATTCTTGTTCATACATTGAGCATTTTCGAGAGTAGATCAATTGCGTTTTTTGGCTGACTTCTGAAGCTTTTTAATATGGCGTGAAGCGATTGTAGCCACCGCGATACATGGTTGCCTGATTGAAATTGGATATGGGATTGACAAATGGAGATAATAAGTCATTAAATTTATTTTAAGTACATTTCGTATTAACTCAAGTAGTTTAATATTAATACAGGCATTAATTTCAAAGCGAATAAAAAACCAACTTACCCCATAGCCGGGCACGGGTCCGATGCCATGTCCCAGATAAGGATCCGCATATTCGCGCGCGTAACTAGAAATATTTCGTTTGCGACTTATTAATTAATTTTTCAACGATAGTTAGTTGCTATAAATATGATTTGGGGGCTTGATGAACTCCACTTGGGTTAGTTGTGTTTAGCTTTTGTGTGTTGCAATAATAATTTTTTTTTTTTTTTTTTCATTAGTGGCTCTTTTGATTTTTCCTTAGATGTGTATTCTTCAGTATTCTCCTTCTTCTTCTTCTTCTTTTCTCTCTCCAGCTTCTTCTTATCAGTTAGTATTAGTAAAAGTTGTTTAGTTTTGATAGTGTTTTGCAAAAATGTTCGATTGTTAGTTGAAACTCTTCAATTTTCGGTTTTAGATTTTTGCTACTCTTGAGAATGTTTATTATGTTTTGCGAATTAAACAAAAAAGAATCAAATCAAATAAATTAGTAATGTGTACATAAAGAGATATTACAATAGAACAATAAAATAATCAATCAATAAACTACGAAATAAAATAGATAACAAATAATAAGAGTTGTGATAATTTAATAATATACAATCAATATAAAATAGAGTATTTCGAAGTCCGAAAATCTGGTTTTAATATAATAATTAAAAAATAACATATATATAACATGACTGCTTTAGAGATATTCATATATTGGAATGCAGAGACGGATAGACGGATATAAAGAAATAGAGATATTCAAAAGAAAGAATATAGAGACGAATAGATGAAAATGTATATATAGACAATGTTTGCTGGACCAATGATACGGTAATATGATATATAAACTAAATATATATATTTTATTTATTGAATACATATATGGTAAAATATATAACAATGAACTAAATGTGGAAAAACTAAAATAAATTTGTAGTATAAATCAAATTTTCCTTTATATCAAGTAAACTTTCTAGTAGTCGAACATTCCATCTCTTACCTAGTCTTACTTCAGTTTTAGTTGGATTACTTTAGGTGATTTTGGATTTAAGTTGTGTTACGATTATTATTAAATTTAGTCAAGTCTTTCGTGGAGCATTTGTGTGCGATGAGTGTGATGGAGCTCAACTGTGCGAGCGTGGGACATGAACACATGAAAAACTGAGATGAAAACTTACCCCGCTACGGTGGCATAACCAGCGAGTGCCGGCTGGGCGGCTGCAGCTGCAGCGGCCCCGTAGGCCCGGGCAGCGACCGCCGTGTAGGTGGTGGCCGCCGTGGCATACGCCTGCTGCTGGGCCTGAGACAGGGGTGTCTTTAACAGAGGAGCAGTGGCCTGGAATAACGTGAAGCAAATTGTGTGTTAAAGGGAAGGTCAATCGAACAGATACAACGGCAACGACAAAACTAGCGACAGGTGATAGAGAGAGCAAAATGGCAAAAAGAGTTAAGAACCTAAACCAAAAAAAAAAAAAAATATAAGTATAATAATAAATATACATATATATATTATATTTATATATATACATATTTATTTGTAAAACCAAACATTAGAGGAGTACAATCAAATAGTATCAGTGCGTTTTTACTCTTTGCTTATCATAGTAGACATAATTATAATTTCAGGGATGAGACCAGCGAATTCAAGCTATAAACCCAAGATGCCAAAATTCTTATGGATGTACGGAGTGAGTAAATGCTACAAACAAAGTTTCAAAAGTGCAGGGATTCATAAAAAACTTATGTCGTATGTATATATAAAGATTATAGCTAGATTTTAACTTAGATGTGGGTGCAAGAGACAAAGCGCAGTCCCATTAAAAGTAAAAAACAGAAAAATAAACAACACACATATATAAAACAAACAGTTGTAATTTGGGCACAACAAACTAATTTTCTAATGGATTTGAATATATATAAATTCATTGTTTTCATTTTGTTTTTAATTTTCTAGCTAAAAATGATTATTTTTACCAAAACATTCTGTGGTACCGGAATGCGGTTGATCGTATGTGGGGTACTGTTTAGCGTAGTCACAGTGCGGCGCTGTAAGTTTTTTGATATATTTTGTATAATTTTTGGAATTTTTTTCGTTTAAGTTTTGATAATGTTGTATAGATATTTGATGCAGTAGTTGTTGTGGTTGTTGTTGTTGTTGTTGTTGCGTATTTTGTAACAGTCGTGAAAAAAGTAACCAAAAAAGAATACATACTTAGTAAAATTACAAAAATGTTCACAGCATTGAAGAATAGTTATTTATATGCTACTTAAGTATAGATGTAATTTTATTTATATCAGTATGTATGTATAAGGTATAGATAGATAGATAGATAGATAGATAGCAAAGCAAATTTCACAAGAAATTAAAGATTCAAACAAAAACTTGTGTGAATAAAATACGAAAAGGAAAGGAAACATAAACTTGGAAATTCTTTCGCTTTAAAATAGACAAAGACAGACAGAAAGAGAGTCAAAGAGAGCGAGAGTAAGAGCGGCATGCAGCCTGAAAGTATGCTATGCGTCTTTTTTATCGCCGCTAGCTAAAGCAATTCTTGATATATATTTTTTTTTAATGTTTTTTTCTTTCTTTTGTATGGAGACTACGCGTGTAATACTTAGTTGTAGCAAATGTGTTAACAAAATGAATAAGCGATGCATATAAGTAATCGCTTTATAGATAGAAATAGACGTAGTAGAACAATTATAAAATTACAAGAGCACGAGTATTTATATACATAAAAGCAATTACTTATGTATGATGTATATATGTATGTATATATAATTTTAATTATATTTTTGGTTTTTGTTTTGGTTAATGACACTCGGCCCTAATTGGAACTTGTGATATATTTGTATGCATATATTTTGGTGTTGTTGTTGTACGTTTACACGCTTGCTAATGCCAACAAATTTTACAGACTTAGTTGCACGACCAGTTACCAAAGGATAAGAAACAATAGAAAAACACCATTTCTCAATGTGTGGGTACGTGAGTGGTAAATATAAAAAGTGTGTCTCAAAACTTGTCGTTAGTGTTGTATGCAATAAAAAATAATATAATATGTTGAAGGAAAACATAAATTATAAAATCATAATAATGTAATAGTAACAAATAGAAAGAGCGAGAAATGTACAAACATATAGAAGAAGAATGTTCTGTTCCAAAACCAAGTCAAATATTGGTGTCTTTCACAAGTTACAATTGAAAGTAATGTGTGAATAAATGTGTATGTACGAGAGTATAATAAATATTGTAGTTTCAAGAACGTTCTTAATACGGTTTTGTTATGTTTTACGGTTAACGTATCAATCTGAATAGGTTTCATTACATTTAATATGGCGGCTGGCTGTGCGGCTGGAACTTCAGTGACCGGTTTGGCTGCCTGTAAAATTCATATATAATATACACATGTATATATATTTATTTTGTTTTTGTTTTCAAAATGTTTGGGGGTTTTTTGTTTAGCTAGCCAGCTTTAAGCTAAATGTGTGTATATATATTGTAAATGTATCTTAACATATGTTACACTAATATTAAGCCTAAATGACTGTCTTAACTGCTAAGTGTAGAGCACAATTTGCATAGACTCACCTGGAAGCGTAGATTTGGATCAGCGGCTGCTAAGAAGGGATCATAGTATACGCTGTGGGTGTTCAAGTAGAAGGATAAGATAGATTCGTAAATTAATAACTAAATTGGCAACTTCATTCAATCGATTTTCATGACAGCTGAGGCGGATCAATATTCTCAATTGCTCGTTCATTGATCTGACTTGGCTGCCATTTGATATATATAAAGCACTTAAAAGCAAAATTCAAAAATTTTCACATATATATTATTATTTGTTTTTCATTCATCTTTTTTAACGCACTTGTGTGTGGATTTTGGTTTGGGCGTTACGAACAGAAGGTGAAGACAAAGTTTTGGCCTAGAAGAATGTTGTAATTTAATGCGAAAACTTTGCCTGCGCCATTTTCTGTTGTTTTCCTTTTTCTCTTTGTTTTTAATATATATTTGTTGCACCGGGTACATTGGGTAAAATGGCTGAAACTCAGGGTGTAACTGAAAACGTAAGGACTCCCTAGCTTTAGGCTGCCTAAAATGAACCCAACTCAAACCTAAATTGCCTAACAACTAACTCTAAGCTGCCTCCTCTCCTATTCCCCCGGTAGGCGCTACCCTATCTGATGATGAGGTGATTATTGGATGCATATGCAGATGTAAGCTATAAGTAGAACACTAACTACCAAGGATAATCAACCATATGTGGTAAGTACGAGTACGATATATAATACAACTGACTCGATTCTACGAACAAAATGTATAAGAAACACTCTGCGCCCTCTGCAATTTAATGGACAGAAGAGACATTCATGCACCTAGCTAATTAGTTGGGAATAGTTTCGTATAAAATGTAGCATTATCATTGTTATCATTGCCAGTCATACGCTATTATTTAGTTATAGAACAGCAGCCACAAAGGAACACAAAATTGTAAACGGGTGTATTTCGAAATAATAATATAATATAATTATTTGAGATGTAGAGGAAACATGCGCGACAGCAGCAGACGCATCAAAACATTTCTTTTAAATGAAATTCGAATTCATCATACGCCTAGTGGTACACAATATACAGTATTACGTAGGACCCTTGAACCAAAGTAATAAAAAACTTATACGATTATCAAAATACGAATGCCAAAAAACTGCTCTCAGTCAAGAATAAATAAGTTTGTTTTTTTTTTTTGAGTATTTAAGTAGTAGTTAATGGCGTGCGTTAATCGGTAGCTGCTTTAATAGCTGTTGTTTGTTGCTGTTGTTGTTGTTGTTGTTTGTTGATTTTATACAAGAGACAAGTCTAAACTTGCGATTTAATTAGATGGTACATTAGGCAAATGTGACGCTATGCATATATAGTTGGATATATGTACTTATAAAAACGTTACACACACAAGATAGCTAATTATGTCAAAAGAATCACCGCATAGACCAAAAATTGAGAGACAAAAACAACATTAAAGCTATAAACAAATTTGAGCTCGCAGATGGATGGCGGATGGGGAGGGGAAGTGGACTGGAGTAATGAGGTCAATTTCAGTGGGATAAGGATGCGTTAGGTGTGTAAAATATGAAAGTTGACTGGTGAGCAGCCGCAATAGCAACAACAGCAGCAGGCCGCACAACATGGCGTATGCTTAATTATTCATTGCATGCAACACAGTGAGCCAGTTGTTATTGTTGTTGCTGCTGCTGCTGGTGCAGCATTGGTTGGCATTGGTTTTTGAGTAAGCGTTCGAGAGCGAGCGTAGACACCACATGAACAAAAAGTAAGTGCGCTAAAACTACATTCAATATATAGAGATTATTCAACTAAAAAAGTAAATAATAAATTAATAAACAAGATACAACTAGAGCTACATGACAGTTTCTCTTTTTGGCGGTTTTTTGCGACGACGACGTTTGTTGGTTTTCATTTTTTCTTTTGTGTTTTTGGGCAACGTGGAGTGAACTCTACTTACGGCGCAAATCCATGCAAAGCTGCAGCATTGTTGGCCGCGTTAGCCGACGCTGCCATGGAAGCAGCAGCCGCAGCAGCAGCGGCCGGCGTTTGGGATGCCGTTGCAGCGGATAGCCGTGCCGCGTACGCGGCGGCAGCGGCGGCGCTCGCACTGTTCGCCACACCCGGATTCTGTGCGGCTGCGGCCGCTGCCAGGGATTGCTGCAGCGCCGAGTGCTGCTGAGCGGCAGCAGCCGCAGCACTGCCAGCGGCAGTGGGCACGGCGACGGCCTGCAGCGTCGGCTGCAGCTGGGCTAGTTGAGGCGCGAGCGCATGCGCATGGGCATGCGGATGTGTGTGAGCGACGGCGGCGGCGGCGGCAGCGGCGTGCTGTGAGTGCTGGGCAGCGGCGGCGGCAGCGACTGCGGCATGTTGTTGCTGTTGCTGCTGCTGCTGTTGTTGTTGCTGCTGTTGTTGTTGCTGCTGCTGGTGCTGCTGTTGCTGCTGTTGCTGGTGCTGCTGCTGTTGGGCAGCAACTGCGGCGGCCACCTGACGTCGCTGTTGCTGCTGAGCGGCGGCCGCGGCGGCTGCCAGCGCCGGATGATGGTGCGGATGATGGGGATGGAAGGCAACTCCATGTTGTATGGCAACTCCACGCATGGCAGCAGCAGTTACGGCTGTGAGGCGGCCAAAACGATTTGTTTTTTTTTTTTGTTTGGATTTGATTTTTTTTTTGCAACGATTTTTACACAACATTTTTACCAGTGTGAATGGGTGTTTTTTTATGTGTGTGTTTGTCAGCGTGTGTGTGTGTGTGGGTGGGTGTTGGTACACACGCATAACATTTCATACACGTGTCGCGTGTATTTGTGTTTGTGTGTGTGTGTGTGTGTGTCATTGTGTTCGTGTGCAAAAAGTAGAAAAAAGGAAAAGAAAAGAACATAAAATGCATGCGGTTAGTTTCTCTCTCATAATATAAGTAAATTTATATAATATATATTCATATATGTATATAGTATATGTTTAGCAAATACTAGGCAATATGTAGTAGCTGTTTGAATGTGTAGATATTCAAGTATCGATCGAGTTTTAAATGATGTTGTTGGTATATACATATAACAATACATAAGACATACGTGAGTCAGTCATATAAAGGGGAATTCAGTTTCAGAAACATACTTAATTAATATTATATAACATTGAATTACCAAGAAATGCTACGCTCTTTTGTTTTTATGTTGTGTGTGTGTGTGTTTATTTAAATATAGTTATATATATACGGTTTATTATCATTAATATAACCATCCATTAACAATACGAAAAACATTAGACCAATCTGAGGTTTAGAATAAAAACATATACATATATATAGAGTTTGTAGTTTACGTGTGTATGCGGCAAGACATTTTGTCAAGGTATTCAGAGAACAAAGCAAACGTTTATGTGGAAAATTGTTTGTATGTATTTTTAGAAACCTTCAAACCTTAAAATGCAATCAAAACTAGGAAAACACATTTACTAAAAACAATATTGATGGTGCCGAATGGATTAAAGTTTGGGATTACAGATATTACACAATTAGATGATTGCTATGAATCTATGGGGACGAATAATCCAGCTTAAAGCGTTCTGCGCGATCTGTCAAATGTCAATGGATGCCATCGAATCATTGCGACTCGACATGTAATTAAAAATACATTTTGTGCTATTCGTGACAAACAATTAGCAGCCAGACCGCAATAAATTGGACAAGAGCGCTGCGCTTTGCCGGCCATAATTGGAGATACAGAGGAGCTTCTATGCAAATGCATTTCAATGCGAAACGCGAAATACAAAAATTAATTATTGAATATATCAGCCGAAAACAAATTGCAAATTTATTTGCCTCTTATGCGAAAACAAATTTGATTTTTGCTATATAAATAGCAATTAAAAAGTTGGCAGAGATAATATTTGTGTGTAACATTTGGACTTTCAGCAATTTCGTGGCCCATTTCCAAATGCAATTACCAAAAGTTAATTTCGATTTATGCTATTTACAAATAAAAAAGCATTAGAGCCAAGCAATCAAAGCTCCGAATTGTCGCGTTATTATTTCGTAGCATGCAACAAATTGAAAACGCACCATATCAATATTTGATAACAATTCCTAGGCTCAACTTCTTTATAAATAACCACATCCATTTTCAATTTCATTTTCATTTAAATAAGCTTAAGTTTTCTTTCAATGAGAACACAAAAAAAGACGTGCAAAATTGCAAAGAAAGTAAAAACATATCAAGAGTATAAACAGTTAAGAAATATATGCATAGAGCTTGGCGAGATAGAGAGACAGAGAGAGAGAGCGAGAAAGAGAGAGATTGTGACTAAGAACTAAGGAACTAAATGAAATGCCTTTTATAAAATGAAGCTTGCTTCGCATAAAATTGTCTACCGTCACACGATATAAGGCACTTTATAAACTACGATATAATGTAGGTAAGTACGCTATGGTTAAAGCTAAAGACCTTTCCATACTTAAGAGCTAATTACAGTTGTCAGGTGAGAGTGACACTAGTTGATTGGATCGATTGATTGATAGACTGATTGGCTGATCGATTGGTTGATTCTAGGGTTGTGTGTTGCTCGTGTTCGCCTAGCCGTACGTAGAACAATGCAATCTCAAGGGCGTCCAACAGGTATGCAATATATAGTACTTAGCATATAGTCAAACCCAAATGCGTAACCAAAAGAACAAGACAACAATTATATATATATATATATGTAGGTAAGTATATAGTACAGATCTCAAAACTAAGTTTGTTGCTTGCTGTTATGTCTGTGGAAGTGTGTGTGTGTGTTTGTGTATGCTTGTAGTAACTACGTATGTCTCGCTGGCTGTGTCTGTGTATGTGTTTTGGTCTCTTGTGGAAGTCAACAAGTTTGCTCAATTTTTGAATTCTGCTTTTTTTGGCGCATACAATCAAAGAAATGCGATCGACAATTCAATTCAATGTACCTCCGCCGTGTCGTTGCTGGTGCTGCAGATTGCGCCGTTACAGCTGCTGGGAGTGCACTGTGCGCCGGATGGCGGGACGCCAGCATAATGGGCGTGGCTGCTGGCGTAGATGAGGGCGCTGCGGGTGCGGGCGCGCTGTGCACCGCGGCTGGCACCGTTGCCGCCTGCGCCACCGACAGTGGCATCGGCAGCGCCATCGGCGGCAGCGTCGGCGCTCCGGCACCAACCGGCGCGCCCAAAAATGGCCAAGCGGCGGCCACAGGCAGCCGGTAACCTTGAGGTTCACATATATGTTCATAAATTTTGTTAGATTTTGTATTTGTATCATTCGATGAAACAATGGATGGATGAATCTGGGCTAAGTGTGAATGCGTGTCTTCCACACATATGTGTGTGAGTGAATGTGTGTGTGTGTGTCGTATTTACAGTTCGAATTGTGGGATGCATTGATTCGTTCGACTCGGTTTGGTATTTTTTCTGGTATATATATATATATATATAGCTTAAATCTAGTGCTAAGTAAAGCTGTTTGGTTCGCGACGAAGTTAACAGTTAAATACATTCGTGTTTGTACTTGCGTATACGTATGGATAGATGATAGTGTGTGGATGAGCTAGAGTGTGCGCGTGTGTGTGTGTTTATACATAAGTAATAAGTAATTACGCTAAGGAGCATTGCCGACAATGTTCAGACCAAAGAACCAGACCAAAATATGTCAAAACATAAAACGAACTAAGGACAGAAAAACAAAACGCACATACAACAAAACTGATTAGATAAATGTGTCAAACAAAATTATATTGATTGTTCAGATATGTATATAAAATTATAGTAAATATATATATGTATTTATATGTATATATATATTTTTTTAATAGTGTATATATATAGTAGTTAAGTAGTATGCATAAGACAACACAGCCGCAATATGCTAAAATTCATAACCATTATTAGAGACGATCACAAGATCATCAGCATCATTAAGTCTAGAAAGAAAATGGTGACGCGCCTGATTCAAAATGGGGTTTACGAGCGGTAAGTAACGATATTTGTTTATTTCAATTTAGTTTAAATTTAATTGTCATTCGTGTTTTGTTTTCTATTTTTGGTTTAATTCTCTTTTGGTTTTTAATTTTGGCAAATATGGAAAAAAGTATACAAAAAATAATATAATTACATTAAAAACAGTCATCAAATATTTAGTATTGTGAAAAATAGGTTTACGATTATATCATAGTATAGTATGCAAACAGTTTAACTTGGAACCTAACAATAAAAGTCAATAGATCTATTAAATTTGCATTTGGGTGGAGATTTTTTAATGGCAATTTGAAAATGTTTTCTCGACCTGTCAAAGATCCCAGAGTTACATACAATACTTTTCACATGAGGAGAGCTGCCTAACATATTATTTATGTATATGTAGATATATTGTCATTATTGTTTTTTTTTTTTATTTCGTCGTCCTTGGTTTCGCTTACATTCTAAAAAGGCATATACTTATATTAGGAACTGAGCGGGTCTCGTATACATTAAAGATAACTTATTTTTGTCTGTATATGTGTGGGTGTGAGTGTGTGTGCTTGTGTTCAATTGCGTGTGTGTGTGTTATTTGAGAATTTATAACAAAATACACGGCAAGCAATAAATACAAAATACAAATACAGCAAAAGTATACAAATAAAACGTGACAGAACGCTTACCTTCAGGCCATTGTACGCAAACTATAGCCGGTGGATTTATATGAATCGATGCAGTAGTTGGTGTTGTCGTTGTTGTTGTTGTTTGCATGGAAAAATCAAGAGAAAACTTCAAATTAGTTTTACATTTTAAATCGCGTTTTTATGCATATATTTATATATACAAAGACTTTTCATATAGCCAGTAGGATCAATAGCATTTACAAGTTTGGCCCGTGCTAAATGCAGTTGCGGGATTTGTATATTTTGTGGATAGAAGCTTGCGGGGAGAAGGGGGTTTAGTTGATAGCACACAACATGCATTTCGACTTGAATGGAACAAATATCTGTTTGCCATTTTAGTTAATCAAATTTGGACTTTACATGCTTTTTCTCTCGAATAATTCGCCGATTTCTTGTCTCATCGATTAAATGTGCGCACAAAAGTATGCAATGAAAACTCTAAATGCTTCACAATGATGCAAATGCTAGTTAAATAACAAATAAGCTGTCTGTCGCTCTTCCGCTGTCTGCTAAACACATACATGACGAAAGAAGAGGGGGGAAATCGAAAAGTACATTAAAATAAATGTCAAATAGACAGGCAGTAGGAATTCTAGTTGTTTCTGTTGGTTGGGCGCATTAAGCTGAACATGTCAAAGGATCAACAAAAAATATTTATACACAAATATATGTACATATATGAATGTATGTATGTAGGTGTAGGTCGAAGTTAGCATACCATGTAGAAGGCAAAAGTTTCTGCAAAATGCTGTACAGTAGTGGGGTGAGTGAGTGTGAAAGAAACACATTTGCATAAGACACAGCAAGTAACAGCAACAAAACTACGAGCAAAGGACATGAAGGACAAGACGGCATCTGGAGTTGGTAAGAGTTTTTGATTTTTTGCTGCTAAAATTTATGTGTATGCCGCAACATGTTTGCAACGTTGTGTGCTTTCCATTTTCTTTGTAATTATCCTTACTGCCCGCCCCTATTCGCCCCACTCCGCTTCGTTTGCCTTTGCCAACGTAACGAGCAATAAGAATAACGTGAGCTCTGCCCTGACTGCTGCCACAGCTAATGCTGCCGGCTTTTTGCCCGGCAACTGAAGCCAGTTCGAAACGTGATAAAGTGAGTGCTTCCCCGCTCCCAGCGCACCTCACTATTCCGTTTATACGGCAACATTCTAACTACCTTTCGGTCGCTCTATCTGACTATCTGTCTATCTGTCTGCCAGTCTGTCTATCTATAATATGCTGGCAGCCGCATAAATAGCTAGGCGTCCCAGCGGACACACTGCTTGCATTTAGTGCAACGCAAATGAAGCGCATTACGTGCACGTGGCAGAGCGCCGTGGAGCACTGTGAGGCAGAGGGGTAACCGAGCAGTCAGGCTGGAAAAGCCAATCCAAGCCACGGCAAAGGCACCCAGGGCAGGGCAAGAGATGCCGCCTGCAGCCACAGCCACAGCCATGGCCGCATCACCAATCTGTCTGTCCGTCTGCCAGTCCGTCTGTCCGTTGGCGATACAAAAGCATTTTGCATCTCCTGTCCACATGAAGGCAAAAACTCCGTAGGAGCAGCTGCTGGCTACATTTCAGCTGCTTCCCTTTTGCTTTGGCTCAGCTCGCTTCAGTTTTGTTTGCTTGGGCTGGGTTTGGGTTCGGGTTTGGTTTGGCTTGGTTGGCGTTGGGTTGGTAATCGGCTTATCGTATTTGAGCGAAACTAAAGTATAGATTTTGCGCTGTGAATACTTTTTAATGGCAACTTGCATGGAAAGACGATTTAATCAGCAGTATTATTTATTATACATGGCATGAAAAACTTTCTTGCTGCTCCTGTTTTTCTTCACCCTTTTTCTCTCTGACAGTCGTTTCCCATTTCCTTTTTTCTTTTTTGGTAAAAGCGCAAACTTTGAGGTAACCGCAAGCTTAAATAAAAACGTGTATACTGCAAAACTAACATTAAATAACTAAGAACTTCTAACTGACAAAACTTCGTATAAGGAACCACACGACAGGGACAGAGTATATATACAGATATACATATATAGATACGCTCCTATAAAGTTCCAGCTGTCAAATGAAGCAGTACGTATAGAAAGAACAGAACAATCATAGAATCATGGACAGTATTCATGCTGGGACTGTGAGTGTAAATGCATGTATGCTTAGATAATATCGTTTAGTTGTTGGTATTACAGTTAATTTCGAGTTGTTTGGCCAATATTGGGGTTTGTATCATGCCACCGTTAGCGTGCAACATGCCAGGACAATGTTGACTATAGATTTGGGTGCTATTGTACTATAAAAGGGGTTACGCTCAATCATGATTAGGTGCCTATGGCTATGGACAACATTAAGTGGATTAATTATGCACGAGCTATATATTGTTTTTCTTTTTTGGTTCATTGTTTGCAAGCAAGTTACAAGACATAACACAAATGCAATTTTCCATTTATATTTGTTCTCTGGTTCGCTCACCTAGAGCTGGAGCCGGTAGGGCACCGTCTTTGGTCAGTACAACTGTGTGTGTTGTTGGTTGTGTGAGAGAAAGCAAAATAAAAAATAAAAAAATTGGTATTTTAATTTCATTGTTCTTTGTAATTATTAGATCGGTGTGTTCAATCAACGGTAATCGGTTCGCAATACAAATTGAAGGACAAACACTTTAAATCCATAACTCTGGTTAATAGAACAAACAAGGCAAAAGTCTCATCAAACGTTTGTGTATGTGTGTGTGTAAGTTTATATATGTACATATGTGTCTATAGACTGTTTGGTTAGCAACCGCAAAGTCGGCTAGAGTTTGTTAGTATGGCAATTCAGTTAACAAGTTTTTGATTGCCTAACGCCTTGGCATACGTCTTATCAACAAGTTCCTCAAATTAAATCAAAAGCAATAACAAATTTCCAAGACCAAACATTTTCATTAGGAAACATTCGCTCAGTTTTGCTAACATTGCATTTGCAGCCGCCACAGAACTTTATGTGAAAAGTTCAACTTGAAAAGGAAAACAACAAAACACAAAACAATAAACAAAAAGAAACGGAAAACCGAATTTTAGAAAAAAAAAAAAAAAAAAACAAAATCAACGAAATTTATATCAGCACTAAACGCAACAACGGCAACGGCCAGTCAAATATTATGGCAGTTGTGTTCAAGTTTTTATTGTTGTTGTTATTTAAGTTGCCTTTTGCGTGCTTCTCATTTCTTATAGTTGTTCTAGGCCAGCCGTAATTGCATTTCTTTGTTCAACATTTAAACTTGTTTCGCTACATAGCTTACACTTAGTTCTATATAGGTGATATACACGTGTATTCGCGTGTGTGTGTGTGCGTGTGTTTAAATGTGTGCGCGTGAGGGTTAGAGCAACTTACCGTTGGGTACTGCTGTCACTTTTTTGGTTTGTACACGTGCAGTGGCGTTATTCACCTTCACATTGGTTATTGGTAACGAGTAGAGTTGAGTTGAGTTGAGTTGCAGCGAGCGTGGTGGGTTTTGGTGGTGAGTTTTGTAGTTTGATTTTTTTTAATATAATGTACGCATTATATAGATTTTTTGCATATTATATTTTAATCGCATTTCGCATGTACAGAGAAAATAGGAAAAAATTTGTGTTAGTTAACAATTACAATTGCATGAGGTGTGTATGTATGTGTGTGTGTGTAAGTGGTTAAGGCTGTGAGGGCAAATTAATAAATACTATTTGTTTATAACAGCTATATCCCATTTCCAACATTTGTGCTCCATCTATCTTTCACAGCCTTCGATATTCATTTCACACCCGCACAATTGCATTTCCTCTCGATAATTAGGCAGCTTTCTGGTTTCACAACACAATAAAATAATGATTGCCATCCTCTGGGGGGTTGCTGTTGAATTGTTTAAATAACAGTTGGCACTTTGCGCTTTTTCAGCATATTTTAAATACCAATTATCTGTGGCCGTCCACTTAACATAAATACAGAGGCAATGGGGTGCGCCGAGCGCACGGACAGACATCAATTCCTTGATGCGAAATGTGAAATGAGCAGGGAAAAAAAGTAATTAATTTTTAATTAAAGGCAAATAAAAAAGGCTGTGCATAATTTAAAAATTAATGAGCATTCGATTAAAATGCGAAATCAAAGTCCGCTGACCGTGTGTGAATCCGATTTTAAATACGCTTTGCATTGCCCCAAAAGCGCAATCAATGCGCGGCAAATTTAATGAAAATAAAAGGAGAATGAATAAAGTACCATAAAATAAAACTCGCTCTGCAATGTGAAAACACGTGAAAACTATTTCACGTCACGTAGACACGCAAAGGCCGAGACTTGAAAGCCAATTTCTTCGAACCGAAGTTCTTTGCCCTGCTCTCTCTCCACATATATTGTAGTATTTCTTCGGTGGTAAATAAGAAAGTTGTGATAGTTTTACAATTAGTTTTAGATAATAGTAGCTGCCCATGTGTTGTGTGAGTGTGTATGTGTATTATGTGTGTGTGTGTGTGTGTGTGTGAGTGTGAGAGTGGTTTATAGTATTTTCTGGCTTGCATGCACCCACCTCGATTTTGCGTCCCTCAACCACGGTGCCGTGTAGACGTTCGCGTGCTCGTTCTGCATCGTTGCTGTTAGCGAATGTTACAAAACCGAATCCCTGCCATTCGCAATCAAACATGCAATTAAAAAACATATAGAGTATATAAGTATATGCGTATACAAAGAGAGATATACAGGTAGACTATATATGGAATATATATGTATGTATATGTAGATGTAAAGTACGATTCCAAAACAAGGTTGGCACCAAGGCACACGGCTAGGCTACAATATAGTATACACGAAAGGGGAGCAGAATGGAGGGGAAGTAAGGTGTGCGGAGGAGGTTTGAGCGAGGGCCCTGGGTATGCGGGCCTCAGCATCTCGGGGCATGCGTCGGCACCTTAAATTATGCACATTTTTTCGTCTCTGCAGAGCAACAGCGACTGTTGCTATGCAATTATGTTTGTGAGCGGCGTCTGCTTAACGGTACACTGAAGTTTTGCCGTTACTACTGGAGCTGTAGCCGCTGGAGTGTAAGGAGGAAAAGCAGATCCAAGCGAACTCAATGCTTCAACAGGGTGGTCCCTGGCAACGGTGCCGGACAAAAGGACATCGCTTCCCCTAACAATGGCTCAAGTGCCCGCCCGCTCAGTGCATAATTTAAATGAATCGTGCAACAGGATAAAGCAGACTTCCTGTGGACTTACCTTGCTGCCGCGCTCATTGAAGATGATTTCCACGTCCAAAATGTTGCCAAATTGCTAAGGGCGGAACAGGAGTTGGAGTTAGTATTATAGGAAATTGTTGCAATTGTTCTGGCGCTGTCGCTGCCTCTGGCTTACCCCAAACATGGCACGCAGATCGGGGTCCCTGAAGCGAAACGGTATATTGGAGACGTGCAAGCGCTTGGGCTGACTTTTGGCATCCAGCGATGCAGCAGCGGCCACGGCGGCGGCCACCGACGAGGACACCGACTGGTTTAGACTAGTTACCACATTGGGCGATTGCACGGCCGCAGTTATGATTCCGCTGACGGCGTTCATGTGAGCAAGCACCTGTGAGGTGCTGGCGGGCTGGCCGCAGTTGGCAATACTATCCAGGCCGGCTGTGGGCAGTATTCCTGACGAGACGCTGCTGCTGGTGGCGGCCAATGCGCCCGAAGCTATGGAGCTGGCGGTCACCGAGGTGGTTGCTGTGGGACTGCTGCTTAAGTTGAGCTGTTGCTGTTGCTGCTGTTGCTGTTGTTGCTGTTGCTGCTGTTGCTGTTGCTGCTGTTGTTGTTGCTGTGCAGTTGGTGGTGTTTGCAGCAGCGGCTCACCGCTGGCAATAGGTGATGTGTTGCCCGAGACGTTGCCGTCGTTCGAGATGCTATTACTATTGCTGTTGCCGTTGAGCGTGGCTGCTGCTGTCGGGGCGACTGAAACGCTGGACGGTGAGCTGCTGTGCGGAGAACTGGGCGTACCACCACCACCGCCACCGCCGCCGCCACCACCAGTTCCAGTACCGCTGCCACCTCCACCAGAATGAGGCAGTGCCGAGTTCTGCTGTGCCTCCGGTGCCTCGTTGGCAATCAATACTGTGGACTGTGGACGCAAAGAGAAATGAAATAAAAATCAAATTAGTATAATGCCAAATGGACTTAATCTAAAACTAATGCTCATATTGCTGCTGTTAAAGCACAACAGCGCTCCGTGAATGACAATTTTCCCCGAAATTCTTTGCTTAATGCACTCTCCCCTGCGCTTATTGAATTAGGCAAAATTTGTTAGATGTATAATTTATATAGACATGTTCTAGATCTGACATTGATTAACATCAAAATGAAAAATCAAATTATTTTAATGTTTGATTTTTTTTTTTTTTTTTAGCTTGAAGCATTAAACCTAATCCCATATTGCTCTTGTTGAACGAATATACAAATTCGCAGGTTTCTCTGCATTATGCATTCTACATTAAAAGCATATCCTGCACTTATTCAATGCACTTATTCTATATGTAAACATATCCTAAAATTGATAACAAAATAAAAAGTCAAATTAGTTTAATGGTTAGTTGCATTTGGCTAAAGCATTAAACTAAATCTCATATAGATATATGATTAACAGTAGATGAAGAAGAGGTAATTTAGTGTCATGGTCAATTTTTGGCTTGGAGTAACATGAAATTATATCACATCAAACAGTATTCTCTATTCCATGCCTTAGTGTCATTATGCACCTATTCAATTGTATTACATATATGTTGATAAATCATAGAACCAATATAGATATATCCATGATTTGATATCGAATTCGACAATTGTTAGATTGATATAGTTAATAAACTTATACTTATATATAATTAATATAGTTGAGTCTACATTTGTTGTTTGATTGATGCTCAGTTCAGTTTAATTTCGTTTTTCGCATTTTGGAGTACAATAAATATTCAATTGCGTATAAATCAAATTTGCAACACTATTTACAGACCCATTGCAATTCTTATTTGATTCAATTGTGCTTAAGTTCTGGACTCTCACGGGAATCCAGTGCACAAATTGAGTGAAAAACAATATCAACAATGTGCTTGTTGCTGAAATGCTTTAGTAATGTAAATGTATTATTGATAATTGGTGAAATGTAGATGCATTTGTAGTGGCTGTAGCTGACGACGTAGTTGTGGCTGCTGCAGCTGCCACATCGAAAATCGAATGCGAACAAGTGCCGCAATAAATAAACAATTGAAACGAAAATACAATTTTCAAGTGGTTTGTAGACACACATACGAGCAGCTATTGTGTGTGTGTGTGTGTGTGACCCAATAAAAAAGAAAGGTTACACACACACACAAACAGAGAGAGTGAGAGAGAGAGAGAGAGGGAGAGATCGGACAGACAATCGAACCCAATGCGAATGGCACATTTGTGGCACATACTTTTGTTGACTTATGCAATAAAACTGTCGCGTAGTGCACCACGCCCACGTCCCCACGCCCACGCGACCTATCTGTGTGCAACCAAATCCGAGCTATGTCCCTGCGGAAATGTTTGCATTTGTATTTTTGCATTATTAAAACTGAATATGCACTGTGGCATGTTGCCTATTGGCATTGTTGTCAGTCAACCAACCATGCCACATGTGTCGTCCTCTCTCCTTCCCTCTCTATATCTATCTCGCTCGTTATCTGTCTGTGGGTTTGAATAATTTCATATTATTGTCAATTTACGCACACGATGCAAATGCATTGGTAAATGCAATAACATCAGCTAAGAGCATATACATACATATGTGTAAATTCGATTTGTTCAGGGGCGGCGGCCCCTCAATGTAGGCAATAGAAACGGCGCTAACTTAATTTTGGGGTTGCGTTCGCCGTTTCGTATTAAATGCGCATTGTTGACACATAAATTAAAGCCAATTCCTTTTGTAAACATGTATGTATATCGCGGTGAGCTATTCCCTATACGATTTGGATTGCATGTTTAGCGCACATTTTCCTTCTCTTTCTTTTTTTGTTTTTTATTTTTACCTTGGCGAGGTAAAGTGAAATAGCGTGAAAAACTTTAGCCGTATAAATGGCTAACGATAACGTAGGCAGATCCTGCAAATGAAGTGAAGGGCCGTTGGAATTCGAATCGGAATAGGGAATGGGATGCATGGAATTGGGATTGGGTTACGCTAAAATGACATTTAACGCTTTTTAGTTTATAAAATGCCTTCAGTGAAGCACGCGAAGCGGTGCCAGCAAAAAGGTCGCTCGCTAGTTTGCATAAATTTCAAAAGCAAAAGCCAAGGAACAAGGAATTTTGTGGCACATATCAACGACAGAGGCATACTCTATACAAAGAGTCTTAAGAGCTACAGAAATATTTTAGGCCTTATAGTTGCCTCAAATATTTTAATAATTTTAATTTAACTTATCCTTGATCTTGAGATAAATATGCATACATCATCCGAAAAATAGGTATATAGCCAATATGCCCCTTTTTATGGCTTGCCTGAGAGTACAGCTGCAGAAATAGTTTGGGCCTTATAAGTAGCCCAACTATTTTAATAATTTAAATTTGACTTATATTTTATGCAGAGACAAATACCCAAATATCATACTAAAAGCATCATATAACCAATATACCCATTTTTGTGGCTTGACAGAGTATAGGTCGATCAAAATCAAAGGGTTAACATGCAAAGGGTCTTGGAATTTGAGCTAAATGTTTTCAATTGAATGCGAAAGGTGTTGGCTTCTCTAATCAAAATTAAATTACCCTAATTTTGTGAATGGTTTCATATTCCAAGTGGCTCAACTGAAATTGGCCTCAACTTTGAGAATTATTTGTAGTTTCCACGTGGTTAAGATACCACAAGTAATTAGTCGCATTGATGCATAGCTTAGCCTAGTAATACGTATTATAATGTAATATGTAGAAAATCATAATATGTTATGTAATAATATTTTAATTTAATATTAATTTACTTAGTGCGCTGTAAGACCAAGCTTATTCCGAAAAAAGAAAAAAAAAAAAAAAGAATTTTGCCTCCACATTTTGCTTCTCTCTACTCAAGTTTACGAATTTATAAACTTAGACAATTGCTATGCAGCCCAACATTGTTGCGAGACGCGCTGGGAATGACAATGCGTAAGCTGCAATGAATGCGTACTAACTACGTGGGTTCTCTATGACTAAGTAGCAACTTTTGCTTAATGAAGGCGCTGGTCAGCAAAAAGGCAGCAAACAGAGAACAAAAAGGGAGAGAGAACAAAAACTGAGCTGCGGAAACCCAGAGCAAGCATGAAACCGAAAACCAAACTTATGAAACGTATATCCCAATTGTCTGCATTACTCTAGAGTTTTTCTTGTTCTTTTATTTTGTTATTATTATTATTATTATTATTTTGTTGTTGTCTTTCACTGTTTTTCATTGCGATTCTTTTCTGTTGCTGTTGCTGTTGCCTTTCTTGACTGTTTATTTTATTATAATTTTTTGCAGTTGCTGCGTTGGCCAAACTCACAATGCTGAGCACATTCTGTGGGGTATGCGGTAGCTGCTGCTGCAGTTGCTCCATCGCGTGTCCATTTGTCAGAGGTGCGGGTGGCTGCTGCTGCTGCTGTTGCTGTTGCTGTTGCGTGACCAGCGTCGTGGCAGTTGTTCCTGCTGTGCCACTTGCTTGCACTGGCAGTGTGGCTGGAGTTGGGGCTGTGGTCCCATTGCTAATGCTGCCATTGTACTGTGTCTGTTGTGTTTGTTGTTGCTGTTGTTGTTGTTGTTGTTGTTGTGTTGACAGATTTGTCTGTGATAAATTTGCGGATAACAACAAGGATTTGCGTTTAGTTGGCATTACAGGCGCATTCATAGCTGTGCATATACATATATATTTATATATGTATATAAATATATATACGTATATGTGTATGTGTGTGAGTGTGTGTGTGAAAGAGAGTGTTTAAGTGACACAAGGACTACGATAGGCAGACGGTCAGGCAATCAACCAAACGACCAACACCAAAAAAATTGCTTAATATTTAAGTACATTGCAAATATGTATACAAGTAATTAAATATATATAAGTATATATGTATATAACTAATACATATTCAACTGCATTTGCCAGGGTTTAGTTGCTTTTGCTTATTTCATTTTGAACATGCCTCAGATACAGCTAGCGTATTGTTAATTATATAAGTAGTATAAATATATATATATGTATGAAAATAGTGATATAACAAAATGCGAAAAACTAGAAAATGACTTAACAGTTTTGTTTTGTGTTTCTTTTTTACAGTCTTAAGCTAAGATATATGTATATAGATATAGATAAGTAGATATATATTTCATATTATGTATAAAAAAACCATACAATACATGTCAAGGATTATATTTATTCAAATTGCACACACAGATGTGACTCCATCAACCAGTCAATATCAATAACAATTCATCAATCAGTTCAGCAAACTGTCAAACTTAAAGCATGGCTCACATTGTGTGGATTGGTAAAGGGGGTAAATTACTAACAGCAACTGATAGCCATATATATGTATATATACGTATATATTTTGGAGAGAAATATTATAAATTAGATTAACGATCTGTAAATACATCATGCGACCAACACATATTATGTTTGTTTATTATCAAAAAAGTGAGTTGTTTGAAAAATAAATTCATAGCTGGATTAGTTTCAATGGCCCAACATCCAACCGGGCGTATGCGTAATTTTATATTTTTGATTTAACACCTCAACTAGCACGTTTATGCAGACTTCTTCCTGTGTGTCTGCTGCCCGCTACTCAAGTATCTGTCGAACGGAAATAGAATGAGTCAGATTTGTCGACGATTTACACTCATGCAAAAACAATATAGTTTCAGGCGACAGAGGCGCAGAAATGTTGTCCTGATATCTGTTTATTGTTTCTTGTCCATTTTACCTGAGGCAATTCGCAATGCGTTTGTTCAGCTGTCGTCGCTCGCAGTTATTTGTGACCGAGTGCATGGCTATGCTTGAGTTATGTTTTATTTATGACAACAGTTTGCTCCTATTATTGTACAGTTACTGCAATTGCAGCTACAATTGCTCAATTCATATTTAATTCAGAGAAAGGATATACCACTAGACTAATTGAATGTATTTACATATAGATGCCGGCTGATGAAGTGTGTAAAACCATGATGCGAACTTATGACAGCTCAATTATTGACAACAGGGCTTTAACGGAAATTAGCTAAAGATATACCAAAAATATATATATGGAAATACAATTCACAGATTATCCAGCTTAGCAGAACAATAGTTTAATTTCTGATTTACACATACTAAATTTAAGTCAACTCACTTATTGTTCTACAAGCTAGGACTCCCTTATGCCAAGAAAATCCCATCGAAATTATACTAAGTAGATTACCACGTGGACATATTTTGTTGATGAGTTGTGTATTTAAATCAAATTCGGCTACATTGCCTATGCAATGTCTAATATATTTGATAATTTATGGCTAGATTCACAAAGATAAGTTCAACTACAAAACGACAAAAGGAAATACAAGTTAAGGCCGAAAATGAAACAACAACAAGCAATTTTATTGCCAATAATTAAATATTTGATTATTTATTGCACATGGGAGGCCAAAGTTCGCCAACATTTAAATGCAAACAATTAAACAATTGCGTAAGTGTGTGTATATGTGTGTGTGTGTGCGCGAGTGTGCGTGATATTGTGTGGCACACAAATTAAATGTTACACAAAAGCTTAGCTGAAAAATGTAAAACCCAGCTGTTAAATTATTCAAATGCACGAATCAATTTTCATAAACAAATAAGCACATGCCGCTGCTCAAACAACAAATGCTGCGTGAAATAAAATCACATGAAATCGCCAATAATAAAAAAACAACTTTAAAATTGTCCAAACATTTGTGATTCAATAAAAATACTCAGCATTGTTCATTAAATAAATGAAGAGCATTAAATATGTAAGACTCATTTAATTTAAATGCTTGAACTGATTCCCTTAAGACCGAATCCAAAAAGAACAAATTGTGAATGACAGATTTTAATTTTATACATGTTTATTTTTTATTCACTTTCATTTTAGTTAAAATGAATTAGTCTTGTTGTTTTATTCTATGAATTGGCTTGTTGAATTTTTTAATGAGAACATAAAATAATTTGTGAGCGCTGTAAGCCACACAGAGCTCGGCCGAGTGTCCTTCGGGCGTTTGCTGCTTCGCATAAACAATAACAACAACTCAAACGACGCAACGTGCTGGACCAGCCCCAAAAAGTATGCTACAAAAATATGAATGCTAAATTGTGTACGTAGAGCTTACTGAGCGCGCTCCTCTGTTTATTGCTGGTTTTTGCAAAGCACATGATCAAATATGTAAAGGAAACAACTAACATGAACGTGTTTCTGACTGTGTGTGTGCGTGTGTGTGTGAGCGCTTGAGTATATGTGTGTTTGTGTTTTGTGCATAGTTATAGACACACTCAACGACTACATAATGGCAAATCAAAGCAGAGCAAGACAAAACCGAACCCAAAAGCCAAAGCCAAATTAACGCTACAAAATACAATTCAAAAACACAAACTCATACACATACACAGACACACACAGAGCGACAGAGAGAGATGGAAACAAACACACACGCAGACACACACACACACATACACATTTAGAGTTAGGGAGTGTTGAGAGTGAGTGCTTGAGAAAGAGTCTGGAGCGGAAACTCACCTTTTGTTGGATGTACATCGGGGCATTGACAGCAATGCCATCTGCCCCGCTGGTGGCCACTGCCACGGAGGCTGGCGCGACACCAGCTGCTCCTGTGCTGCCATTGCCCGCTGTTGAGGATTCGGCGGCTGCCTTTAGCTGCATGCCGGGCTCAGTTTTGATGGCGGCTGCTGTCACGGCCAGCGACAGGCTCTCGGCCGCTGTGGGCGCACCAGCAGCGGCCGCTGCCGCTGGTCCTGGCGCGGCAGGATAGCCGGCTGGTGCGCCTGGAAACGGCGCCACGCCAGCCTGCACCATGTGCTGCAAATGAGAGACCGAGAAAGAGAGAGGGAGAGAGACAAGGCAAGGGCCAAGATTAGTATGGAAATCATTTGTGAACCACTATGTATGTATATGTGCATTAAAATAAATACTGCGAGTATTAGTTGACTTATAAAATATGTATATGAATGTCCAAGATATTACATGAACATATATTGTGCCATCTGCCATCAGTTTTTGAAAAAGCGTATCTGAAAATCTGCTCTTTGCATCATTTCTGACTGGACCCACTGCATATTTGTCTATGTGCATTTGGCCACTCCGAATGCTGCCATAAAAGTGCAAAATGAAATCCGTATAGTTTATTTTGCACGTAACCCATGACCGCTATCTATGGTAGCCGCTAAGCTCCTGGGTAGACAAAGGCAACTAACTGCCAAGTGGATATACACATATGCACACACACAAACACACCAACACACCCACATGCACAAATGCATTGGCTGTAGCATTGCGAGTTTTAAATTGCAATTTTTATTTGCACCAATTTTGGCTATTATTTTGCTTGGTTTACCTGCCAGCTGCCACCCACGCACACACCCCCCCCCACACACACACAGCGTTTGTTGTCAACAGCTATGAAATATGCAAAATTTGCAGCTTATTCGAGCTAAATAAACCTCAGCTCCAACCCTAATACATAGCACAGCTCCCACAGCCCAACCATTTTGTCAGCAAACTTTTTGTAATTTAAGCGAACCAAAGCCAGAGGGATACAGAACGAGAGAGCGAGAGCAATAAAAGGAGAGTGAGAAAGAGAACTAGGTAAATGGGGATTATCGTGTGAGTGGCATTTTAATATGTTTCACTGTAAATTTGTTGGCGCTGTTGTGTTTCTTGATTAGAACGCTTGCCTTGTCGGCTAAGGCTGAAGCTGAAGCTACATGAAATGGATATTAATTTTGGGATTAAGCGAAGCATGGAATATATTTCCTTAATTTAAAAACTGTCAGTGCCAACAATTTCTGTATATTTACGAAATTTCTCAAATTTATGTAAAAAGTTTAAAAAATATCAAAAATATAATAAACTAGATTTTACGATAATAACACACCAGAATTATAGTTTCAATTGTGAAAAAATCACAGAAATTGCAATGATTAAAAAAGTCAAAGTTTAAAAAGTCAGTGAAAATATTAGAATTAAAGTTTAACCCTTAACATTATCATATTATTATATCATATTTTATACTCCTAGGGAATACCGAAATAGTCACTGTCATACCAGTTTATTATTCAATATTATTTCCGTCAAGAGAATTAGGAACAACATGTTTTGGGATAAGCCCAAATCACATCAAAGTTTTTCAAAGCACACAGATCCCAATAAACCATGTCTTATGCATTGGCTGCGGTTCGCATCTCTCGTCTCATTAGGCAGCCCACAAAAAAACAAGCACTCTGAAGGAATACAAATTTCAGTGATCATATTTTTGGCACCGCCCCATCCCCCATTCCCCATCTCTTTGGGCACACCCCACACACATTCGGCGAACGTTTTCCCTGCTTTGGCTGTCAGTCGTTCCTTCTGCTCTTCGTTTGCTTCTGCGCCTAGCAAACGCACAGCGATTTGTGCTTTAAAAAATTAGCTTGTTAATTAAATGCAAGCCATATGACACACAGGCCCCTTCACCTTCGTCGAGGGGCTGTGATGTAATCTGCCGTGCAAATTGGCGCACTTTGCGTATACGCCGTGTTGCTCAAAATACACATTCGTATTCTTATCTCTTTCTCTTTCTCTGTTTTCTTTTTCTGTTGCTGTTTCTATATATTCAAACGAAAATATTCATGTTAAATTTACATAAATTCTTCGAAAATTCATTTTGATGTCTCGCGACACCGGCGCGATCGCTGCAGTCAGATGCAGACGACTTCTAAATACTCTCATCCAAGAGCTTATGAAAAATTCAAAAATCAAACTGATAGATTAGTTAGTAATTGTGTCAAGAGAAAGAGAGAAAAGAACGAATTCAAAATTTAGATATGTTTTTTTTTTCTCCATATATATATAAGTATATTATACCCAGCAAACCGGATATATCAAATAGCACATTAACATTTTCATATGCTTTTCTATTATTGGCAAGCCACATACATCGAAATATGACAGCTAATTAAGCACTTGTTTAATGGCAAGGTATTAGCTAGTCTCTATTAAATGTCATCAAATAAGAGCACTCGACGTTGAACATGTTGAAATGTGTTGCTGTTGTGGCTGTTGTTGCTGTTGTTATTATTGTTGTTGCTGTCGCTTTTGCAACACTTAATTTATCTGTCAGAATGATCTAGTTTGGGGACCTGCGGCATAGGTTCTTTGAATTGTGCTAGCCGAGTGCCCCTTGAAACAATGCACACAGAGTACTCAAAGACCATGGCATGAGGGCGTTACATACATACATATATAGATCTGGCAAATTACTACTAATTGCATGAACTTTAATTGACTAAGAATATCGTTAGTCGTGTAAAGAGTAGACAAAGTAATGTAACAGCAATGCCACAATATATTAAAGTATGATTTGCTAAAGTTAGTTTGTGAGCTTCATTTATGAAATAATTAAGTACTCATTTATTTTATAGATGTATTAAAATATAATTTTATTTTATTTTAATTTTAATCATAACATTACTAATTATTGTTAGTACTTAATATTGCTCAATCAACTTTCTTAGCATACGAAAGTCACTTGCAGCTTTCCTCCTTTGCAGAGCTAAAGGGATATCAGCTCCAATTTAAATTGCAACATTTACACAAATTAATACTGAACAACAAAGCTCTCAAATCGCCGTAGATCGTTTCTTGATGTCTGTGAGTAAGGGTATTTTATAGACCCTCTGAGATTGAAACTGAAAGAGCAACGTGCGAGACTGCTCTTCAACTAGCTCGTTCACCATCGGAAGGAAACCTTTCGGCTTTTGTCGATAATTTATTTGCGAGCTATGCTTAATATTATATAATATTCAAATTAAAAACTGAACTTTGATTAATAGATGTAGTTCAAATGGCATCTGTTACCAATTATGAGACACTTTTCTGGGTAAAAACTCTTCCAGGGTCATCTCGGTCTCATCTCTTTGGCCTGCCACCAATATATCTCTGTTAAATATGAATTCGCTTTTGGCGCACAATCAACGTGTCTATTGATTGCCATTCTGTCATTCCCCTATAATTTCCCATAAATTTTGCATGCGATTCTGTCATTTTTATGCATTGCTGCACTGTTAAATATTTTGCATTTAATTGCACTCGAATATTGGCAGAGTGGAGCAGTTTCTCCATGTTTTGTTTTTACTTTGCAGAGTCCTATTTGCATGGCAAATATCTTGTCCGCATTTATTCAGCTATTTCTTTTGCAGCATCCCGTTCTCGGCCAGTGCATGCTGCCAGCTGGCGCACTTTTATCGACTGCGTTGCTCTTTGGCCCACAGTTTGTTTGCATTCGCCGGCTGGCACCTAGAACGTGTTGTTTTTGGAACGTTTTCAACAAAACACTTTACGCTCTTCATTTTTGCTGCAATTGCTTGCTGCTGCTGGCTTTCAAGTGGCTTTCAAGTATTTCGCCTGAGTGCTGGCGCACAATTTCGTCAACGCAGCGTGCAGCAGCTGTCCTGCATATTTAACTCTCTCATTCAATTAATTGTGTATAAGTTCATCAAATTTCGTTAAATATATGCATTACTCTCGCTGAAATATTCACAGCGGCGCTCACGGCGTATACTTGATTATCAGCTATGTCACACACTGCGACAGCTGATTGATGGCCCCAAAATAAAGAAAACTTGTGCGCAATTCGTGCCAAGGCATGTTTTGCGGTCATGTCATAAGAAAACAAAGCAAAAATAAAATGCTTCTCATATACATAAATCTCAATAATTGTCGATGTACTCGATGCTCATATGAGAAAGTTTCAAGTAGAGAACCCTGAATGATTTGTAATGCGAGCGTATCGTAACTCTATTTTGGGCAGCCTGTCCAACTATTTGCTTTGTATTATTCTGCATACCATAATTACTCGACACAAGCACAAATATTTGCATGTGGCTCACAAATTATATAGTTCCATTACATCAACCGAATATTAATAAATCATGACGTGAACGAACAACAGCAAACAGCACAAAATATATACATTTAGTTATGCCAAATTATTTGTGCCTTCCCGGCGTCTGTCGTCCGGCCGTTGTGCGTCAGCTGCACGGCGAACGAACATGTTTCGAGTTTGAACCTGACACAGTGAAAAGCGTTTGACCAATTGCTCAATAATTGCTGCTGACGCAATTGACGTCGGCGCTGCGCCCATTTTGGTCAATCCGATGGCAAATTTGGGGCGCTGGCGACACACGCTTAAAAGCCGGGCCAAGTGCCATCGGACAGCCAGCCCAATCCAAGTTGGTTAGCGAACGGCACGACGCGCTGAATGCCAATTAAAATGGGCAGCCAATTGAAATTGAAATTGAAATTTGTACAATGCGCGGCGATTGTTTAACTTTATATTGTTGTAGTTGTTGCTTTTTCTGCTGCCGCTGCATTGCTATCGTTGTTGTTGTTGTTATCTTGCCAAATTTGCGTCTCAATTGCCCAATGGGCGTGGAGTGGAAAGCTTTCTAGGTCGATGCTAATCACGTCTGCCTTTCAATTTCCAGTTGCGAAAGCAACGCTGCATATTTGCCGGGAGCCAGCACTAAAAAGTCAATTTGCCAAACTGCAATTGGCCGGATGAAGGTCATTTGCTGGCAGCTGTCAACTCAATTAACAAGGCAATATTCCGAAAGCAGGCTCCTATTAGAATATGATAACTTCAAACTTATTTCGAATTAGTGTAGATTGACAGGCAGCCAGCCGGCTGCCAGGCAGTCAAGGCCTCCGTCCTCCTAATATGCATCGTGTTGTGTGTTGAATTACACTCTGGCTCTTGGCGCACAGGAAATTATAGTAAAAGCGTGTTGATGTGTAAAAGGATGCACACGCATACATCCATATATAGCTAGAACCTGCAGCTATATGCATCATTCATGTCCGCATCACATGTAAGAGGACTACTGCAACGACTGCAACAACTGCTGCTGCTGCTGCTGCTGCTGCTGGCACTGTCGGTGGCAACTGCAAGTGTAGCGTGTGGGTGTCAACTAGCAGATACGTGTAGGCTCCGTTAACGGGGCGTTTCTATTTTGCAAATCAACGAGTGAGCCGGAAATTTATTTTCCAAATACAAAATGTACCATGTTTTGCCTGAAATGCCGTTAGTCAACATACAACATCCTTAATAATGTGAACACAAAACGACGAGTCAGAGGGAGCGACCCAAAATAGTGTCAGCGGAAGGTGCAAGAAAAACAAGTGCAAATTAGTGGGCATGGCACACACCCACACACACATGTGTGTCTCCTCACTCCTCGGCGTATACGTAATTTTCTGATGTGCTGCAGCAAAACAATATTATGTTTCGCCATGCACGCCAGAAACAATAAACGCAGCATTCAAATAAAATAATTAAAACGTTTCTGCGATCCAATTAAAATGCTTTAATGGCAATTACAAATCTTGCAATTTAAAATGTGATGCCCAATTTAAGTGGCATGATAGCATTCAGCATTCAGTCTGCTTATTTGTTTTCAGAGGTGAGAATACACATTAAAGGCATTCTTCAAATAACTCGGAACAGTTCTGTGTAGATAAACAATGCTGTCTGCATAGTATTTCAATTTATTTTATAAAGTATTTGAGAGAATATTTAATTAGTGTAATATCGTTTCAAGCGAATGTGCTTTGTTTTTGCTGAGACTGTAACGGACTTCAATTCGGATTGGCGCTAAAACAAATTAATTTATATTATATTTAATATATAGTACATTTTATTATAATTAATAATTTTGAAATGTATTACACCATATAAAGTTTAGTAATATATTGTAATTACTATATTATATATATTATAAGAGCCGCTTGTTACCCTATTAGAGTTACTAAATTGCTTTTTTATGTTTGAGAAATACGGTTATAAAGCCTTAAAGCTTTCTAACTGTGGTTAGCTCTCCCAACAATTGCATGTTTTATTATTCGAGCCGATGGTGCAGCAGTTGTTGCAGCCGCTATAATACATATAAACAGCGTTAGAGCACAGAAGTTGCGGCTGCTGTAAACGGTAAGCCCGAATGTCAGTTGCAGGTGTGCACAGCAGCAACACCGACAACAGCAACAACTCTAACCCAACACAACAGAACAAATAAACAAAAAAAAAAAAAAAAGAAGAGCCCGAAGAGTTGGCCCTAAACGGCAAACAGGCCTGCAACTTGGCTTTAGCCACAAGCTGGTGGGCTTAATGGCTGGCGGGAGGGCGGCGATAGCTGAGGTGAGCCGTGCATATACAAAAACTTTTTGCCAAACAGACCATCTGACTAACTGCATTGAACCGGGGAAACCGGCCGAACATTCAAATGCGGTCTGCATCTGCTGCCTCGAGTCGTAGATTTCGAGATTTTCTCACTTTTTTTCTCTCTCACTCTCTGCTGCTGCAAGCTGGCACTTTGTGTGTCACTGGGCTGCCCACATTGCGGTATTTGTTGTTATTAATGGCTCAACTCTAGCTGAAGATGTCTCGTGATGATGATGATCACTGTAATGATGATGATGATGATGATGATGATGATACGAGTAGCTTGCCATTTCAATGGAATTTATGCAGCCAAGCCCGGCAGATGCCCCAACCCAAACTCGAACTCCAACTCCAACGTCGACTCCAACTCCGACTCCAATTGTCGAGTGGCTTTGGCTTGAGCTGCTCCGACTCGTTGCAGTCTGGCATCAATCGCCCTCAGTTGGCCAAATGAAGCATGCAGCATGGCAGAGCAGGGGGCGATCAACTAAACCTTAATGCCAATGAAAACGTGAGAATGTCGCCGTCGAGTGTGCGCTGAAGATGCACTTTCCGGATTTATATCGCTAAATTTTTGTCGACCTAACGAACGTGAGTGGAAAATTAAATAATTGAAAAGCGTTCACCATCCACGCCAACCCACAATTCAACCAAAGCCAAGCCAGGCCAAGCCAAGGAGAGTGTGCGAAAATTCCCAAAGGTCGTAAAATGTCAGGGCAAAATGGAAGCTGGCAAGACAGCGGGAAAAATGCATTGTGATTATTCAATGGCTTAGCAAATGAAACTGAAATTGGCCATTGGCCACTCCCCGTCCATATATTTTACAGCCAATATATAGTAAATCAGCCAAAGCAGCAGCACCAACAGCAGCAGCAGCAAAAATCAATATAAATAAATGAAGACAAATATCAGAAGTACACACTACCAAAATCTGCACGTTCTTAGCCTTGTCAATAAACGAGGCATGCAAGAGAACAAGAAATAAGAAGAAAGCAAAAATAAGAGGAACAGCTATAACCTCAACGAATATTGTAATACTCTTTTAGTAAAAAAAAATTCTGAATGAGGAACACAAGTTAGATGAACAAATTATTTCATTAAATAAAATTTAGAAGCGAATATATATAAATATATAAAAGCATAATCTCAGCCATAATTTTATGCTGCTGCGAATTCTACGGACTGCCTAGCGGAACAGCTTAGCTAGTATATCGAATCAGCTATGACTAATTATATTTATATATAGGCAAATATTATGGATGTGCGTTATACGTAACACGTAGCGTGTAGCGTGACAAACTCGTAGTACTCTCGACACGAGTATGGAAGAAAAAAAGAGAAGGGCAATACTCAAACATCAAAATGAAACGCGTGCAAATACGAGTACATAAAAAACATCGAATTTTGTATTTAGAAGCAAATGTTTAGCTATGCAAATGGCGTGCCAGTTGTCAGCCAGGCTGACAGACTTGAATTATGGCACCCAAAAGATGCGCTGACAGAAGCTGAAGAAGAATTAAGTATGAGAGACAACGACGAATTATGTGCACACGCTTAGAGGTGGTGCTCTATGGTCAATGCGGGCCACAATAAAACGTCAAAAATAAAATCTGTACTTTATAGTGCCCTATATAGAATGAGGTCAGATAAATGCCGACTACACACATTCGCATAATATATTTGAAGTCATCGACAGAACATATATTATATATTGTATGCAAAGAGAACGGAATACGAGAAGCGGAAATTCAAAAAGACTTTTTAAAGAGATTTCGATTATATACAAAATTAAAATTCTACATGCTAAATTTAAATAAAATCCACTTATTTTATGCCTATGCCTGGGCAGCTCATGCTCGATCATCTTCAATTCGAATAAACATTTTTCTCTTACTAATGGACGAGAGCAACATCTGCGAAAGGGTTTATAAATATATTTTTGGAGTTTTGCTGCCACCTCTGCTCCATTCAACATTTCCGAACAGGCGGCATCATCTGCTGCTGATTTTCTGCCTGATTCATGGCACTTAAAAATATCAGAAAATAAATGTTGGCATATTTGCGAAAAATAAAAATAAAACCAAACTGTTTTGATGTAGGAAAAATTCATAAATCTTGTCCCACATTATTCATATGCAAAGCATAATTTGACAGCATGGCAGCAGTGCTCGCACGGAGTATATTAAATGTCTCGCATATAATTGAAAGTTGAGCGACTGGTATAACCAGTTCGTCCCTGTCTCTATGACAATTTCGCGATTCCATTTCACTCTCGACGCACTGCAAGTGCAATGAAGCCACAGAGATCGCATTACACACACATAGCGGGTGGGTTGGGAAGGTAACGATGATGGGGCAGTTGAATTACCCGCTAAGCGCCAGCACATTAAGCAACAGCTGCGATTCGGACGATTGAGATAATGGGAGAGAGTTCTGCTGAAATTGCTCCGTACAAAATAGTGAAATGATTGTCATCAGTCGCGTGATTGATTCGGGTGAGCGTCATGGCTATAAATCAAGCTGCGCCGCAATCAATAGAAACACCTGACAGCGCTTAATCTTCAAGACGATAAGTTCTGCTGCATATCGAAAATGGCTAAGCACGCGAGCCGCCGCTCAGGCCCCAACTGATTGTTATGGCTTATTAACTGCTGCCACGCCCACGCTCACCTTTCGCTTGAGCAGAGGAGGAGTGCGGGTGAGTGGGGGCTAAACATAAACAAAGAACGCCTGAAAGCGGAAGGAACTGACGGCTAAAAACAAAAGCTCACTTCCTGGCGCGCAAGTTATGAAAAGTAAATGAGCTAGTTTTATGTTATTGGGCCTTCAGGCTCTTTACACGCAACTTTTGGATGCGTGGCTATGGCCGTGGGCGTCGGCGCAGGCGTGGGTGGGGGCGTGGGCGTGGGCGTGGATACTGACTCGATAGTATACAAAAAGTGCCATTAAATGCGCGTTAGAAACGCTTTAAAGCAAAGCACGCGACATCGAGCGACATTTACACACTGCAGGGGCCATTTGCCAGACTACGCGGCGTATGCTCGATATTTATATACACGCACACACCTGTGCCGTTCGTTGCAAGCAATTACCGTTAAGCGGATTGTGTTCCACCAGCAGCACACAAAGAAAACCAAAACTAAATACTAATGCACACTCTTTATGGTATTATTTCTAATTCTGTTTTCATTTCTTGTATTCCAGCATTATTGTTATGACTATCGTGGCCCTTGGCGCTTTTCACGCTTTCCACGCTTTTCCACACTTTTCACACTTGTAAATCAATTAAGTTTACAGCTTGCACTCGCCACCTACTGTTGGCCATTTGGCTTAAGCGCCAGCTTAGCTCGCAACGCTCGACTGCAGCAAGGATTGTGAAGCCCTACGAGTGTGGGAATTATTTGGTTGGGTTTATTGCTGTTCTTGTTGTTGTTGTAGTTGTTGTCGTTTGTGGGGCAATTTGTTGGTTAGTTTTGTATATAGGCTTTTCGGATTCGCTTGAGCGACTGTTGAATTGCTGGTAATGTAATTAATACTCGGGCGAGCTTCAAGCAACATAAATGGGTCAATTGCGTCTGTGTATGTGCGTGTGTATACGTAATGTAAGTTAAATGGCATATGAAATGTTGTTATTGTTAGTTTCGAGTGAATTGCTTTGAAAATAAACAAGCAATACGCAGAAATGTACAAATATTAATGGAGCATGCCAGAAGTCGGCAAATTCAGTTGAAATTATAGATCTTCTGCTTTAAGCTAAACTTTTTCCATTTCAATTTAAAATGATTCTACTGAAATACAAATAAAAATAGCATTGTACACTGTTAGTGCTAAATAAATACAACAATGCATTAGCTTTCATGAATCTGGCATTCAGAGGCCACATCCTTTAGTGGCCTGTCGGCTTGCGGTTCTCTTAACTTTCAGTTAAAATGCACAAAAACAACTGTTGCCCTTGTTGTACACCAAAACAGTGGCTGACTCGCATTTGGGCTAGCTGCTAACTGCGTCAAGCGGGGTGGGCGGGGCTTGGCAATTAGGCAAGCAGCAACGAGTACAAAGTGGGCGTAATAGCTGCAATGACTAAAGTAATTGGTATATGAGACCAGACTACACTCTAAGCCAGTTGCATTTACATTTACAGCAGCAGCTACCTGCAGCGACGACACTCTAGATGAGCCTTCATTAGAAACTGAGTTTGTCTAAGTTTTCGAAATGTGTGTATATATGTGTGTGTGTGTGTGTGAGCTCCACTGGCTGACAGCTTCACTCACTGAGCAGGCTCTTAACACATGTAAAGTTTATCAAGTGCTTGTGGAATACTCACTGGGCTGACAGACTTCATAAAATGCGTTTACACACACACACACACTCACAAACACACACAGGCTGCACATGAAGAGCGCAAAAGCAAAAGCTCAACTAAAGTGATTGCATATATGTATGTATGTGCGCGTGTGCGTGAGTGTGCCAGCTGACTGGCAATTATCGACACGACTTTGCTGATTTTCCACTTAAAAGGTTGTCAGCCATTAACCGAAATGCCACTCACAGCGCAATACATGCGTAATTCGAGTCGGTTCAACAATAAACATCGAAAAAAAAAAAATAAAATAAAAGTGAGAAAAGGAAACTTTTATTGCATACTCTGCGGTGCCATTTGATGATGATGCTTGAGCTTGAGCTCTCCTTGAGCTCCACTTGTTAACCTGACCAAATTGGCAAACATTTACGCTAACCAGACAGCAAAACGAATGAGTCTTGCTCGACGGTTTTATCACTCACGCATCGCTGCTCAGAACTGCTTTTTGACAGTTGACGCTAATGAACATGCTCGAGATAAGCTTCAATGTTCCCATTGTTTTGAATGACACAAACTATGCAGTATAAGGCAGCAAAGTAGCATGACTACTTGAACAATTCATGAGCTTAACCAGAATGAATTAATTTATTACTCATTTATGAATTTACATATTTATTACTTAAAGTTCTGAGTCTTGCCTTTCAGATTTATTTTGGTATGTATTCTTTCTACATTCAATTAATGTATTTCTATGTTATACTTAAGGTCAAATGGCTTCCCTATAAACTACTTAAGGCTTGACTGAAGGCAACTTTACTCTGCCTCTGGGCATGTTCATCAATTTGTTTCTTCCTTACTTTTTTTTTTTTTTTGGTGTGCATAACTCGAAGACAAACAAAAACTAAATAAGACATTTCAAATGCGCAATAGGAGCAACCAAATATTAGGAAAGTAGTCAGATAGAGATGGCTAGATACTGGGAGTGGGAGAGCGAGAGAGAGTTGATATGAAAAGCACTCAGGCAGTAAATTAGGTTCATGTCTCAACTAGTTGACCCAATCTCAGCCCAAAGTAAACATACAGCCGACCAGAAGAGGGGCGGGATGGGCTACTCTGAACTGGGCAGTTGTTCTGCTTGAGTTGTTGTTTGTAGCTGCTGCTGCTGTTGTCGTTGCTGATGTTTGTGTTGTTGTTGTTCCTCCGGTTGAGCCAACGGCCGTGAACAACGAGTAAATCATAGCCATGAAATATGTGCCAGGCAAAGGAAAACCGTAACTGAGAGCAACAACAACAACAACTGCAATCAGCATGGATAGTAATAATAATGAACATACAAAATAGCCAAGCCAGGTGCTTAAACTTTATGCTACGAAACGCAAATCGTTGCTACCTTTTTGTAGCTGCTCTATTGTATTGTTTACTTGCCGAAAAATTTACGATATACACACACTCGCACACCCTCACACACATCGTTGGGCAAGAAACGTGACCAGCAAAATGTATAAAAATGAAAGAAAAACGACTCGGCCAGCATTATAAAATGCAATGCAAGAGCTTGCCATATGAGCGATAAAATTGTTGATACCCTATAACCCGAAACGCACTCTGACTCCCACGCCCGCACCGACCCGCTCCCCCCACACCTTACACCCGCAATCACAGCAATAAACTTTACAATGACTTTGCACTCTGCCACGCCCAGCCTGCACAACCTGCTGCCCTTAGCCAAAGGTGCTTTCAATGTTTTCTGCATGATTTAATGCGTAATTTTCAGAACTTTGCAAATTTTTCGGATAATTTATCATTTTTACACCAACAGGAGCGTGCAGTCCGAATTATAAACGGGGTGAGCTCTTAGTTTTTGTCGCAACGACACCTGACGTTGGCACTCTCTTTCTCTTTTATTCGCTTTGTTTTTTGTCTCATTCACACTGTTTTGCCCCGTCTCGCTCCAACTTGTGGGTTAAGTGCCGTCAAAAATTGTGACCTCAGCTCATTGACTTTGGGGACTAAATGGCCGGCTTGCCCCTCACCCCCTTCAGCGACAACTGCACCCAACTATTGCCTTAATTAAAATTTTTGCCTACTGCAATAGACGACCACACGAGAGCGAGAAAGAGACAGGGAGAGAGCTGAAACTATGTCAACTCGGTTCTAAGCTGGTGAGTTGTAAAGTTCGTAGGCCTTTTATGATAAATGTGTGGTCGATACGTTGGGTTTGCTTTGTTGTAATTAATGGATCGTAATTTAGCAGGACTTGCCGCCGGCAGGAAGCTGGTGATTATGTGGAAAGACAGAAGAGCATGGACTAATTACTGGTACCGGAGTATCATATCAATAAGAGGAATGAATATGAATTTTCAATAACTGATAATTGAGAGCACACACTAAAAGAGTTAAGAGGACTATAGTCGAATGGTGTACTTGGGATTTCTGCAATAATCGCCATTTCCGAGATCGTTAGATTAATAAATTGACTTGCTTAGGCTATAGATATTCTACCAGTGTTTTCTTCTATCTGTCAAAAATGGCAACTAGCAACTAAAAAGTAATCTCATTATGAACTATCTTGATTTTGTCGTCTCTTTAAAGAAATCCTACACACCTGTGAAATATTATACTGCGGTTACTACAAATAACTCTTTTTGTTTGCCTTTGTAATCTTGCCAAGCGCCAAAGTGACTTTTAGTTAATGTCGCTGCCATAGAATTTATCAAATTAAATTCAATAGACAAAAGCATTTTAGGTATTAGGTTTAGTTTAGTAGTAGACTTGGTAAATACTTAAGAGTTGCCAAACACGGATTTTCATTGAGCATATTGTTTTAACACCGCATCTTTAATCTTGTACGTGATTTGACATTTTAATCAAAAGTATAATATTTAAATTTCCAACTTAGGAATGCGTCCTTCAATTTGATATGAACAAATAATGTTAAGGAATTGGAATTGCTGCATTTTGTTTAATAGAAGGTGAAGTTGTAAGAAAACCCAAGTCAACTTCTCTCCTTGAGCATTGCAATAAAATCACTTTGTGTTGCACACTCAAGGCGGTCTTTAGTTTTGAGCTCGAATGTCAGACGGTGCCGCGAATTGCAGCTCTATCCACGCAAGTGTAGTTGGATGAACATATATTTGATCAGAAAAGACTTTTATGGCTTTCCATGTTGACCTTCAGCAAGCAAACTTCCAAACAACCTAACCGAACCTAAAGCTTGTCAACTGATTTAGAATGCATATTTACGCCTTTGAGAGTTGGCAAAGTGCGAAAAAATTCAACAAATTTTACAACTTGCAACATTTTACGAACGTCAAACTTTGGCTGTAAGTTTTATGCATATTGCCACGCGAGTGCGGGTCAAATGCATATTTTATGCGATGCAGAGCGCTGTTGGTATTTGTAATTTGTAGAAATATGTTTACAAGGCACCAGGAAGCAGTAACAGAAGCAGCAGCAGCCACAGTTGCTTAAACTGCAATTTCGAGATTACGACTGTCTGGCATTAATTATACACAAATCATTTGCATATAAGCAAACCAAACGAATATCCTGTCTATGCCTGCATGGGGATGCAGAGTGGCGCAGGCAATGCAACTTTAAACCGTTGGCTAACAGATCTCATTGAATTCAATAATGGCAAGTTATGCGAATCCGATTTCAAAGGTTTCACTGCCTTTCCAGCTGCCTTTCAGGCTAAATTGCATTCCCAATTTATTGAGCATTGTTGAGTAGACCGCATTTGAATTGATTGATTTGCATGCGGTTCGATAGATTTCTCTGTGTGTGTGTTTGACTGACTGAGTGGCGTTGCAGGACAGGTATAGGCCAGCCGTAATTCAGGGGGCTCAGTGGCGGCCACGTATTGAAATCGTATCGCGTCCACTGCCCTTCCATGCTGTACAGTGTTGTTAGTCATTTGCCCGACTCATCTGACAGTTGCTCTCTCTGCTTGCGCAATAAGTCACACACTTTGAAATGCAACACATGGCGGCGGCAGCAGCAGCAGCAGCAGCAGCATCCGCGACTCCTATACACTGTTAGCAGACTGCAGAGGAGTATATTGGTTTGCCTAACTGAGCACTATACTCTAATTTCCAGCAAACATATATACGCTATTCAATTGGCATTTGTAATACTATAGATGAGATATATTCTCCGGAGTCTCCGGAGTCTGCCAACAGGGTACTGTGCAGTCGTTTACAGCCGTTCTCTCTTGCTGCCTCTTGTACTTTCTCGAAGCACTGGCTTTTCTCTTTCTGCGCTTCCTGCCATTTGCTACAATATCCTTTCCCGCTTCAGCTCAATTTTTTCTCTGGCAACTGCTCGGTGAGTAACTAAGTAACTCTGCCCCTGTGAATGCTTCTATGTATGTATGTGGGCTTCTCTATTTTTATCCCTGCACCTCGTGGCTCGCTCATATTATCACCCGGCACGCATACAACGTTCTGGATTTTTGTCGTAATTGCGTATGGAGAGCTCGTCGTCATTCACTTAGTCTGCCAGGCAGAAAGGCAGAGCCGTCTGATCAGGTCTTTAATAAAGTTTTCAGTTCTTTTTGTTTTCTTTCGTTTCGTCTTTGGTGCCAACGTGTGTGTATGAGTGTGTGTGTTGTAGTGTGTGTGAGTGTATGTCTTTCTCTTTAGGGCTGTTGAGATTTGAGAGCGGTCACCCCATGCTGTGTATTCAACTCTTGGCTACTGTCTGAGTGTTGAGCCCCAGCAGAGACCCGGGCAAGTGAGCTGGGCAGTCAGTCAGCCAGTCAGCCAGTCGATAGCTAAAATTAGACTCCAGACAAGCGAGGGACATTGCACGTTGTACGAACTCCACTCATTAAGTACCATTGGCAATGGCAACGACTATGGCATACGGCACAGCATTTTAATTTGTGGCATTAGTGTGTAGTAAATAGAGTCCACATAGACCCATATACATAGCCATATACGACTGTTCTTTGTTCTTAAGGCGCTTACTGCGTCGGCAACCTATAATAAATGTTCGGCTTAAGATGGGTATAATAGCACTTATAGCTGAAAGCTAGCTGCATTATCCCAGTGTATATATGAGCAGGTTGATTGGATGGGAAATGCGTGTTGATTTTCTTGACAATATGCTGCAAAGCATATGGCAGCTACAGACCTCAGCTTATATACTCATTTAAACGTCCATACACTTAATACATACCTGAAAAAGAAGAAGAAAAAGAAACATTAGTGGAAGTCTATAGCTTCGATATTAAAATTTAATTTAGCTTATGTTTTATGTTAACATTTAAATTATCTAATACAAAATTTCATCCAAACTGTGTTTAAAAATTTAAAAAGTATTTCTACGATTTATAATTTTTCCTGCATAAAGCTTAATAAACTAAACAGAATTATTCCCGAGGGTGGGCAAACACAATTAAAACTTCGTGAATACCAAATATTTAATAAACTTATTTTTTTTGTCCGCGCAACTGCAAAATTTAGTTTTAGATATTTGACTAATTATCGAAACAGTTTATGGCGTAGACATATGCATAACAAATGCATCTATAAATACGGATAATTATGCGCATATTTAGTGCTAATCCAATAATACGAAACATTGTTAAGGCTAACAGAAAACAAGTAAGAAGACTCTAGTCGAGACTGCTCGACTAGGAGATACCCTGAACCCTCCAAGCTGATATTCTTATCATTCTGCACTTCTTTTATGCACGCACACATCCATACACATGCATCCACACTCCCGCGCCCGCGCTCTGCTAACTATAGTATATAGGCAATAGTATGAGAATTTACTTGGTGAATAACTTCTTTTGTAAACATACGATCTTAATGAAATTTTCAGGGCGTAATTATATGGTCAAAATGTATGAACATGCCAAAGCACAAGTTTCTAGTACCTTTAATGCGTTTTTTACAAATTGGGGGCGAAGGGGGCGTGGTATCTAAAGTCTGTTGATTACAAAATGTTTGTATTCATCATATGTATATACACAGTAAATCTGAAGTCTCTACGTCTAATAGTACTCCGATGAGGCTCAAAAAACAAAATCAATTTTTCGATTATTCTCGACAAAAAAGTTATCGGATGAGTTATCGAAAAAATAAATCAAACTCGTACTGCGTATGGTATACACGAGTATGCACACACAATTTCAGCTCTCTAGCTCTTATATCTTCTGAGATGTCGGCGTTCATACGGACAGACGGACGGACGGACGGACGGACAGACGGACAGGGCTATATCAACTCAGCTCATCGTGCTGATCAAGAATATATATACTTTGTGGGGTCTGCGATGATTCCTTCTGCCTGTTACATACTTTTACACAAAAACATTATACCCTGATTTCCCATTTTCAATGGGTTCAGGGTATAAAAAATTAGTTGAACAGGGAGATGCAACTTAAATACCCTACAGCGAATTACAGTTAATTAACGAGCTTCAGTTTGTTAAGTATAAAATATATAATTATAATTCTGCTGTAGTACACAAGTTTACATAAAAATGCAATAATACAGAGAGAGAGACAGAGAGCACAAAGAAGAGACAGACTATTTGTATATCAGAGCTACGCACAGGGTATACATATATGTATGTCTTATATAAATGCGAAAACAATGAGAATATTATCCCACTTTTTATATGAAAATGAGCTTAATTAATGCCTGAACAAATTTATAATAATTGTTAGGCAAATGTTTCAATTACAAAACAAGACAGAGAAGCGTTGACAGAGCAGCTGCTTCCGCTTAGCGCGCATTGATGCAAGAGTTGGGCAAATACGGAGAGAGAGAATCTCTGATAGAGAGGGTAAGGGAAAGAGAGTGAGAGAGAGCGGCATTTGGCACTTGAACAGAAACAGAAACAGAAACAGAAACAGAAAGGCAACAATATTTTGTACTCTGCTCGCTACGCTCTCAGGCCGAGTCTGGCAGTTTAATCAGTCTAAATTGACACTGGGGGTCAAATTCATTAAGATAGAAATATTTTCGCTTATTTTGTTATTGTTTCTGACAGCGGAGCACTCAGTACTGCGCCGCAAGGGCGTTGGCTTTTTAGCGACAGCGTTTCAAAATCATAAATTTCGTATACAGATAAGCTGCAGGCGTTTTCAATTTCTCCACATTTTTCCGCTTTTCCATTTCAACGAAGCGCTGGCATTAGCCCAACCATATCGAATGCGCCATGTGCCGATAGTCGTGTAGGTACCTATGCCAAGTAATTATCGTTTTTCCCGGAAAATTCAATATCAGATAGACAGAGAGCAACAGGAAATGTTCAAGTGTTTGTCTGTCTGTCTATGTGTGTGCGTGTGCTTGTGCGTGTGCGTGTGCTCGTCACCATAGATACGAGACTATGCCCAAACCAAAATTAACAACGCAGCTGAGATTACATACGTATGTACATAGATCGCCGGGAGTTGCCTGGGAGTGCGACGACGACGACGAACGAATGTTTCGAGGCACGCGAAAATTTATAAATAACATTTAAAGTAAAATGACAAGCAGGGGGTCGGGTTACGCACCGTCAGGATATGCGTGACTAGCATTGAAATTAAACAAAAATATATTTGAGCAGCGCTCAGTGTTAAACGAGCCGATTTCTGCCTTCTCGTTCCGACTCTCATTCTCATTCTCCGTCTCCGTCTCCGTCTCATTGTCGTTGTAAGCCTCGAAAAGTGAAGGCGCCTCGAAGTGAGCGGCCAACGCAAATACATAAATAAATGTAATGGCTTTTCCAACAACAACAACAACAATAACTAGTAGTAGGCTGGGAGTGCGAAAAAGAAAAGAAAATCAGCAACATTTATTTTATTTATTTTGATCTTGGCTTGAGGCGTGGCAAAAGCTGTGTATTATTTTGATTTCCAAAGTGCTGACTTAACAAAGATGTATGGCAAGAGATCTGATGTGTGTGTGTGTGTGTGAGGCTGAGTGCGTGTGTATGTAGGCGTTGATGAAGTGCACATACTCTTCTCTTAGTAAGCAGCACGAATGAAGTATAATGGAAACAGATGCTTCTAAGCAAATGCGGAAATGCTTTAAATGTTTTTGTTGCTCTACAGCAAGAAAATCGCTTACTCAAATAATTCATTATTTGTTATACTTTACGCTTCAGCTGAATGGAGTTTGAGTAGTATGTGTCCCTGATGAAGGCTCTATTCATCTTGCCATTGACAGCATCTAACCAAATTCAAATATCCCAGAGGCTGACTAATTACTACAGCAGCCTTGACTTAATTATGTGTTTTTATATTTCAATATTATTTTTGTAAGAGATTTTCTTAAAGCTGTGATTACACCCTACAAAAAAGCTGGCTTGTTTTTATATATGTGCTGTAAATTATTTTAAGCATTTATAAAACATTAAATCGGAATTTTAATGGTCGATGTTCCACTTTAAAGATTATTGGCCAAACGAGTACTTAATATGTGTCTATATATGTATATGTAAGTTTAATGTGTATGTATGTATATATTGTAATGCTTGCACGTTTTAGCTAATTAAATTTCTTTTTTATTATTATGAATCAACAAATTAAGAATGTATAGCACACGAAAATGTGAACTGGTTGTCTGTATAGCTCACATTTTTTAAATATCTCTGGTTTTTAGCATTAACAGTATTCGCAGTCAACTTTGGGAATCGTATATATAATTATTATATATACCTTAAATATTAAAATTTAATATTTAACCAGGTTTGAATGCATTGTTATTTGCAGTTTTCTAATATACGAGTATATCACATTACGAAATGCACATCAAATATTTTTTTTTTTATAGATTTCAGTAGCAAACGCATAATATTAATGAGAATTTCGCATGGATTATGGATTATTTTGGTTTGGTTTTACACGATTTTTTCGCTTGGGAATATTTGTTATTTAATAATTTATAAGCAAGTTATTAATGTCACCCGGCATCACCTCAGTATTATAATTAAGTTATTATTCTTATCCATATATAGCTTAAAAATAATTAATACACTTGGTCGGGCGATTGAATAATTAATTGAAAATCAGCCAACAGCCATATAAAAGGCATATAAAGCCACTTCTACTTTTGGCTTTAAATGGAATGCAAATGCAACCAGATTGTATTAAACTCATTCGATAATGAAATCAAGAGTGAGAGATAACAAAAACATGTTAACAACATTTTGATTTCAAACACACTTGGGCTTAGCTTGACTTAATGTTTAATTAATTTCGTGTTTTTGATAAGTTATTTAGAACATGTTGATAAATTAGCCGGTTACAAACGTTATTTATCTACATTCAACGAACTCGGTGGCAATTGAAGTTAATATGCAGTTGAATAAATTCTCATAATTGGCATTATAAATTCCATTGTCGTGGGCCGGGCCGAACAGATATCACGGCCCACGGCAAACGATCAACGAGAATTGCCTAAATTGCCCCTTTATTAGTTTTTTCACACACACTAAAAACACAAAGAGAATAAAGCAGCAACAACAACGACAAAGAGAATACCATTTTTTCCACGCTGCGGCAGACAGCAGCAAATTGGCTGGCAGTTGGAAAGGTTTGCGTGCTAGGCGGGCATTAAATGGCTGCCAGGACACGAGCAGAAAAAAAAGAAACAACAGCAACAACTGAAAACAGCGACAACAAGAACAACTAAAATGAGGCAAAAACTTGACTACTTTTAGTTTTCGCTTTTGTTTGGAACAATCCACTAAAATAAACTCATACTTGACAGGCTCAACAACACACACACACACACATTCGCACACACATACAGTCGCACAGAGTTTCACGTTTTCGTATTTCTTGCTGACCAATTTCTTTCTGCTTCTCCTTTTGCTGTGCTTTAATATTACCCTCATTATTATTTCGCTTTCGTTTCGCTCACACACACGCACACACACAGAATTAAGTGGTTCTGGCCTAGGTGGATATGCGAGATCCTGTGCCACAGTCCTCATCAAAACGTTATTGATTGTGTGGGGCAGTAGCTGCCCAAATGAAGCTGAAATTAAGTGCCCTGTTTTAGGCTATCATTAAAGCCTGTATCCTGCGGGCGCGCCTCATAAATATCGCCAGCATATTGATGGCTATCTGGCACGCAACCGATTTGCCAGCAACATTAGCTTACATTTTTATCTTCAAAGATAATTTGAGAAGTGTTCGTAAGAACGCCGTCAAAACGTAGCTACCGTTCGGCTCAATCACGCGCTCAAGGGCTCGTAGATGTTATCTTTATGGGTCTAAAAACAGATTTGCATTATAATAGTTGTAGTAAAACAGCAGTCAACGCAATTCCTGCTTAAATCTTCTGCACTTGAAGAGTTTGAAGATATCTTCAATTGCATTAGCATTATATAAAGGAACGGCTTCCTCTCGTTAGGTTCTACAGGCTGTTCCATAGCATGACAATATATAGTCTTAACTTATCCAGTTTTTGGGGCCCAACTCAAATGGCACACACTTCATTATATAACGCACCAAAAGCCTCTGGTCAGGCACAACTGTCCGAACCGGCCTAAAACAAGCAAAGCAAATGTGAGTGTGTGTGCCTTTGGTTGCCATGCCATTTACGCCCCCTGCGATTTACATCACCGTTACCCCACACACCCTCTTTCCTCTCCTGTGTGCGTTGCTATCAACGCCAGCGTCATTTGCATGCAGAGAGGCGCCCAAAAACAAATGTCAAAATCATAGAATCGACTAGCCAAATGGCTCGTATGTGTGTGTGTACGTGTGTTTGTGCAAAAGGCCAGGGACAAGAGATAGAGAGAGAGAGAGAGAGAGAGAGAGAGAGAGGACGGTGATTCCATATGTGTGTTTGTGTGTATATTTTGGCCGCAGTTGGTGCGTTTATTGAATACGCAAAAACATGAAAATGACAATAAGGCAATGCAAAGGGAGAGGAGCGAACATGAGCGAGCTTAATTAACATGCAAAACGTACAACGATTATTGGAATCTTTTTTGGCCAAAGAGTCGTAGAACAAAGACAGGCATATCGAGATAGGGAGAGAGAGGGAGAGGTAATGAAGGGGGTAGGCAGCAGGGGTTACATGAGCTGGAACAAAGGCGGGGAACTTCCTTCTGTGTTCTTGAAAACGTAAATCTTATCGAAATTGTTTACATGGGCCACATGTGGCACAACAACAACAACAACAATAGCCAAAGGCCAATGACAGGGAGTCCAGTTGATTTAAGATATCGAATTTAAAGAATTGCAAAAAGTGCGCGAAACAAAAACTAAACGAGCACATTTGATGGCAATGATCGACTGGAAAATACGCTGCATAGAAGAAAAGTTGTAAATTTATACTGAAAACTCATCGATAATATCGATGGGTAATAAGATAAAACTAACTATTGCTTATAGTAAAAGAGTTAGTAAATCAGCCGATCTAATCAATGATAATATTTATGTTCTCATATCTATCCATATCTGTTATCGATGGGAGATAACATCGAGTGGAGCCACTATCGACGTTTTCGCACTTACAAATAGTTATTGTACTGTAGATTCTAGATTCTTACATCATCTATTTACGTTTTAGCACATCGCTCAGTTGTGATACCCACAGAGGGTATTTAAAAAAAAGGTGAGCGAAAAGTATTTGAAAACTACAGCACATGCTGCCGAGCACACAGTGCGAAAGGAGTGCACAGGCAGAAGCCCAGAGGTGAGTATTTATGTGTGCTGCGTGCGGTTTTTACAGAGCTCGCTCGCTGCTCGCTGCCGAGCAAAGCCGAAAAAAAGCCAATTTAACGCTTGAATACAATTTTCAATTTAAAGTTTTGCGCTTTCTTATATGGCAGCACTCTGTCTCCCATCCCACCTCCCTCTTTTTGCCCATTCATGTTATCTCACTCCCTCTCGTGCCGCGTAGTCGCCCAGCAACTTGTTACGCTTTTAGTTGTGCTGCCATATGACACGCCCCCTTTGAATATGCTCTGGGCAGGAAGAGGGCGTGATGGAATGGAAAAAGGATATGAAGCAGGGTAAGAGCCGACTCAAAATCCATCAAGGAAAGAAAAAAGCACCTTAAAAAGCTCGCATAAAAGTTGACTTTGATTAAAGTTCGAACTTAAGGCACAATGTACACAAGCACGCACACACACGCGCGCACACACGCACACGTACACGCAGACACTTAATAATACATCGACAGGATACACATAAACACTTAGGTTCCCTCAGCTGGCAGCCAGCAGCCAGCAGCCAGCGAGCTATCTAGCCTTGAGATGGGGCCATACTTCAAGCCAAAAGCCAAAAGCCAAGTCAATATAGCTCAGGCTGTAAGTGAGCCAAAGCTGATTGAAATGATTGAGGCGAAATGGCGCGATATCAGCCAAAGGGAGAGTAAGAGAGAGAGAGAGAGAGAGAGAGAGAGAGAGAGAGAGAGAGAGAGAGAGAGAGAGAAAGAGCTGGTAGCCAGAAGATGGGGATATAGGGAGCACCGTTTACAGCATAAGGCAGCTAAGTGCGCGTTGCTGTTGTGCGTCAACACTGTGGCGAAGCATGGACTGGATGTCGATTGGAAATTTGTTTGCAAGAGATGAGAAGTAGCTAAAAATAGATAAAAAGTCGAGATCCATTATGTGAGCCATAGCTCTGCACTGGTCCACTTTGGCCCTCAAACTTGGCAAACTTAAATTATCTGCTTGAAAAACACGCTCAAGGAATAAGAGAAGTTGACAAGTCTTCGTATGGCATTTGTTTCAGCAGCTTTTTGCTACTGTAATAAAAAATTAAGTTCTTCCTAAATTCTTGCTTTTATGATTCATTTTGAATTTATGATAGGCAGACATAAAAACACCTAATTTACGCTATTAGCCCACAATTTGGCGAATGCTAACATAAACAATGTTGAAGCCAGCTCTCAAGTATCTGCAGTGCATAGCTTTAATATAGATGTCAAGCCCCAACTGGAACTCAAGTGAAGGCACCATTGCAATGGCATTTAATTATAATGTGAAACCCATATTTTATATTAAGTATATTTATATTTATATTTTTCATCAATATCAATAAATATAATTTCTAAATCGGCATTTTGATATGCTTTATCAAATTGTAAGGCAATGCTCAAGGGCACAGCAGGGTGTGTGTGCTTGTTTGCCACAATTTATTCAGTGTATATAAATCTAGCCATAATCAATTTCTACTTAGCACTGCATCAATCTTTGATGCTTCAACAGTTTGGGCGGTACCCGGGCGAAGCTGTCATTTGGTACATACCTGCAAAGAGAATCAAGATAAATTGCGTTGAGTACACGGCATCGATCAAAACACTCATAATTATGTTGTTTAATCAATTGTACATTATATTCGTACATATGTTGCGAGCTTGTTGGGCTCAAGAATTTGTCGATTTGGGGAGTCGGATCGGGGCACATATTTAGCATTACTGGCAGTTTCATTGCGATGGCGAAACAAACGAGGCAAATAAACGAAACTTTTGCTTTTGCCGCATTACAATGGCAGCAGTTGAAACTCGTTAAGCGCTGCCGCCAATGCGATGAGTTGTTGGTTTTTAATGAGCGGCGAACGTTGATCACAGCACTTATTGCTCAACTCTGTTTAGGTTGAGTCGCGGCCGTATTACGATCTTTCTGGCCACGCACGAAAAACTAACGCAGCACACACGGGCACACACAACATAATTAAAAGGCCAGTTGAAAAAATAAAAAACTTGGTAACAACTTGGTAAGTAAGGAAAACACGCGTTGTATGGGCTTATAATCTTCTTCTTCTACTATGTTTTGTTTTTTTTCCATGTGTATCTCGCAGCCAGCACTAATGATAGGTGAGAAACAAGTCCAGGCTGAAGGTCACTCCTAATGCAGCTCATCTATCTCAGCTGAGTTGTGGAAACAGAGTTGGAAGTTTCATTACGACGAGTCAAGTGTTCGAGCGAACAGAAAAAAGCAACAAAGACAAAAAAAAAAAAAGCAGCAATCGAGTTTTTCATTTTGCAAACTGTTTTCATCCTCTACTCTTCTTCTTCTTTTTTCTGCTGTCCTGTCCAAATGAGTTTTCAATATTGTGCTGTGCGTGTGTGGGTGTGTGTTACTATGTGACACGCACAAAAGCAAATAGCAAACGACAAACAAAGTTTTTAGTTCTGTTTTTTCTTTGCTGTTTCCATTCCAAGAGGCAATCAATGCCCCTGCTCAAAATTGATTCCCTTTCAAAATGTGTACGTTGACGATATTTTCAGCAAATTTCCTTGCTTCGCCTAGCCATCGGACAGTTTTAATTAAACAAAGCTACGTTTGTATTCGCAATGCAGACAGTTGTTTACAATCAAATTAAAGCTGCTGCTGCTGCTGCTGCTGCTCCTGCCTTTGCTGTTGCTGTCTAACACAAGCAAATAGTATGGCAACGCACACGAATTTCGTATTCGTGACACGTCTCTGAAGTCGTTTCATTGTTGCAGTTTTTCATAAAACACGCGACATTTTCATTTGAATTTTATGCCCAAGAGCGCACCGCACTCGGAGAGGGTTACAAAAGTAACGCATACGCCCCGCTGCACACACACACCGACACACCCTCTTCACACACATCTTGTTTTCATTTCCGTCAGCTACAATTGACGCTGCTCAACTTAACCTCATTCGTCCTGCTGCTGCTACTGCTGCTGCTGCTGCGGCTGCTTCTGTTTCCCTTTTTTTTTTTGTTGCTTTCTTCTTTTATTTTTTGCTGCTTCTCATCCTTGTACGTCGACTTCTTCTGCTGCTTCCTTTGCTGATGTTGTGGCATTTTCATTTGCATATTCAACGGTGTCCTCGCACAGTTCTCGTTTGGGGTTTTTAACTTTTGCCAGGCCACGGTTCCCCACCCCAGGGGGAGACGACACACACACACACACACACAACTTTCGCATAAGTTTGGCAGCACAGCGAACAGTGTACACATCGAGTACAGGTTGCATAGTGTAACACACACACACACAGACGCACACACTCACATTATTCTATTCCATGTTCACTAGAGACTATTTCAAAAAGTTGCATCCAACAAGTTTAGCCCATGAGCAGCAGCTAAACAAACGTTCAAGAATAGCTTTGTTAACCAGCTGGAGTAATATGTAACCGATTATTTGATGCTCTGCTCTAGTAATTAAATACAAGTGCAACTTGTTTACTGAAGAGCATGCGAAATTCGTAGAGTTCAATGCGCTGCCTGCTCATTGCAGTTCTCTCCTTTGTAGCATTGGGCGAGTCGGACGAAATTAAAAATAATACACGCCACTGCAGCTGCTTTTCGAATGGGGGTCGCCTTCCACTTTGCTAACTGACATGATAAAGTGTAGCCATGGCTCGCCTTCGGCCTGTCTCGCTTTTCAGGCTCTTTTCCTTTCAGTCTGCCAGCCTGCCAGCCTGCCAGCCTGCCAACCCGCCTGCCTGCATAGTCACGTTTCGGTGCAGCGAAAGCCAAAGCCAGGGCATGGCCGGGGACAGGCCACTTGCTCCTTATCAAATGAAAGTATATAAATTGATGCTGGGCGCTTTAAAGGGCCCAAGCCCGTGTTTTTCACAGCTGCTGCACTCGGCGCTCTGCACACGCTATTTTCACAAACAATTTACAGGCAGCGCTGCTAATTGCAAAGGGAGATTCCAAATTTGAGAGTGTTGCACAGCTTGCTAAAATACACCAGCACAGGTGTAAATTACACACTCACACACACAGCAGAGCCAGAGCCAGAGACAGAGACAGACGGAACACATAATGAACATGGCAGTCAAGCTGGATGCACAGCATCCATTGCCATTGTGTTTAATGGCGGCTGGAAGCGGCTGCTCTTGCATTTCACCTGCAAATTTTACTACTATTTCGTGTGGGCATAATTATGTGGCAGATACAAAAGTGTTGCCTGCCAACAGGCTGACACACACACACAGACACACACGCGCACAGGCTCATCAGAGTCACAGTTGCTGTCGCTGTCTGCGTTTGGCACTCACTGATGACGCATACGTCATGTTGTACGAGCATTGCTACTGCTGCACGGTCGCGACTTCAGCTGACGCTGCAGCAACGTCGACTGCATATATTTCTTGTAATTAAAATCACATTGAAGCTGCACAGGCAGCCGGGCAGGCAGGCAGGCAAGCCGGGGCCAGACTTTGCCTTTGAGGCAAGGCAACAAACTTGTTGACTGAAGTCTATATGCATATTTATATATACTCATATATATGTCTGTATATATGTATATCCGAGTGTGTGTGAGGCTGAGCACGCGCGTGTGTTTGCTGTAATTAAACTAAATTAAGAACTCTCTTGGCATTAAAATGAGATTTACGCTTCAGCGCAACGCAACATTGAGAGCAACAAACTTGGCTAACTGTCATTTCAAATGAAAATTTGTACAGCACGCTCCAACCATGCTTAATTAATTTCTAAAGCTCGGGCTAACGAAAAACGAAAACCCAAACAAGAATGAAAATGAAAATACAACGGAAAAAACCCCAGCTGCCTGCTGCTAACTTCAATGAAAACTTTTCCACCAGTTGTTTTGCAGTGTCAATTGTGACAGCCAAATTGTATGCGAAAATTGAGTCATTTCTGCGTGCCAGCAGCGTCGCCCCCGAACGATGCAAATCCTTCCCAACGACTTTATTCCGCCGTGCGACGGCTGACGAGTGGTGAATATTCATATACGAAGTGGAGCTCACTACGAATTTAATTATTTTAATCAAGATATTTTGAATCAGTAAGATTTGAATAGAGATTAAAAGTTATGAAATGGAATCATAGAATTAAAAGATCATATTATATATTTATACACTAAAAATTAAAAATATAAACCTTTATTTTTAATAAATAAAAATATTATTGCAACAAGATGTGCAGCTATTATTGCTGCATGTTTTTTATATTGAATGCCATTTTTATTTAATTTTTTTTTTTTTTTAATAAATACTAACTTCAAACATATAAAATTAAATAAATTAGAAAGTATAAATACAATTTACAATAAGGAGAGCTAAAAATACTCGTCACTTACTACATCTTTAATAAAGAATTCTAGAAATACTGCATTCAAACCTGAATGTGCTTTAAATGAGTTTCTTGAAATGATGGATTCTATTTAAGTTTTAATCTAGCTCCACTTAGTTATTTGCAATGACTTAGCTGCTCACATCACATACAAGGAAACCAAGTAAATAGTCACAAAAGCCAGAAGACTCAAGAAGAAAATATTGTTATCCACTTAGTATTCAATTAAAATCCTTATAGGACATAGCCAGGAGACATTGCATTTGATTGCCTTTGGCGGCCATGTGGAAAGTTTAGCTAACCACTAAAGTCACGTGGACTTCCATTACCGTTTGCACTCACGGGCTAAGAAATTTACATGTTAATTGCATATACATGAGGCGAAAAATAAAACGTTTGCTTTTGGATTTACAAAATGGCAAGGAACAATACTTTGTTGGCTCGCTATGGCGAGTTTAATGAAAGGCGCAATTATGCAAAGAGCAAGTAATTAGTGAGGAAAGCCAGCCAAGGACTCCTCAGTCCACCTCGTCCAATTGGCCCAAAATGTTTCGACAACTCTCGCTGTGTTTGGGCGAGAGAGGAGTCGTTGCCCCCCGCTGATGCTGCTTGGATTTATATTTTTTATTGCATTTTTATGCCTTAATTTTGGAATTAAAATGAGAGGCAGGCAGAAAAAGGAAACAAAGACAGCGAAGACGACTGTGGCAGCAGTGGAAACTGCGCCAAATGTGTATTTTATGCATTTCACAAATGGAGGCAACAACTGCCAGCCGAGTGAGAGAGAAGGAGATGAGGAAGCGCTCTGTCGGATGCGGAGGAAAACCGCAATGAGAATATAAATTTATCTTTTCTTCTTTTTATTTCATTTTGTTTGCAAAGGCGCGAATTGTAACAAACGTTGATCAAACGATGAAGCCGCAAGGCATCAGCCAGCAGCAAAACTTTGCCCACTTCTCCGGTTCTCCAGTTCTCGAGTCTCTCCAGGCTCTCACGGCAATTGTTTAGCCCAAAACGCGCATTTAATTCAGTTTTGTGTTGCGCAGTGCTCGCAAATCGAGCAAACACAATAAACGGGGCAGGGCCAAAGACGGGCCGGAAGAGGGAAGTTGGCATCGGGATAAATGCAAATGCGGCAAGCAGAAAATATTATTATAATATGGTAAATATGGAATGCTGCTGGATGGTGGTATCCGAATGCGAATGCGACGTTTCAACTTTTTCGAAAGCGGGCAAACAAAAATTTATGCATTCCAATTATAAACCGTGCAAAAATGAACGTAAAATAAAATGCCAAGCGACGGAAGGAAGTTTGGGCGCCATTTTGGTGCCCGGAAATGCACTCAAAAAGTTTTGCCAACGAGCGAAAAATGGAAAAACGAATGAAATAATAGTAATATATAATGGAAATTAATTAAATGAATGGCAAAGCCAATTCTATATCCACTCACTTTGATTGCTTGCCCAGCACTCACACACGCGCACTCACACATGCTTGAGCAAAGCAAATACTCGCACACACACACACACTTGTGATTTCAGGGCTCAATCAATTGCAGCATTTACCCTCGCCTTTCACCTGCACAAAGTGCTCTGGCAAATACGCAAAGCGAAGGTGAAGCAGCAGCCGCAGCCGCAGCCGCAACCGGGATATTGCCGATGCCAAACAAACTTTGACTAGCCTGCCAAATGCCAAACTACAAAAAAAAGTATTGTAAGGCCATTGTAATAGGAAAAAAATCAAGGAAAACTTTGCAAAAACCAAATGTTGGTTTGGGTTTTCGTTTGTATTGCTTTTTTGGCATTTGATTTTGCTAGCCTGATTGAATGGCAGCAGCAGCAGGCAAATGCTTTTGGACTTTCAGGCAATGCACACACACACACACACACACATCAATATGTATACATATAAATTGCTCTGGTGCTAAGCTGAAGTGTCATATGGTGCAAAAAAATATGCAATAAATTTATGGGCGCCACACACACATATACAGACATATTCAGAGGGCTGCACACATGCATAGATTCCCTTACATCGTCAGGACAACTGCGCTCCGTCGCATATGCTGAGCAACATTTCCGTTTCCGTCTGCTACACCAAATAAAACATAAACTTTTGCCAGCTAACGAAACACTGCTGCGAAAAGAAAATTGAGTGCGAAATATAACAAAACACAAAAGAAGAGCAAAAACAACTCGCAGAAAAAAAGATGACAAAGTTTGCACTTTAACAAGAAAATAATCAAATAAATTATCATAAAATGTTGAGAAACCGTTTTGTTTTGGCCGGAAGTCACGTACTGTCTGCCATAGCCAAGCCAGTCACATGTGTGCGTGTGTGTGTGTGTGGGTGTGGGTGTGGGTGTGGGTGACACAAAGAGGAAATAAAGTGGTGCAAAAGGGACAGAGCTCAACTCTGTCTCATGGGCTTTATTAACTTTGCTAAAAAGTAAAAGAGAAGGGGGACGGGGACGACGACGACGACGCCGCCGCTTTAAATTATGGCCAAGTGGCTAAATTATGAGAATGTCGCGTAAGCCAAGCTCCACGTCAACCGAGCGAAGACAAATGGTTTTCATGTGTAAATTAAAATTGGAAAACAGAACTTTGAAAAGGGTAAGTGGAAACTAGCAGCAGTTAGCGCGGAAGCCCAAATAAATAAATAAGAAAAGTTTCGGGCTCTGCGTAAAATAGATAAAGGCATAATCTGTGTGTTATTTAAGACATCAAATCATTATCTCAGCTGAAGCACCATTTGAAGTGATACAAATACAAATGTATATCAGTTCTATGCAAGAAATCGTCGGCACACAAAGGCTTCTTCAGTTGGATAAAAGTGGGACCCAATTACCGGCTAGTTGCTAACAATTTAAGCTTATTCATAACCAACTGCGGACATTCACAAGAGTGTATAGAGTGTACAGAGCGCCAGCCACACACATGTGTGTGTCAACGTGCTGGCAACCTATCAAGCAGGCAATCATAACAGCTCCTGAGGCTCTGCATTTTGCCACTGGAGCCATCAACGATTCAGACAATGTCAGAGTGGGGCGTGGGGCGTGCGACATCCCTGGCCAGATAAGGGTGACAAAAATATGTATTAAGTGCATGGGCAGTCGAGCAGAGAGACAGCGGGATAGCCAGACAGAGAGACGGGCAGACAGACGAGCGACTATCAAAAGGTATGAAAAGCGAACAAACGACGCCGCCAACAACAACCAAGAAGCAGAACGAAAGAAATGAAATGAAATCCTTTTATACACATACACAAACAAAGGCATGGGACAAATGGCTGGACCCTACATGCCATACATATACATCTATATATGCATACATATATTATAAATGTGTATCTGTATATAGGTGTGTGTGTATAGTTGAGGATACACACAAAGGCTGGCGAATGAATGCATAAAGTGCCAGCAGTGTTGAGGAGCGGCAAACAGGGGCTGGTGCAGGGGCGGGGGTAAAGGGCATGACAGTACGAGTGCCATAGAGGCAACAACAAGTTGACACTTTTATGAGGCACTTAAATGACACAACCCAAAGCAAGCATGACCATATGAGGTCTGCGACAGGGATGATGCCAACCTGCGCTTCAGATTGGCATGCAAACATTTTTGCTGGCAGGGAAAGAGGAAGCAGGTGTAGAGCGAGCTGCCTTTATAGAAGCAACAATTGCGATTGTCCAGCTATCGTCGAACAGTGAATGCAGGCGGGGAGCGCAAAGTTAGCTAATGCCAAAAACAACAATAGCCTCAACAATGGTCGCCCATTGATGGCCAGGACGGGGCGCAAATATTTAGTTGCATAACAAAAGCCAACTAATTTTTTGTTGTGCTAGAGAGCTAGATAAATAATTGAATCGGGCATTTCCGCTTTTATTTTATTTCTATCTTTTTTGGGTACCGAGCCCCAGCTGCTGCCGCCTCTGCTACTCCTCTGCATCAGCGCCATGTCAGAGCATCCATCAATTGGTACATCAGAGCCCCATTGAGTCAGCCCGAAACCTGCGCCTTTGTTGTCGTAAATCAGTTGACTGGCGCCTTGCCAAGGAATATTGAAAATTGAAAAGTGTAAGCTGTACGAGACACGCCCCAGCCGCCCCTGGCGACCCGGCCCGCCCTCTAACGCTCGGTAGCTGGATGGAAATTGGAATATTTTCTGACACATTTTTATCGTTGAAATTGTCAAAGAGTTTAAGCATGAGACGGCTACGTTGCCGCCGTCTTTGGCATTTGGCTCAGCCCATACTGCATTATTGACAGTTCATATCGATATATTATATGCGCTGTGTGTGTGTGTATACTAAAATATATTCCAAGAGATATATAACATTCTGCTGGGTTATTGCATTCAGAAGCGACACACTCGACGACTCTAGCCAGACAAATTGAAAGGAATTGTCTGTCGAGATGATGGTAAATGTGTCGCTAGCCAAATTGTGGCTGTCAGCAGAGGCAGACTGCTCGAATTACGTATTAAATTGGGAATCCGTTCAAGGAAATCGCTGCAAAGCAAAGGTAAAAGTTTTGTTCAAAGGAAAACAAAATGAAAATAAATCGAATTTATGCCTAAAAATATAAGGCCAAGAGATGTCTCAGAGCATTTTATGTTTATTTAAAAATCAAACTAACAAAAACTATTTAAATATTTTGAACACGACGAGCATAAAAATGTCCATTCTCATTAATATTCAATTTCAGTTAAAACTCAATTTATATAACATGCTCTAAAATGTAAAACTTCATTTTTGGCAATTAAATTATGTTTTCACAATTTTAATTACTGTTTATTAGTAAAGTAATAAAATTATGCTGTCAATAAACAACAAATTATTATTATTTACAACATAATATTGCTGAAAATTATGTTTCAAATAATTGAAAAGTGATCGACTGCCATATACCCAGCAGTTCTAGTTATGTATGAAATACTCTATATACATATTGTTAGATTGAGAATTGAATATTGAATGTTGTCTAGATTGATTCGTAATAAAAGGCAGCTTTAATTTAATATAGTGCAAATTAAATAAAATTAGGAATATTTTACATTTAAAATATTATATTTAAAATGTTAAATTACAAATTCAATACGACTCCAGTCTATGGCTTTACCACGATTTAACAATAGTAAAGATTTAGTTAGAACATTTGTATATAACCTGTCACTTTCCACCTGCGCTTCGCATCATACCCTTACAGTCACGCCCAATTTTAATAGGTAAGCCACGCATTTATTTATTGCTAACCGCAGCTTTTGTTTGGTGACCAAACCAAAATTCAATTTTTGATCACAATTTTGGCTCGAATAATTAGATATTAACAAAAATGAAAACTCGACATTTTTTTCTGTCCAATGACGCGTCACGTTGATTTATGCCGTATAGAAGTGTATTTATCGCCTAGCCTAGTAAATATATTTCAAATTTGCATATGTGCACAGTAAACTGCAGTAGCAGCAACAACAAGAATAGCAATCACAGTTGCAACAATTGTGGCAAGTGCCACAGTTTTCGTGCGTTGCTGTTAAAAATTGCCCTCGAAATTTTTACAAACGAGCTGCGTTGCTGAAATACAAGAAAGAAAACTGCAATCAAGCCGTTTCAGCGACGATTGGTCGACTATGAAGTACCTCGCAGAAAACGTTGAGTAAATATGTGTGTACTCTTCAAAAAGAAGATGTGAGTAACAAAAATCAAAGTAAAACTTGGCAGCATCATTTTCGCCCTGCAAGTACATATGTTTGGGTGATCTTCATCACCCATCAATTATTTATAAATTTAATTAAATGTTCTAATATTTAGTTTGAATACTTTGCCCGTATTCCCTGCTTCACCAAAAATTCTGCATGCCCTTTCATACCCATTCTTGATCAACTTTACATATAAAAACGTCGCCTATAAAAATGCTGTTCATGTCCACGGGAGCATTAACATTGTGGAGGCGTGGTCGCTTTTGTGGTTGGCTCTGTTCGTTTGAAGTGCAGCAGCCAGCCAGCGCTTTTGGCTGCGCTCTCCCTATAATCATTTTAAATCAGCGTCAGACACGATGGCGGCCTTAAATCTTGCCAGCGCGGCCGAGTTGCATTTTTTGCGCTGTTCGTGGGCAAAACGGTTTTTTTCGGGGGGCGCGCATTGTTCGAAAAAATTAATTAAAATATGGCGCATGCATCCATTAAAGTTGCAACAATGTGCTGCACTTGCAAAAAGGTGAGCTGTCACACACTGCGTATGCGTAATCAACGTTTTTATATTTCATGTTTTCAGAAGCGAGCGCGCGTCACGCATTCATGCGGCTACGCAGCAACGCGGCGTATGATCAATTTCCGTTTTCATTGAGCCCAGCAATTAATCCGGTATTTTAAACCCAAATACCCACAGAGCTTCACTTTTTTCTGGTTGCTTTTTGCTTTGTTTCTGTATATTTCATTGTTCATATTAAAAGCAATTTGACTAATTTATATAATTGCTTCATTATGAAGACTACACAAAGAATTGTGAGTATTTTGCCATAAAAATGCAGCGTTAAATTTCGAAATTGTTTACATTTGCTATTAGGCAATAATACACAAAGCCAACAACAACAGCAACTACAACAATGCGGCCCAAGCAATTTGTCGTCACAGCAATCGCAACAACAACAAAAACAACAATCAATGACTCGGCTTATTAGTACACACGCCCCACTTCGACGCCCCTTTGACACACACACAGCTCCGCCTTGGGTGCTAAAACCAAACTACGAAATTGTTGGCTCGCGTGTCGGGTCGCATTTTAGTGCCACTACCCGCTCGCCCCGCCCTCCCACTCTGCCCCTTTGGCGGGTCTGCTGCATGAAAACTTTGCTGCGAGTTTAATCAATAAGTTTTCCAAGGGTCTAGGACATCGTGCCTTAGGTCCGCCCCCAGGAGCTGGCGAGCGTCTGCGTCTGCGATAAGCGTTTTAATAGCTCACTTGATTATGCGCACAATTTTTGATCCAAAATTATGCCAAAGTGGATTGTTATCCCATTGGCCAGGGGCAAAGCCGTTTTCTCAGCATTCACATCCTGTTCTATTTCCTAGCGATGAAGACGCTTCACTTCGCCAGCTGTCAATTAATGTGAGTATGACAGAGCTTAGCGCAAAGTGGCTGCGACTTGGCCGAGAACAATTTATCTTGTGGCTGGCCGCAGCGGATTATCTGAGTATTTATCTGTCTGCCCGGTGCAGCAACTATTGGCAAGCAGTGTGCGAAACTTTTCTGTGGCCACTCTCATTGCATTTGCTAGTTGACGTTCTTATGTGTTGATTTAATTACATTCAAATGCCGAGCAGCCAAAGCCAATTTCTGCGGCCAGACGAGTGACAGACGGCCAAAGAACCCGAAATAAAACACAATATTTCGCATTTATCAGTTTTGGCTCGTTGAGCAGAGGACAATCGGAGGAAGGTCGTCGCATAAGTGAGAATTTACATTGATCGATGGCTTTTAATTGCCATGCCCAAGGTTTTGTGTACTAAAAATAGCTAACAAATGATTAGGAAGTGATTAATGTGCTAAGGCAGATGGCAAACACAAGATGTGCGGTTGACTCGCTGAAGTCACTCGGTTTTCAAATTGGTGCACATATTTCTTACGAAGCTCTAAGAGTCGGATGGCATGGGGAAAGGAGGTAGAATTTAACCAATTATGCACTTATGGTCAATTGAATCAAATGTGTTTATGTAAATCATATTTTAGCCTCCGTGCTTTACATTTTTCATTAAAGAGCCTAGAATCGTTCTACTTTTTGGGAAAAAAGCCTTTCTGTATTGATTTCGGTAAGTAGAAGACGTCTAATAAAATATAGCAACTGAATGTGCTAAGCCGTAGTAATTTATATGTTAACAGAAAGACTATGAAGACTATTGAAGCAATAACAAAATGCTTACAAACGATTTCATTTGTAGAATATTACAAATTAAATCAGATAAGTATTTGCGAGGGTGTACCCAACCAAGAGATATCCCATGAATTTTTTACCATGAGGTCAGTGAAATCAAGATTTTAGGGCATAATTTCGTGAAAGTATATGCAGTAGATAGAAGAGGGTGTGATAAACCCCAGAAAGTATATTAGGGCGACAATCTGATTCGGTATAGATATGCCCATCTCTTAAAGCTCAAACTAGAGAATTGAAATTGATATCAAATGTATTATACTTTTTATTTTATCGACAAAAAACTATTATATGACCTTCCTTCCCTTCTTGAAGGCCTTAAATGCTGGAGGACTTCAGATTTCTTACTTGAATTTGCAGATTTTCTATATTACGGATTTCAATCAAATATTAAATAGTTGTACTTTGGCAAATGCACACATATGTATGCTATCATAGACAATTTTCTGAGGACAGTACATTTAAAGCAAACGCTATTCAACTCAGCTCTATTCACTGCGCGCACTTTCAGCTATTTATTAAGCAAAGCAGTTAGAATTTATTTTGATACGCTTTAGGGTATCTCTTAGTCTGCCACTCCTGACATAACACTGTACAGCTCTTATTAATGCATCGATATACAAAATAAATGCATGTACAACTTAAAGATTTATACAGTGACAAGCAAAAGTTTTGTCAAAGTCTTTTCACATTCACTTATGCATTTATGCACATGCCATTAAATATGATATACAAGACATGAATCTACAGATTTTGCTTTTGTAATTTCCAACTTTGATTATTTTACATTTTAGCTATTGATATATGATAAAGCTACAAACTTTTTCTGACTTCCTTCGACGTTATTTCAAAAACACACCAATATATATATATATATATATATATATATATATATATATATATATATATATATATATATACATATATATATGTATGTATGTATGGTTCCTAGTTGCTCCATTTCCTTTTTCTCTGTCTCTTACTATCAACTCACACTTGACTGCATTCTCGTATCGGAACTTTATCTCGCAAATTGCTGTATGCACCACTTGCATTTCCATTCATAAGCCACCAACTTGAAATAAAGAATTAAAAAACAAGTAAGAAAGCTCTAGTCGAGACTGCTCGACTACGAGATCCCCTGAACCCTACAAGGAACTGATATTTCAATAATAATTAGCACACACACATGTACACACACACACATACAAACAAATACACGCCCACACATACACATACAAACAAACACACGCACACACACACGCATATACAGGCGATTGCGCTTGGGTTGCGCTGCTGTGTGGCAATATTATGAGAACTTGTTGAATAATTTGATTTCTAGACGTACGATCGTAATGAAACTTTCAAAACATAATTATAATGTTTAAATGTATGTGTATACCGAAACACAAGTCTCTAGTATTTGATATACGACTTTTACAAAGATGAGGGTGAGGGGGTGGATTTAGGGGTGGGGGGTAAATTTTAACAAAAATCGAAATTGTATAAAATACATCTTTATATACATTTTAAATTTGGAGACTCTAGCTTGAAAGATGTAGGAGATATAATTTTTTAACTGATCTTCGATAAGGTTTTTTATCGATACAAAAGTATCGGAATGAGTTATCGTTTTTTAGTGATAAACTCGATATGCGCGTGATATATACGGACATTTAAAAAAAAGTTGAAGTCTCTAGCTCTTATATCTTCTGAAATCGACGCGTTCATACATACGGACGGACGGACGGACGGACGGACGGACGGACGGACAGACAGACGGACAGGGCTAAATCAACTCAGCTCGTCGCCCTGATCAAGAATATATATACTTTGTGGAGTCTGCCACGCCTCCTTCTGCCTGTTACATACTTTTAACAAAACCATTATACCCTGATTTCCCATTTTCAATGGGTTCAGGGTATAAAAAACCATCGGATAAAATGCACGCAACACAACAAAACTTTTTAAGAAATAAACATGAAAGCCATTTAATCTGAAATGCATACAGCATCACACTCACACACACACGCATTCACACATTCCACAATTTTACGCCGGCAAATATTTTGGTTAAGTATACGCCATGTATCTCGTTTGCTGTCTGTTTATAGCTCCATCTCTTATTCAACCCCAGCCAGTCTCTACGTCTTGTCGATTGCGATGCCACGTTTTGTTTGGCATTCAATAGTTTACATTTCTGCGGCAGCAATGGCACGTCGATTCCATGCTAACCCCTCTCCCTTTGGCTGTTCATTTCAAATTATTTTGATATGCTTTCAGTTGTTTTGCAGTTGTTGTCGTTTCTGCTGCTGTTGCTGCCGTTTGGTTTGAGTACTTTGCGGGTATTTATACTGCATTTCATTTTTATGCAGTTACAATGACAACTTTTGCAGCTCCTCTTGCCGCACGCTTCGAGAGGCATAAAAAGCGCACAGATAACGATTGAGCAGAAGGTCCACAACGGGGCAGCACAACTGGGGCAGATCTGCGAGCGGAGATTTTATGCAACATGACAGCCAACAGCATTATCAACATTCTCATCATCATCATCATCAGCATCAGCATTATCACCATCGTCAGCATCATCATCATCACCTCAACATCCCATATATCTTTTATGTGTATGAGCATGTCATTTGCATTATTTTCATTACATTTTATTGGACATCTTGTGGATGCAGAGCTTAGTCTGAAGTGCGCGTTGTATATGTGTGTGTGTGAGAGAGTTGTGTGTGTGTGTGCTCGCATTAAAATTCAAAATTTAAACTGAATTGCTGTTGACAAGCGGCGCTTAGAAGCTTCTGCTAGACAACTTGCTAGTCGAAGTGCAAAACTTTGGGGCATCGTTTGGCAATCTTTTGCCTCTGCAAAGTCACAACTTGTACGACGTTCTAATCTTTGTTAAACCAAAATAAAAATAAAGAAGCGAAAACGAAAACGAGAACGAGAACGAGAACGAAAAACTGCCAAAACATGTCACATGTAAGTGTTGACTTCCTCTCTACCCACCCGCCTTAAATAGACCTTGGCTTGAGAGTTGTTTTTCCACAAAAACGCTGCGAATAATTTACACAGAACAAACTTTTGACTAAGAAAACAAAATGAGAAAAAGCAACAACAGCAACAACAACAACAGCGGCAACAAAAACACATTTGACCAAAAGTGAAACAGAGGCAACCGCAGAGCGCCTTGAGAGTGCTAAGCTGGGCGTTGAACTGGGCGGGGCTGCGGCAGAAGCAACGACAACAACAACAGCAATGAAAAAGCTACAAAAGCTGAGAAAAGTTATAAAAATGTTTTGCCCTGGCAAAAGTGTATGAAATAATCCGTGGAGATTTTTATCTTGTTAAGCATGGAAATGTCCGCCGCTCTGGCCCAGCCTCCCTCTGCCCCTGGCCGACTCGCTCTGTTTGTGCCTTCTCAAACCGCCTACCGCTCACCTTACCACACCCTTCCTTCCCACTCTTCTCTTCGCTTCTCTTCTGTTTCTCTATATCAGCAATCACTGCCTCTCTTTTTCTATCCACTTATCATTGCTGGAAATCTGCGCAGCAGCTGTTTATTGTAGATTGTTTTTTTTTTTCCTTTTGCCTCATTTTTTTTTATTTAATTTATTTTACAGGTAGCAAAATTTGCAGCGAATAGATTTTATTTTAGAAATAAATATTGTAAAAACATCGTAAAGTTTGACTGTCCATTCTGTCTAGGCCTCTTTCATCTTTGCTGTTGTCATTAATTCAATTAACTTGCAGCTGAGACATTGGCTTTGAGCTCACCTGTTGTTTAGCTGTTTACCTGACAGATTTATGGCTCGCAGCCAGGGTTTAGCGAGGGGCGGTAAAGATATTTGGCTAATTAAAGCGGCTTTGGGTCAGTCACTTCCATCGGATGACGGGGAACGTAAGGAAATTACTTTTTGGGACCCGCTGGGTTTAATGCGCCAACTCGCTGAGAGCTCTTGAACTTACCTGTAATGGAAAAAAAGAGAGAGAAAACAAGAATAAGTAATTAGCGAAAATTAGTGAGAATGTTTTTTGAAAAGTGTGGCTTATGAGAATATATATAAATTATATTTTTTCTTCGGCTTGGAAAAGTAACTAAACCCGCTTAAGTTCGAGCTGTAAGAGCTACTTGCTGCCGGGCAATTAGCCCCAAATATTTAAAACCAGACACATAAAACCATCAACTTATCACACAAATAGCATGGCAAGAAAAATTGATGTACTTCACAGAGCGAAAAATATATGTAGAATAAATATTTTATTACAATTCAGCGTATCAGTAAACTTTTTCAACAAATAAAGGTAAATAAATAACAAAGGCTAGTTCCTGTTCAGTAAGAGTTTCCGATTTGCGTGAAAGAGCCAACAGAGCCACTTTGAATACGAATCACCTGCAGTGCATCTTCTACCTGACTAGAATTAGCAGCTCCTAGTCACTCAATGGCATCATCAAACAACAAATCCTCGCCCACAATGCGACAATCCTTCTCCTAGAGCTTCAATTCAACACATGACGCTGCTCTAGATGGCCATCAATCTGGTCTTGTCAGCGTGCAGTCAAGTTGTTCCCATTGTCGTTAGCTACTACTTTTTTCCCTTTTCTGTTTTTTTTTTTTTTTTTGGCTCATTCTCTTTTTGTGAACCACAAAAGGCGCGTTGATGACGTCGACGAGTTGCTGCGTTGCGGCGTCACTCCCACAACAGAAAACCAGTTTTCCATTCCAAACAAAACAGGATTTGGCTTTTTGTATTTCTCCTTTTCGCCTTAAGGCTAAATTCATTGTCAAAGTCGCAAAAGCTGCGCCTACAAAAACTTTTGTCATCAAACAAAAGAGTTGAAAACTTTGCTGCTGCTGCTGCTGCTTTTGCTGTTGTTATTGTCGCTGCCTCGAACGCCCAGCGAGACACGCCCACAGCTCTGAGACTGGGCGACAGTGCATTTGTCTTGCGGGAGCACAGTGCGAACTCCCTGAAGCGACCGACTCAATGACTCAACGGCTGCTCGATGAATCTCGATGCGGCCGACGGGCTGTGCCTCGCCCGTTTGCTGCTGCTGGGTGCTTGGCTTTGATTGATGATTTTGAATTAGCGACAAGGCAACGCAACGCAACGCAACGAACTGATGAGGAAAAATGTACGAAAGATCTTCAGTGATTTTTTGTTGATGGAGAATAGTCAAAAAACAAAAACTAAACCAAAAAAATGCGTGCACATAAGTTTTCTGACAACAGAGCAACGACCGTGTGGCTCTCGCCTGGGATATGCTCTTAATGATGTGGGCATGTCTTGATCAAGCAACTTGTCAGCTGGACACGCTGCGACTGAGAGCTTAAGGTAACAAAGCTCCCATAAGCCATGCGTGCTCCGCTCTAACAACTAAAGTTCCCAGTGTCTACATAATGATTAAGAACACGTCTTATGTCTCTGTGATACGACTATTCACAATGTGAAAATTTCGATTGAAGTTGTTAAGATATCATTTGCCATAATTCACTCGGATTAATATAAGTTATTATTTTTAAATTTGAATTGAAATTGTAAAGTTCTTATTTGCTGGAATTTGCACAGATTTATAAAGCTTCTTCAAATTTGTTGTATAATTTTACTAGAATTTACACAGATTTATATCAATATATATTGATTTTATTATATACCTTTTTCATTTTATTTTTCCCCCTTTTTTATGTAAATACACCAGAATAATAATTTATACAATTTTCACATTTTTATAATTCACATAAATTTATTAATATATATTTATACATTTTTTCATTTTATTAATTTGTAAAAATCAAGACACTAATTTGTATATTATATAAATATATCACGATTACATTTACATTTTTATAATCCTTATTTTACACAGATTTATATATATTTATATACGAGCATTTAATTCTTGTATTTCTTTCGTTATAATTCACATAAATTTATATTTGGATTTATTTTCTTATTTGTTTTTTTTTTTTTTTTCCTCAATTTAAACGACACGAGTTTTTAAATTGTATGAACATTTTTAGATAATTGCATATTCTGTACAATCGCTTTTATGTATGTATTTGTAATTGAACGAAACTCATCAAGCAACTGAAATACTATCAAATTTCCTTTTTTCTAAGTGGTCGCGGCAGTGCTCCACGCAATTACGACTTGTTCATTATTCAGTACTAAGAGCAGAAATTCACATAAGGAAACAGAATCTATGAATAACTCAAGTTAGATACAGAAACATGTGTCATTGTAAGCTACATGCGGCTGGTATTGGTCGGCCGTCATCATCATCACGATGATGATGATCAAACGATCGTTTTAACCGCAGTTGCCTTGTGCTCTTTTGTGTCTATCCGTCCGTCCGCGCGTCTGTCCGTCTGTCATTACAAATTAATTTGAGTTCTGGCTATTTTTATAATTTTCCTTGTTGCGGTTTAAGTGTTGTATGCCCCATCAGGTGCCAAAAGGCGCAGCGCTACATTTGCAATTAGCCATGTGCACAATTTTTTGATGGCTGCTGAAACGTTGACAATTGGGCTGCAAACAAATGAGATAAGCAGCTGCGCATTAAGATCCTTATATAATCGGACTCTCCCACACTCTCTCTCTCTCTACCTCTCTACTCTAAGCAGCACCTCAATCTCTCCTCTCTACTCGTCTGCAATTGTCGTATCTATAAGTGGCTTTCAATGTATCTAGTGCCACTTTCGTCTCTGTGGCAGCCACTCAACATGCAGCCTGTCTATTGTTGCACGTGCCACTAGACGCTTCTGCTCATATCTGGCAACGTTTTATTTAATTCCATATTTCATAGCTGTCAAGTGTCGCTTCCTGCCGTACCCGCCGCTTCCTGTGCCCCCACCCAGTTTTTGTTATTGTTTTCTGTTTTTCTTTTTATTTATTATTATTCTCAGCGTCCACGTCCACTTCAAATGATGGCATCATTAGACAATTTAGGTGTCGCTGCCGTTGCTGTTGCTTATTTATTTTTGCTGCTGTTGCTGCTGCTTCTGCGGCGCTGATTGAATAAATTATGGCCACTCGCGCGTGCATATTCAAGCGAGCGACAACTTTTCTTCATTTCATATGTACATGCATACATACATAAGTACAATATATTTGCTTCTGCTGCCCACCTGCATCTGCCTTCACCCTCGCCCTTTCATAAGCATATTCATATTTATTATTTCTTTTACGGCTGTCCGCAAGCGGAAATCGCTATTTATGCTCGCGCTGGCTGCCATATTAGCCAGCAGCCGAATATCGTCCTCCATGTACATAACGCTGCCCATGCCCATATTTTTGCCATGCTATGTGATATTTGCAGTGCACATATTGCGCTCTGCTCTGCTCTGCATACAGTTGGTCAACTGTAAGCAGCAGCTGCTGGGGTAAACCACTTTCACTGCCGTTGACCGGGTTTATTGCACTCGCCAATTGCGTGCAGCGTGCGCTTTTCCACTGGTTATTCCGGTTCTTCTAATGCGCGCCGGTCTGTGACGAGTGCCTCGTGGCATTCGGTGTCATAATCAGTTCAGACACAGACACAGACACCGACACACACAAACCCACAGCTCTGTCTGCCTCTCGCCACGCCCCCCTACTGTAAACTCATGGACTGGTTAGCTGCTAGCCAACAAGCCGCCGCTGCCGCCACCGCCGATGGGTTTATGTAAGCCACGACGCTGGCTTTGAGCTCAAGTGTTTGCTGGCCGATGACTCCAATGACGATGGCGATGCCGATGCCGATGCCGACGGCGATGACTTCAGCCTCGACTCGGCCTCGACTCAAGGACAAATCGCTTGAAGCGTGCAAAATAATTCACAGACAGCGTAAATATTCTACACGCTGTAGAACCAACTTGATTCTGATTTTTCGACAGACTTTTTCAAAACCAAAGCATGTCTTCCATTTATTCTAATGCTCTATATCCGTGAAGAGGTACACACAAACAGAGCTCCAAATGAGCTTTGCTTGCCTCATTGATACAGCAATAAATATTTCAAAGAATGTTAATAGAGGCAGAAGAATGAAGCGATAAAATGAAAAGTTTATAACTTTTAGATTTAAGTAACAAAAAAAAAAAACATTTGAATAATTCTTTAGAATTTATATACATACAAGATCTAAATGTATGTGGTGGTAAAAATAAATTATCTTTGTCAAATTGCAAATTTGATTCAGTTTAGTTTTCTTTCAGTACACTGCAGTGTAGACCACAAATTTCTGGACTGTAACCAAATACAGGGCATCTAATAGTCAACCTCCCAGTCAGCAACCACTTGGTTCTTCAAATTATTTTGCTGATTAATTATTTTGTTTGCTTTTGTGTTAGTCCGAAATCGAATCTTTGATGATTGACCGAATACAAATTGAAACGAAATATGCACGAAAAGGAATAAATTAATAATTAATAATCAAAGCGTTTAGCGAGTGTAACTAAATACGTTTGTAGGCTCTAATTAGTTGTTGTTGTTGTTGTTGCTATTGCTGTTTCTCTTGTGTTGGGTCTTCGTGAACTCTGATCTATTTCTTTTGCGTTGCGGTTAGATATTTAATGATGGGTTCTATGACAGCAGGAAGCCCACAGCTATTATTTTAATTGACCTAATGGACTCAACAAATTGATAATTCTTTAATAATCTGAGAGTACACGCATTTGAATTTAAGAAAATTTCTATGCGAGTAATGGAATTTATAGGTGCAATCGACGATTTGTACATAGATCTTTAACTTTATCTTTCGATTGCAAATTTCCTCATGAAATAAATAATCAAGATTTGATAGTTTTAATTTTAAATTAATTGACACCAATCTTGGAATATTAAACTGGCGTCGATTTAAACGCTTGCGACACTCCAATTTCACTCGCTCGCCTAATCGTAACTTCATTTGTGGCAACATCATAGACCCAAATATAAACAGCCTGCACTCTGCAGGTTTTCCAAACTGCTTGCCATCTTTAAATTATATTACTATTATTATCACACATCAGAGACATCAGGCAGCTCCCAACAGGGAAATGCCAAGAGATATTCCCCAACGAGCAACTGGCAAATTGCAAAATGATGTGTTTGTTGTGCACATCACATAAATTATGCCAAAATATTTTCTGTGTGTGTTTCTGACGGAAATTGCTGGATCTCAGTCTCTCTCTCCCCCTCCCTCTATCTCTCTCTCTCTCTCTCAGTCTTAGCCTGAGTCAGTGCTAGTGACATTTTGGTGCTATGAAATGCACTTCAAGTGCAGTTCCGTGCAGTGTTTATGCCTATGCGAACAGCAGCTGTTGCCCAACAGGCAGCAGCTATTCTCTTAGCCCAGCTTAGAGCAATTTAAGCTGGCCAAAAGTCTTGGGCTTTGATATTTAAATTATGCTGCCCAATTCTCTCGCCCTGAATTTTGCCTTTTTGCTGATTGTCACATTTCGGGGGAGGAATGAAAGGCCCGGGTAGGTGGTCCTGGCTTTAGCAAGTTTCGTATTAATTAATGTTCGTTGCCCATGTCGTTCCTTCTAAATTGACATATAACATTTTTCGGTCTTTTATCATCGACTCTCGCTGGGGCCGTTTCTGTCGCCTTACTTTCTGTGATGTTTAATGAATTTCCAAGCGAAAGCGTTATCGCTTATCCCCATCAGCTAAGCCTGTCAAATCTGCTCGACGCCCAGTCCTTAATTAATACTTTATTCATGCCTGTCAGGCAAAAGCAGTTTCTGGTCACACTGCGAGGCGGCCGACCAAGCAGCCAAGGCGCATAATTAGCAGCAGTTTTTCGGTATTTAAAATATAAATATGAGTAGACCAACTAGGGGAGGGGCACATGCAGCAAGTTGCCCAGGGTGCGGCTATCCACTGTTGTTTGCCCACATGACGCACAGCGCACATGGACTCTTTTTTTTTTTTTTTTGCAAACAGCAAACGGCAATGCCCCCGAGGCAAAACACACAAATTCTGGAGCCGAGCTAATGTAAATTTATGGGCACATTCGGACAATATGGAAATTCAATTTAAGCTGAATTTTTGTCGAAGAACGCAGAGCCGGGCTCAACTGGAGTCTGTGGTCTTTGAGCATGAGATTCTATTGATTACATTCACGACATTCGGATGCAGCTGCTCAATTAAATTGTCTTCTATGCTTTATCTCTTAGATACTTTATGCCCTGTCATGCATGTACGCCGCCCACACCTCAGCCACACAATTCAGTTTTAGCTTTGATTGGCAGCCAATAAAAAGGCAAAAGCTAAACAAAGCAGAGCCCTCATAGACAACACACACATGTGGCAGAGCATAAGTTTGGCAGGCAAGTGACAGTAACATACATCAAGATAGGTAACAAAATGTTTGGTTCTGACTAACACAAAAAGTTGCCAAGCTGCGGCGATACAAAAGCCAAAACAAAATATAACTTTTCTGATTGAAGCCAACACACACACACACACACTGACACATGGGACTCAAATATATGTGTGTGTGTGTGACAACTGCCGCCATTTCATTTTGCCACGCGCGATAAAAAAAAAGGGGTTGCGCCGCCCACGCCACCCGCCCGGTTCTAATTGGTTTAGGCAGCGGCTTCTGGGCGCTTATCTTATCAGAAACCTAATTGCCATTGGCCCAAACAGGCAACAGCCAGCAGCCAAGAGCCAACAACAACATGCGCAAACAGCTGGCTGACTGACAGTTATCGCCAAAGTTGCAGCATTTTCATATGTTGATATACACATTTATGCTTATTACACCTGGCGGCGGGCGCGCTGGGCAAACATATCTCTAATGAGTTGGAGTTGAATAAAAGCTGTCGCCGCATTTGACGAGCTTTTAATGAACTGCGCGGATGCGGATACGCCAAAGCCAACCGTGCTGTCAGCTTCTCACGTGGCTTTAGCGGTGGCGAATGCATTAATTAACATTTGGTTAGCCACCAGAAACGAGCGAATACGTGACCCGAGAAGCTGGCGGGAGAGGAGAGCAGCAAATCCCAAAAGGGAATATATCGCAGAAATTTCAGATTTCAATAAATATATTCTTAAATTATATATTTGTGATATATTAAAATGAATTACTGAACTTTTCGCCAATATCTGATACCATTTCGCAGATGAATACTTTTTTGTAGCAGTCCATTAACTTTTTAATTTTATTTATTTATTTTTTATTTGTGTTCATTAAAAGCTCAAAGCTTGCCAAAACCATCTTTAGCCGATATTTATTTCTTTTTTATTAAATATTATATATTATATATATTTAAAATGTGATTTTAATTAAATGATTTGTACATACTCTCAAAATAATTAATGATATAGATATACAGAATTAGGATTGTTTAAGCTATAGATAAATTTGAGGTTTTGCTCAGACAAGAACATACAAGTATTCAAAGTTTATAAACATGCCCTCTACGCACTCAACGAATAGCAGATGTAATGGAAATAGATAGCGACACATGTGCGCACTCTTAGAATAAACAAACGAACGCTGAGCCCTACAAACTCAGCCGTAGATTGAGATCACGCTGAGCCTTACAAGGTCAGCGATATCTAAAATACAAACACAGCAATAGATGCCCTAGATTTTAGGGTTGCATTCAGAAGATTAGAGACTAATACTGAACTGAACACCCGCAGATCCACATTTTTCATGGGTATTCAGCGTTTGTCATACAATTTATTTGCCTTGAAACAGTCTTGATCCATTATATATTCTAAATACTAATTTACGATTAAGATTTTATGTTTCTCATTGTAAAAAATATCAATTTGGGTCAATGGACTCTAAGAATTCCCAAGGAAATTAGTATTGCTTTGTATTTACTTTACTTATTATTGTTTATTCTCTTTGATGCACATCTAGATCGTAAATATATGAATACGAGAATGTGAATGAAACAAATTTCGACAGTAATCAAATTTATATCACGCGAAATCATCTCCGATTCACAGCTTGACTTGTAAATCAATTCACTTTGTATTACATTTTTTGCGCATTTTGATCTGTCGTTATTAAATTTCATATACTATAATTTTCGATATATCATTTGCTGTTGTTGTTGTTGTTATTGTTGCTGTTTGCGGCTTTGTGATTTATTCACAGCTCGCATGCTTTATGGGGCCCGCTGGTGTTTACCTTTCATTGACTGCTGCTGCTAGAGCATTGATCGGCAATATTTATAACAACCATATATGAATGTATGCATATACATAATATATATATAATCGACGCACTATATATTTATGGCCGAGACTTTTGGCAATCGTTGCACAGCAGGCGCCGTATTTTTTGGAATTGTGTGTATTGAAATTTCTGCTTGAATTTGAACTGGCAATGAATTTCCTTAAAATGCTTTCAAGCAGTATTCGGGCAACTTTTGAAGCCGAATTGAAATTGATATTCCATTCGAGATCCAAATACGCGCAGTCTATTATTTAATGTTTGAAAGTTTTTGATTGTTTGGCAACATTGGCGCATCGAGTTTTTAGCTGTCAATAAAATGTCATAAAAAACATTCAGGCAAAGCTCAAAGTGAAAACTTTGTCCACACAATCAAAATAAAATTGTGAGCCAATATTTGTGGCCCACGGCGCATGGAGGTCGCAGTCAGACGTGGGCGTGGCACTGAGCATAATTTCAATTTAAATTTGAGCGAACTTTTATGCAAATTGTGAAATTGTAGAATGCTGTAAATAATTAACAACAACTGAATTAATTCAATGCCCTAAAAGAAAATTCTAATGCAAATATGGGCGATAAAGTTAATATTTAAATAAGGCTCGGTAATAAAAGCAGATAGCATTTAATTTAGGCACACTCAGAGCCAACATATTTTTTAAAAACATTAAATTATTTTGTTTCTTTCTTTGCTTCTGGATTTCTTTTTCTATAATGAAGCCATTTGCAAGGTTTGCCCTGGGTGAGCGTAGGCATCGTTTAAATATTGATTTTTAATTATTTTAAGCAGCCAACAACGCCACAAAGTATGCAACACTCACGCCACCCACACCCATACACGCACACAGTGGAAATAGAGCTCCTGAGAGGCTGCACACTGAGCGTCGACTCCCACCTTCTCCACTCGGCTGGCTCACCGCGAGGGTTGCTGTGAAAATAGAATAAACAGGGTGGGCGTGGACTGGGGCTGGGGTTGGGCGCTTTGTGCGTGTTTTGTTTTTAGCTCAACACTTTTGCATGCCCCCGCGGCGACTGCTGCTGCTTCCACTGCTGCTCTCGAGAGCCTCTTAAATGTCACAATGCTGATGCTCTGGGGTTGGCACTTGGGTCAACCCTCATGCGCGAGGCTCGCCCTCCGCTGCAAGCGAGTCGAGTCGAATGCGAGGCTGGGGGCTGGCTCTGTGTACATATGTATTTATGTATATATGCATGCGTGTGTGTGTTTATATATGTTTGCTCTACACACATAAATACATGAAATATGTATGAGTTGTGTGCCATTATTTTGCACTTGCCACAACTGCACGACCCTGACCCCAAGCACTCGCATTTGAATCTCGTTTCTCGTTTGCCGTTTGCGTATATTCATTTCCTGCGCCTTCCTGTACCTTTCACCACCTACACACACACACACACACACACACACACGAGCACACATATGACTCGTTTTTGTGCTCACAAAGGCTCGCAGTAGAATGTGATTTGTTTTAAGCAGATCTCATAAATGGAATTTGTATGTCTCCCTCTCTCTAGGTCTCTCTCTCTCCCTCTCCCTATCTCTCTTCGCATGCATGCATTTCACTGGCCCTGTGCGTCGCTGTGAGGCGTTGCCAAACTTCACACAACAGAGCCCGGCAATCGATGCCGCCGATACCAAAAACTTGTAACAGATGCTAGCCACGTGTCGGACCGAGACCCAAAAACCGACCCGTGCCCAGATCCTCGCAGCGGCTGTGTTCCAGTAATTGGATGCTGCCCGTCGCCGAGGCAGCGGCCGAGGCAGAAGACTAAAAACAAATAAATAGTCAAACGGCATTCGGTCTGTGAGTGAAATACAAATAGCATTTAATACGAAAAGGAAATTGTCTATTTTAGACAGTCAGTCAGCCATTCAGTCCGTCAGTCAGTCAGTCAAGCGGACACGCCAGGACTTTGCAATCAAAGGGAATTAGTTGGCCAACACACATGGGGAGCAGCACAGCTTGTGTGTGCTTGGTTTAGTATTCTCATTAGTTTTTCTCGAGTGCCACCGGCAGAGGTGTTGTAGGTACAAAAATTAACACACCTTGCAATGGACTCAGCCTGGAGTGCACTAAGCACTCAGCACTCAGTACTAAGCCCGCTTAAGGCCTTAATTCAATTACACACACTTGTTAATTGAAAATTGATATGAGCAAAACAAAGTGAGGATGAATCAAGCTCGAATTGATGGCGAAATCGTGCTGCACGCCGAGTTGAAGGTCGCCGGCCGTAAGGCGGGCTAAAAACAAAAAAAAAATATATCAACATAAATTAAAAAAAAAGTCAGCGAAAAAACGTAAAAACAATGTGAAACTAAATATATATGCACAACTCTGGCGGCCATTAAAATCAGCATTAAACATTATTGGCACTGGCGCAAAAATGAAATAAAAGATTTGCATGCGCCACCCGAGAAGATAGTTTAAGCAACACGACGCTCAAATACCCTACCATAGAAATTATCTTAAGTGAACTGAAGCCAAACTTTGTCAACTCTAGAAAATTGTTTATATAGCAACAAAATAAAATACAAACGAAAAGCTGGCCAAAGGAAAAGCCTGCGAATTGAGGCCAAAGTTGATGATGAAAAGAACGCTTTTCCTTTCACGCATCTCATTGTCTGCACATTCCAGGTCAGCCTTTGTTAGTTACTAGAGCAGACTAGCATATAAGCATGAGATTTATACTATGATTTTGAATGAAATTAAGCAAGTGGACCAGCGATTCCTTTTATTATTTTAGCTCAAATGCTTGAATAGTATTTATAAACAATAGAACTGAGAATTGTTTTATTTCGCATTCATTTAAAAAATAAATAACATTTATACTCTGCTTTTGAAATACTCTTCCAATAGTAAAGTTCTGTTATAGTATTTTTATTGTTAAATAGTTGAAAGCTTTCAAGTTTCTTAGTGTTAACTGACCAGCTATAATCAACGTCTTAAAATATACATCTAAAAGAATGAGCATTAGCTAATTTATTTTGGTAATAAATATTTTTCACACATCTCAGTACAGATACGCATTTATTGGCATAGTCGTCATAAATATTATTGCCATGGCAAATAGTTAATAAAAAATTTCATAAAAATATCATAATGACAATACATCAAGATTTATATATATTAAGTTTATTTGGAATTGGTTTCAAATTTTATTTGCAATATAAAAAAAAAACATGAAAGACTACTTAATGGATTATAGAATTTGTATTTAAAGGAAGATAAGATAACTAAAATCATTTTAAATTTTCGAGTATTTAACAAATGTAATTTTTAATCAAAAACTACATTTTATATTTAGTAATGATAAAGAAAAATACATCGAAATTATTATTACAATGATGTAATCAAAATTGTTGGATTGATGATAGTAAAAGTTGTTTAAGCCAGTATAGATAGTTCTAGGTAAGTTCTCGTTGTGCATGTATTCAATAAATGTATGAATGCAATGGCAAAATATATAGGCATGTCCATAAAGATGGCATCAGGCAATGCTTAGCATAGACAATTATAATTTATGTTTAACACGTGTCGTTGTTGTTCAGTGTGATTTGCTTTATGGCTTTAATCACCTTATAAGCAGCTGCACACAGACACACACACACACACATAGAAACGCAGCACATAATTCAGCTGCATTTATCTGAAAATATACATACAAGTATATGCATTTGATTGCAATTTTTCATGCTGCAGCATGTCTTACTTTTGAATTGATTTTTTCACCTGTCTTTGTAATAATTAAAAAGCCATAAAGGGAGCCCGAAGGTCGACAACAAATGGCCGTTAAGGTCAAAGTGTCTGCTGGATGCGAGGCGATGATGTCATCTTCTTTATGACCTGTAAGTGGGCAAACAATAGCCCGGCGCCTGTCCAGTGCGCATCTTCATTTATCTTTTAATTGCGAGTCGCCTGGTTCACCTTGCGTTTTCGCATTATTATTATTGTTGTTGTTGTTATTGTAAGCTGCCGTTTTATGCTAATTGGCAACAATGAATGCAAAGTATGCACACACAGACAGACAATTTTCCTTTAGCATAGCATTTTAAGTAGACAATAAATTAAAATCGTCGACAAAAAAATACCTCACGCGATTTTTGTGCGCGTTTATAAACGCTAGCGGGTCTCATTGATTTTTATATATATATATATAAATATATATTTGCAATCTCAACAAAATATATATACACCATATATATATAACAAAGTAAATAACAAATATTTGGCATTTGTTAATTTATGGGAAAAAATCGTGTAAATATGCATAGGACGCTAAATTGCTTTTGTTGCATTTTTGTAAACCATTTGAATAGCACAAATCGTTGTTCTTGTTGTTGCTGCTGTTGTTGTTTGATGGGGCAGCGCAATTAATTGTTGTTTAATTGAATTTGAATATATTACGCATGGATTTCAATTAAAATAGAAATTCCAGTGCGCCTCGTTGAATCAATGAATCAAGTTTTGATTGTTAACTCTGATAAAATCAATCGAACATGACTTTGCTTTACAGCGCTGCGTTCACTTCCGGTTCGGAGACTGAGTCACACTGTGTGGAGAAAGGAGTGCTTCGCGTATATACGCAGAGTACTTTAGGGAGCGAAATTGAATGGAATGGCAAATAATTATATATCGTGGTGTGATTAAATAAGCATCACAAATATACACATAGTACGTTAGAGAACTAAGTGGAAGGGAACGTGCGAATCTAGGAGATTTATACGCAATATATGGAAATTATCATGTATATTAGCGAGTGTCAAAACTGTGAACAAAATGGTAAGAATCAACAGTAACCAAATCTATTTCACATTTTTAATTGAGCTAAGAAGCCCAAGATTTTAAAATGTATTTCCTATTTTTAACACGGGTTAGCAAACAGGCTATACGTAGTCACACCGTTTAAATATCAAAAACAGATAGTTCGCGCTTCCCACTATAAAATCTAATCATTAAATACTGTCGCCTCGCGAACTATGTCAGAATTTTTATTCCGTTGCGCGTTACTCAATAGAAAAATATTTGTATAAGCAAAACACAGAAAATGACAACAGGAAAATACGAATAAATAGAACAAGCAGAAAAACGAATACAACAACACACATGTATATATTCACATACATACATATTTATGACAGGCCAATAAAATGTAAATTTAGTGAGCGGCAATAATAATAACAATAACAACAACAACAACAATGTGTGCACCGGCAACTAAACAGAAATGCAAATAAACTAAAATATAAGAAATAACTCTTAACGCCGGTAATCCGAACAGTCAATACTCTTATACAACTCTTATAGAAGATAATCTTGTGTATAAGGGCTGATCTTTACCTATTGGCCTGCAAATTTATTATAGATCTTTAAGAATACGATACTCTAAAGTATTTTGCCTTTTGAGCATGACACAAGCGCCATACTCTCTATAAACCGGACGATGAGAATCAAAAGATTCAATACTCTTTCACATCTTATAAAACTAGGTATAAGAGATGATCTTTATCTATTGTCACGCTGATTAATAGTAGAATGTCTTAAGATCTCCCATTTCCCCTTTGATTGCATTTACAATGTTAATGTGAAAATCATCATACCCCCTAAAGGTAGAGCATAAATATAAGCCGGCCGCATAAATTAAGAAAAATGTGTAAAAACAAAAGCAAACAAACATAAACAAACTGAGGCGACACTAACGGGCCGGCAATAAAATGTAACGTTCGTGAGGGGCGGCGGTTGGTGTGTGAGAGAATGTGCGGCGTGTGGGCGTGAAATCGAGAGCGAAACGCGCAATGAAACAAAATGGAATGGAACTAAAAGCTAATGCTGCTGCAATTACCATTTCATGCTGCGGCCGCACAACAACAACAACTACTACAACAATGCATGCAAAGAAAAACCTGTTACAGTTCGGTTGCGTCTGCGTCTGCGTCGATACAGCTGCCTCTGCTACTGCCGTTGCTGCTGCTGCTGTTGCTGCTGAGTCATTGCGCAGGCGTGCGGCGCTCTGCTAATTGCCCGCACCAAACGGCGTGTGAGTGACACTAGCGATTAGCGTCGCTGCCGGCGTCGACGTCGCAGCTGCGAATTGAACCGAATAATTTGCATGACGATGTTTTTGCTTAAACTGCTGCTGCTGTTGTTGTTGTTGTTTTTGTTGTTGCTACTGCTGCTACGGTGGGTCATTCACATTGCCGTAGGTTGTGATTTGTTTAGCGGTCGCGCTACCCTTTTGTGCCCCGCTCCCCTGCACCCGACATAACTGGAACACTTGTTAGAGATATGCGAAAAACTTGTATTATTTCTCTTTAGCAAATTCCCAAAAATTAATTTATTTGTTTGCACATTTTATTTTCGATTGTGGTTCAATTCGAAGCATGAGCGCTAATCGATCCAAATTCTTTATTACTTATGTATTAGCATTAACAGCAGCAGCAGCAGCAGCAGCGGCAAGGCCTAATTGCCTGTTGGCCAAAGTGATATAAAAATGCAAACGGCATTAAATTAATGCTAATTAAATTCAATTTCGAATCGTTGCGATATTAGTTGCAGCCATTGAATGAAAGGCCCATGTCCCAATTTAATTATAATACGAATTGGCTGAGCCTTATCAGCAGCGCTCCACAAAATGTCGCTCTGAGCCTTCAAATTCGAATGTGCGCGAATTAGCCAACATAAAATCATTATTTGCCTTTTTTATGTGCTCATACACACACACACACATAAGAGCTTAGAGCTTAGGCGAGATAAATGAGAGTACAAATTTAGAGGAGAATGGGATGATTGCGGAATGAAATGGAAATTGAAATCTTTATATGTCGACACTGATGTGAATGTTGCAGAAGAAAAACTCTATTTTCAATAGGCAAGATTTCCACTCTAAGCCCATTTCGAAATGGAACAGATGCGCATCAATTGACACAGCACGAAAATTCCAGTTTGAGGCAAGATCTACTGTTTAATTATATATTCATCCCGTTGATTGTTAAAACGCCCCCATTTACAGAGATATCTAGAGAGAGATACACACACAGTCTCAATATGCCACGAGGTTTCTTTCCACTTCTCGTGCCTTGTCTTCGCCGTGCTTCCCTCTCAATTTCCATCAATCAACGTGCAACACACGAGGGGCAAGCCAGCACAACAATTTTAAATCAACTTTAATTGAAATAAATTGTCATATCATTTGCGCTGGCATAGAAAACAGACGCGCTGGCAATAAACAAAAATATACATATATATTTATGTATAACTGTATATGAACGTTATAATATGTGGGCTGTGTAATGGTCTATCTCTTATCTGCGGGCTGCCGGGGCTTGAGTGCTACTTAAAAATGCTTATAAATTAAAGCCATCAATCAAGCAAATTGAAAATATTGAAGCATCGCTGCATTATGACAGAATTTTTCACATTTCCCACAACGCTCTCGCTCTCTCTCCCCCTCTCTCCACCTCTTATTCTGTTCATTAACTAGATGAATGCCATGAAAGTAAAAGCCCAACAGCAGCAGCTGCTGCTGCCTTCGAGCCGGCCAGTTAAGTGAAAGTAATTTTTTGTTTTACTCAACGTAAACACTCAATAATAACGTTTTTTTTTTTTAATACATTTTTATATTTGTTTTAATGCTAATGCCAATTGCGTAATCAGACATAAACAAATATCATAAAAGCTAGTCATAAACCTACAGCGCGTTAAGGTCGGCTGGTATCGAGATCCGCTGATCATAAAATAAAAAAAATTTACCAACTTTGCGGTTAACTGCGCACGCACAATGGAACCACCACCTAGTAGTAGTGGCTCCTACTAAAATATATCCAATAGACCCACCCACTCTACCACCCCACCACTCATACTAAACCTACGCCGTAACAATTTACGGCAACACACTTTATGCAATTTATGCGCAATTTTTCAATTGACTCCGACAAACGGCGAACCGGAAGATTTCGTTTGAAGCCACACAGTTGCGAATGCCATAAGAGTGAAGTACTATGAATTTGTCATGAGACATGTAACATATAACACTAAACATGATTATATAACTGTTCATAATCAAATCAGCCTTATTATCATATCACATAATATAAAGAAATATATTAATTTATTATTAATAAAGATTCTTTTAAAATTAAGTCAAGTTTAAAACAGCTCAATTCTTTATCTTTTTAAGACTTTTCGTATTATACCAAGACCTATCAGGTAACTATTCTATAAAGCCTTTCATTGTATTATTAAGCGATTATTTTAAATATTAGGCTTTGAAATTGAGCTTGTTTTTATAAATTTAAACTTAATTAGCATATTTTATATTCCTTAAATTTTCTATATATTCTGGATTGAATTCCATATCTTATACTGAGGAGTCTGCAAGAGTATTTAATAGTCGGCGCTTTGTTTATAGTTTTTTTGCAATTTTTTAATAATAATACACATTTTGAGTCTCATAACTTTATGAGCTGCCACATATAATGTTGCATGTGCGCTATGTAATAATTTAGTTGCTATACAAACAGACGGTGAGACAGACAGACAACCGGACGGATGGACGGATACACAGATATACGTCAGCTTAACTTTTGTAATCGCAATCAATCGGAATGACATTTGCAAAAGTTTAAGGCAAAGCTGATTTGTTCGAAATATGAAATGCTCAAACTTCAAACATTCTTAATTGTTTTATAACAAGTTTCTGAATAATATTTTAAAGTAAATTAAGCAATAGATCTCTGAATCATCTGCAATTAATTAAATGAATGGTCTAAGATTAACGATAAATTCTTTAATTTAGTATTATTCTCTATAATAAAGACTCACTTTATATGTTCATATACATATATCTAAATGGCAATCAAATATCTATTGAGAACACTAAATAGTTTTTTTTATTAGATATTCGTCAAGTGTGATATTCTTGAAGATTGCCAGATGGATAGATATTCATTAGTTCTGTATACACTGTCAACTGGATTTTAATGGGCTCGACATATAAAAAATCTTTAGGTTTTCGACATTTCAGACATTTGATTAAGTAGGCCATAATCGACTCATAGAAGTTCAATTAATTTCGCCAGAGATCAAAACGAACTTCGTCTAATGGCTGACATCATAAAAAACTAGACAAGCGTATAGATGGATGGATAATAATCTCTGGACACTCACTCACACACACACACACACACTCTCACGCATTCAGCCATTTATCAACTTCCTTATCAATCACAAACATTACCAAATAACCCAAGCATTTGCATTTGCATTTGAATGAACGTACCTGCAAAGAAACCAGCAAACAAGCAAAAACCAAATATAAATAAGTTAATAATATGAAAGATTATCGTATATCATAATTTGCATAAACTTGTATATATACATATATGTAGTTATCTATGTAATTTGCATATATTTTGCGCTCTTAAATTACGTGGGAAAATGTTGGGAGCAGCGCGCAACGGGCGCCAAAAGTTGACACATGAATGTATCAAATGTTATCGGGGAATTCAGAGTATAATATCCAAAAATTGATAAAACGAATCAACAGCGGCAAGTCGAGCTGCATTAAGGGCCTATCAAATTACCAGATATCCTTTGAAACTGAAGACTGAAAACAATTTACGCTCATTCACGTAAAAAAAGAAAAAGAAAATTTGTTGAAGTTGAAGCAGAGTCAACAAAGGTGGAGAGGGCAATCGAGAGAGATTTTCGGCACACGTGTGAAGACAATGCTTAACACACATATTTGGTGTTGTTGTTGGCTGTGTAAATAGGTAAACAAATCCAAAAACAGAAATCCCAGAGAGCTGCACAAAGAGGGAGAGTGAGAGTGAGTAGGCTTGTCTAATAAGCGACAAAGCCAAACGCACGCCTAAGAATTTGTATTCGCCGACAATTGAGAGTGAAAACAACGGTAGTTTGCCAAACTAGTAGTAAAAGCAACTCTTTGGGCGGCGATTAAAAAGTGTGGAGTGTGGAGTGTGAGAGAGACAGAGACAGCGACAAGGTAGGCAAACAACAAAACGGCAGCCAGAAAAAGCAAACAAACACAAGGCGAATTGAGCTGTCGTTGCCCGTTGCCTTGTCACAATATTTATAGTGTGCACTGTAATGTGTGTTTGTTGTTGTTGCTGCCAGTTGGATCTGTGTCCACTCTAATGTGTAAAGGTTGTCTTTTTTTTTTTTTGGTTTTTGCTTACCGGATAATACATTCCGTGCGGAGGAAGAAAAAATGCCCCGGAGCCCCACAGTTTGACGGCTTTTTGTGTTTACAGTCGCGTCGCAAATTATATGCACAGCTGCCCCGTATAATTGACACCAACAAAGTGTGTGTGTTGCTTCTTTCAGGGGGTAGTCTACACTATGTAAACAAGGGTAGTCACGCTTGCTTCTTTTTCTTCTTGCACTTTTTATTATTATATTAATTAACACTGTATTTGATTTGACGTCGCATTTGTTGCATTTGTTTAGTGTGGTTTTTACTCATTCATTTATATTTTCATATGTGATTTACAATTTGGATTTTTGGCACAATTTACAATTGGAGTGAATTTCACTTAGGAGTCGCAGTTCACTAGATTCTAAACTGAACTGAAAATATACATATATTTTATATAAATAAGCAAAACGAGAAGAAAACAAAAAACGAATAAAAAAATGCAAACACATTCTTGAACAGTTGAAACATATATTAGATTCCCGAATATCACATCATCCAGTCCAATATAGATACATGAGAAAATAATAATATTATGTATATATGTATATAAATAATAATATTTATATTTGAACAACAATTTCACAACAGATTTTTACGCGGAATTTAACGAATTGCGAAATTTTGGAATAATGTCTGCGCCGTTGACTTATTTATATTTATACATATGGACAAATATGTATATATTTCTATATATGTTTATTTACATATGTATATTTGGCGATATTTTTTTGTCATATTGAAAAACTAATTGTTATTTAGGGGTTGCTCTCTCTCGCCGTCCAACTAGGCGAAGGATGTTGCATGGCAGCGGTGGCTGTGGCTGTGGCTGCGGCCAAGCGAAACGAAACGAAAACAGAAAATGCGCAAAAAGGCGAAATGAAAAATACAGCGCAAACGCGAGACAAAAGAGACCAGCCAAAAGGCACGAGAGACAGCCACGCGCTTTTATTAGGGGGCAGCGGCCGGAGGAGAGGCAGAGGTAAAAGCAGACGCAGTTTCCAGTTGAATGAAATGATGTTTATAAAAAAAACATCTATTGCGAATGTTGTTGTCACTTTGAACGTTGTTATTGTTGTTATTGGTTCAGCGATAAGTCTTCACGTTATTCATTTATAAATATATATGTACATATGTATGTATATACATATTTATTCTCTTTGCGGCATATTCGAGCACCAGACATTCCACAAAGGCTTTACTTTGTCTGTGGCCAACGGAAAAGGCAAACGCATTAATTCTTGTTGTTGTTGCTGTTGCTGCTTTGCAGCTAAATGCAATTTTTGGTTATGCGACGGCGACGGCTACGTCGACGGCAACTGCGACGGGGACATTATTCTCTCTTACGAGGCGAATTCATCATCTGGCACACACATTTTATTTTCGTTGATTGAATGGGAAAGACAAAGCGCAGCAACGACAAGCAGCTGAGCGTGTGTGAGTGTGTGTGGTGTGTGAGTGTGTGTGGATGCTGCTAACGCCGCTGCCGCCAGCAGAGAGTGAGTGAAAGACAGAGAGAGAGACAGAGAGAACTGTGAAAAATCGAATCAGAAAAACAGGCATGCGAACGGTGGTGCGAATGGCAGTGCGAGAAGGATCAAAGGATAAACAAGGAGGCGCAGCAGCCATGAAATGTAAACGAAGCGCAAAAAGCAACGAGAGAAAAATGTGCGCAAAATAAATTGCGAAGGGAGCACAAGGAACGACGGACAAAAACATGTGGCACATTGAATGAATTTCTACATATATTCGTATATACATTTATATGTATATCTATAGGTTTTTTCTTCTTTTGATGCTGCTAAACGAACGACCGGTCGAAGGGGGAAGGCAGAACAGACAGGCACAAGAGAAATCACGTCCCTCGCGCCTGTCTGACTGTGCGACGCTGCTGCTGCCGTCGATGCCGCTGCCTCTGATTCTGATTCTGCTTCTGCCTCTGCCTCTGCCGCCGCCGAGAGAGATGGCATATATATTTATTTTTAACTTTTCATTTCATTTTGTATCTGTACGTTGTACGTTGCCGATTCCGATTTATACATGTTTGGTTGAACATAGCTCGCTGTTGCACTGCACTTTTGTTTCAGATTTGAAAGCACTTGACGTTGTTGTTGTTGTTTTTCATCTAGAAACGTATTTGAATTTGCTTTTGTTGTTGTTTGGTATTTGGTATTTGCACACATGGATTACATGTTTTGTATTCAAACGATTGCGTCGATGAAGACATCGACTATAAACTATCAGCGTTCAATTATTATCTTTTCTTTTTTTTCGACTCCCACGACTTGTTGAGAAGAGCGAGAATATGTAATAGCTACAATTGGTAGGGAAATACGCGCGCAACGCTTAAATTTACCGCAGCAACAATCAAACACGTCCGCTCGCAACGAGAAATGAAATGCGAATGAGAGATGAAAACGAAGAGCGAAACTCACAGAGGATGCGAGCATAGGTGAGCGCGGCAGAATGTTGTGTGCGTTGCGCAAACTGAGAGTATTTACTTGGGTACTCTCAACAAGAGCGGGAGCGTAAAACCATTTCGTGTATTTTGCAGCACTGTTACAATTGAGCTTGGCGCCCGTTTAAATTTTTGAAATTATATTATAGATGTATGAGTAAACTGTAAGTTACTAAACTCTTGATAAATAATATATAAATTCTCTTTTTTATATTTTATATTTTATTTTGAAATAATTGTAATGTTTATTTTATATAGATATGGGCATACATGCAGTCAGAGAGAGGTTTCTTTTCCTGCAGCAATAATGTTATATTAACAGAGCACTGTTATTGTATTCATATTTATCGATAATATAGTTACCGCGAAAATTTGCGATAAAAATCGAGTTTAAAGTAAATAAATATAATGCCATTATTGTAGTAAACTAAAATTAAAAACTAAAAAAATTATTAAAATCAAATGTATGCAAAAAATTAATATTAAATTTTGCAGATGCCTTTCTTTTTGCTTTCCAATAGCGTTCATTTTAGTGTCACCAGATATACTCCCACATTACTGCACACATTGTTAATGACATTCCCAACTGAAAGCTTTCCCTCTAGCCACATACACGCACACACATGCTGTGCACCATGTTGAGGTCCAAACAACATCCTCTTCCCTCTCCTCTTTTTGCCACTTGCCACTCGCAATTTGCCACTTGCCATGGCCTGCAAATCAGAATTGCGTCCTGCCTGCAATAAAACCAAATCAAAAGTGACATGCCTCATTTTCGGCTGGGCAGCAACATGACGGACGCGTTGTCAAGATTGCATTAGCCTCGTGTGGACAGCAGCAGCAGCATGTCCTTGCTAGCAGGACAACAGCTTGCCACGGCAAAGCGTGCGAGACTTATTAAACAGGAACGTTGCCCGACGACACCCAGCGAGGGGAAGCAGATTTAAAATGCAAATAGCCTCACGAGTTTACAGCGCCCCATTCGACTCGGCAGCTAGCCAGGCAGCAGTTGAGCTGCATCCGGCCGTATCCTGAAGCCGGCCCACTCTCATATCCTTCGTCCTATCAGCTCCACTAAGCAGCAGCAGCAGCGTAGCAGCAGCCGCTGTGCGTGTTTTGGTTGTTGTTTTTGTTGCTCTGTGCATAAATGCAAATGCCGTGAAGCTGGCAACTTTTTAATCCACGCTGGCCAGCAAATTGCCGCCTCCTCCACAGAGGGAAACGCAACGCTGCGAAGAACTAAGCCGATGCGCTGCCATCTGCAGATAAATGCAGAACATACTCACATGTAGAAAGGACCAAACTCGATTTCCAAGCAATGCGCTATACATATGTATGTGCTTCGCTCAGTTCACAATAGAACCGAAATTGCAATGTTATCAGGACAGTTACAGAAGATAATCTGCAGAGGGAAAGTGCTGTAACAGTTGAACAGCAATGTTAACCTAACAGCTGCATAACACAAGTTAACAGAATAACAGCCAAGCATAACAGATTAATGTTCCTTCTGTGCTTCATCATCCCCAAACATAATATTATAGCAGTTATTATATTTTAACTTTATACACATATATGCATGTAAACGGAATCAAGCAATTCATTTTTACAATGATATTGCTAATGCCCTTTTAAGAGTACTGCAACATAATCTGTGTAACAGTAATATAATAGGAGCTTAACATAAGGTGTCTCTTAAGCAATTAATCTTCAGAAGGATAGAGTTAATTCCCTTATTACAGCAATGTTTTTTTTTTTTATTTATTTTTTTTATCTTTAACATTAATTAAATGGTGAATTAGAATATTCAATAATAAAATGCACATTTAGGTTATAATAATGTTAGACGACTTAATTTTGATTAATCGAAAATAAGTGACTTGTAAATAGTATAATATTAAAAGGATTTTATATATTGGGTAAATCCAGCTAAAATTAAAGAAACTCATTTCCCAAACACATGAGGTGGACAAGAATGCATGAAGATCTCATGAGAGCAGAGTTGTTAATTTCCTGACTAACATTAATGTAAGGCTTAATATAATCTATTTGATTTGCTAGCATTATTGCAACAGATGAAAGTCCTTGGTCTGCCTCATAATCTGCCGCAAATTTCCTCGCTACGGTCGCCTTTGGGAAACTGAAACTATTTGTACTTTGGGCTAAATTCAATCTGGTTTTTGGCTAAGACAACGCAGCGAACCGCAGAAACCTAAAGAAAACTAACGCAAGCCCGCCCCCAGAGAGTTGATGTATGAATGGGTGGGTGAGCGAGTGGGCGAGAGGGTGAGTGGCTAGGTCGAGTCGTGAGTGGCCAACAAACCGCAAACAATAACAAACGATGGCCAAGGCGAAACACAAACAGAGACCGAAACAGACGCTGCCTGCTGCTGCCTGCTGCTGCTGGTGACGCCTACAAAATGGCTACAAAGAAGCAGCACGAGATGCGAAAGGAAGGCGCGGGGCGTGAGGAGCAGCGGCGCCGAGGGGGAGACGCGCGCGACACGGGCAACTGGCAGCTGCGCAGGGGGCGTTGTCCTGTGCCATTTGGAGGCAAAAAGGATTTATGATGCTTGTTATCGCGCAGCCGGAACGAGGCAAACGATGACAAAAGGTGCCCAAAGGCAGGGCATACATACACAAAAAGGAAACATACGCTCTATGTGTGTGGGTGTGTGGGTGTGTGTGTGGGTGCTGGGCAGATAAGATCTGCACGCACAACCAAAACCATTGCATACTTTTAGGCGGGCGCTCGTAAAGCGTCTGAGCAAAACATGTGTTCATTCAGTTGTAGCTATTATATGTTATTGTTGCTGTTGTTGCTGCTGCTGTTTGTTGTTATGGCCAGGCAGAGCCAGAGCCAGAGCCAGAGCCAGACCCAGAGCTAATCGGAAATATTTATGGCCGAGCCACTGCTCAGGTGTGTGGCAAGCGTTTCCCACCTTCACGCGAACATAAAATGCGCATTAATTAAATTTTCCAAATAGGCTGCCAATAGGCGGTGCCTAATTAAAAATGTAAAAAAAAAACACACGCGCACACATACATACACACGGGAATGAGTGCGATACGCATGCATAAAAGCAAAAGTTGGCCATTAAAATCGCCTAAAAGTATCTATTAGTCATGGGCCGGGCAGGAGGCGGTGGAAGGGGAAGCGGCCTGAGCTAAATTAGTCAATAAATTAAAGCTCGCCAAGGAGTCGGGCTGCCAGGCAGCCAAAGCAGCAGGCACTTGGGCCAGCATAACGAGCCAAAACCAAACCAAACCAAAAAAAAAAAAAAAAATTAAAATGAAAAGAGGAAGCAGAACATTGCATTAAAAAATCCATTCATTAAAATGGCAAAACGTGGCACAAAATTTATGGCCAACGGGCAGAAGGAGCCGCAGGAGTCAAAGTCGTGGAGCGTTGCGTTTGCCAACGGCTCAAGTCTCAAGTGGCTGCGCGTTTGCTTCGAGCGTGCCACAAAGACCAGCTTACAGCAACAACAACAACAACAACAACAGTTAGACCAAGAAGACAGGTAAGCACTGAATCAGCTGAAACTGAACAGAGAGCATTAGCAAGACTCTTAAAGCTTTTCTGTTCCAATATACTATGACAATATGAAAGAAATTGATTCCATTTAGCTATTTATTTATCATGAAATAGGATTTTCTTGAAGTTCAAGTAAATTTAAATTTAAGTTTAATATTAAAATTCTTGAAGATTTTGCGTTGCACCTTGTATAATTATTACAAACAATTTTAAAATATTTTATTACTTTTATATTCTGTAAAGTCCTATTAGCTGTATCCAATTTACTATATTTTTCAGGATAATTAGAAAATATTTCTCTAATGGATAGAATTATTATATGTTTCATACAAATTAAGTATGCACCCAATTCAGAATATTTTAGAAACAAAAACATAAAAAAACATATTCACTGATGGATAGAATTTTCATACAAGTCTAATTTATATATCTTTAATAAACATGTTTAAATTATATTCCGCATAAAAAGAAATGAATATATATATTTTTTTGTTTTATTTTTTATTTATTTATTCTCATATAATATTATCTAACTTTTTTCATATTATTCCTTGAGATATCCTGTATATATGCTGTATTATATGCTCACTCGAAGCAATATATGTTGATATACATAAAGTGCAAGATATCCTGTAATGTCACCTGAAGCTCACAGATATAACTATATCAGATACTTTTCAAAGCCAGCATAACTCTGGCGCTGTGGGCGTGGCTGGCGGCAGGAGGCGCCAGTTCAATGCGCTCGTCCTGCACTCTCAATTATAATTTGCTTAGACAGACAAACAGCCCCAGAGCTCGGCACACGGGCTCCGTGCGATGTCTTTGGGGAGCTGTTGCTGCCGCTGCCGCTGCCGCTGCCAGCGTTCATGTCGTCACATTAGTCGAGAGCAACAGCCTCATCGCATATACACGTAAATATGTAGACATTTGTATGTAGCATAAATGCGTTTGCATGAGAATGTGTGGGCGGAAGCCAAAAAGTGTGCAGCAATCGCAAAAGTTAAAAGCATTTGCCGGTTTATCGGGCCCGCACATCCCTGAGCACCCACCCCACCCGCCACCACACACACCCCTTGTAATTCCATCAGCTTCGAAAACTCCTTTGACTGAAGCCTTTTCACACACATTTCATTTGGTTACATCTGTTGCGGGCTTACTATTTTATTATCTCGTCTCGTTTATTGAACTTCCATTTGACAAATATTTTTAAATATTAATACTCGTTTACACTAAGGGAAAGAGTATATTTGTGTTGTGATATCTATGCTCTGGTGTTCATTTTTATGGGACTCTAGAGTCTTTAAATGTAGGAATGTATAGTCAGGTGTGCTTTTGTCTGTAGGGTAGATAAACATGAAAATATATAATATATATAATAATCATACATTCCATCATTAAATCATGTATAATAAGAATAAGAATACTATATTCAATACAAACACAGGAAGCGTTCCAGTGCCTAAAAGATAATTCAGTTAGACATTAACTATTAATATATAGTATTCATTTTCTTAAAAAAAAAAATAAAAATAAAAAAAAAATATATACATTTTTTTTAAATTAATTTTTCTATTAAATTTAATTTAAGTTTGCCAGAAAATAAATATCTTAAAACTATTCATTACATTTCCTCAGATGATAAATTCCGCAAGAATTCAATAGCAGATTGCGAGAATAGAAAACAAGCTGACAAATAAGGTCAGAATACATCAAATATGAAACGATAATAACTAGAAGACTGCTATAATATTTAAGTCACGGATACATTATTATTTTTTTCATTCCCTCACATTTAATTTCTTTTTATAGATAACATAAAGATATGCATCACACTCTGAATATTGGTATAAATCTGATTTTATAGATTTGGAAAATCTTAGCTAAGCATACTTATTTTTAATACAGTTTTTCAATAAATCTGGCTGGCATAATAAACTGGTTAATCAAGGACATTCAGAGTAATGTGCATGCCAAATTCCAACACATAATTACCGATGCCAGAGTCAATGAAAGAGAATTTTCGCTCCCTCTCACTCTCGGTCTTGCTCTTAGCCAAAAAGTTGGGCCAAGAGCCCACAAACTGCGGTTGCTTGGCAGAGCCATAAGAAATGCATTCGAACTGTCCGTCTGTCTGATGTCTGATGTCTGAGGTCCACGGCCAGCTGGAGGGCGCGGCGCGGCAGCTGGGATGGAAAAGTATTTCACTGAGACCCAAAAAGACGCAATAAAATTCAATTGCGAACTTCGGCGCAGAGCAAATGAAAACAAAATAATGAATATACGCTGCACACGCACACAGCAGAGGCTTAAGCAAAGGACGCCCAGAAACTTGCTAAGTTCTTGGCAAAGACTTTTGGCCAGAGCTGGATGAGGGCTGGAGGAGGTGGAGAGAGAGAGAGGGAGGAGTAGCGTCTCTCCACTCCTTAGCGCTACGTATTTTGGGGCCTGCAGCAAACACATGTCAAATGCGCTTTTTAAAAACAAGTTTTTCCTTCTAGCGCAAAGTTGCAGCAAGGCCAACAGCAAAAGCAAAAAGAAATATAAGGAAAACTGCTTATCTCGACAAAAAGCCAAAATGTAAGGCGGCAGGCAGGCGGACGGGCAGACGAGCGGTCGGTTGAGAGGGGGCGTGGCAGCTGCACTAATGGTGCCAAGCAACCGGAAATGCCGCCATGCATGTCTGCCTCTAGTTGAACAAAATGGAGGCTGTGTATCGCATGTGTCTGCATGCATATGTGTACGTGTGTGTGTGTGTGTGTGTGTGAAGATCTTGATTGCCTTTTGCTACAGGCACAATTTATAAGAGATGCTTTCTTTAGCCGCCCTCCTTTGTTTGCAGCGCTGGCTTTCGTTTTTGCTATGATAATTTCCGCAGCTGTTGTATCATATAAAATAAAATAAAACAAGTGCAGCCCGACGCCAGCTCGATTTGATGGCCGCCTTTTCTATCGCAGCCGCGGCTATGCAACATGGCAGCATGGCAATGTGGCAACACAGTCGCAGCTGGGAACGTGATGTGTGCCGCGTGCGAGCCTCGAATCGGAATTGACATTTTGGCCAGGGGCCAACAGAATAACTTCACTGAGGTGCAACGGGACTCGAATGCGACGCGAGCATCCCATTGACCAGCGCTTGTTACGTAAGTGGCCAATAAGCGCGACGTTACTCCTGTGCCACACCGAACACGAACTACCCTAACGAAGAGAGATTTCGAAATGAACTCGTTGTAGGACACTCCTCAGGCAGCGGGAGATCAAGTTCAGAAGGTATTTATATAGATTGGGATTGGGCGTGAATTAAGATACATCCGTTCATATGCATTACTCAAGTTTAATAATCGATTACGTTGTCGATTTCTATGAATCGATAAATACTCCGTATCAGCTATTCACTGGTACAAGAGAATCTAGAAATCATATAGAACGAGATCTCTTGGTTCCTAAATTTGAAAGAGTAAATTTAGGAGTTGCAAAACCCAGCTGAAGTAACTAGAGAGGTTAAGTTTAATTCCAAATAGCTTAACTACAGCTCCAAGAGATAGACGCCGCCAGCCCAAAGAGCTGCTAGATATTGAAGATTTCAAAGGCTCTACTCTTAAAATCTCGTTCTACCCCCAAGATATGCTTCGTATCATAGAATGCTCTATTTTAATTTTAGATGATATCTGCATATTTTTAATGAGCTCCTGTTAAGATTAAGTTGCCTAAAGGATAACACAATTTTAACGGGTAACTAAAAACGGTAACTAAAAAAAAAAAAAACAAATAAAAACAATAAATAAAAATTTAAACAAAATGAGCTTGAACCTTTCATTTTTTTCGTTTTTTTTTTTTTATTTTTGTTTTTAATTTGAGCAAAGTTTAATTAATTTTTTATTTCACAGTCTGTGAGTTTTAAAAAGTGAATTTATTTTTAATTATTATCCTGCCATCATGATTTTTATTGGTATTTTAATTATTATTATTTTTTGTTAATTTTCAAGATATGTCATTTATTAAATATATAATGTATATACTTTAGATTTTGTTTAACATGAAAATTATTTTGTTTAAATGCTCAAAAAACAGTTTCAATGTACGAGCTGCATTCATTTTGCTTTAACGAGTATTTCATGTCTTTATTATTTGAATTTATTTTTAGAGATGTGCATTTGATTTGAAATTATTTTTAATATTATTTTAGGCATTTATGCCATAGCCCAATCATGTCGAATTCACAGAAATATATTTATATTTTTTGTTTCTTGTGAACCTGAATGACTTTTTTAATTAACAACAAAACTCGACATATGTTTTGCTTATCAAAAACAATATTTATTTGCCATGCTCAATCGAATATCCTCGTCAAAGGAAACCAAAGGAGTCTATTAAAGTTGCCCTCGGCCAATGACAGCATTGCTGCTTACTTTAAGGAGATTCCAAAGCTGTTGCGCAACGACAAAACGATTTCGGTGCGAGCCACGCCCACAGGTGGACAACATGTGGGTGGCGGCAACAATCAGGAACAAAGTGTGTAACGTTGCGAGTTAATTGAATTTCAGACGGCGTCTAAAAACTGCAAACCTGCAGTCGTCGAAAGTGTTTCCAGTTAGTTGTTTATGCGGCGTGCGGCTGCCATTGCTGCCTTTAGTTGTTAATACTCTGCTTTTGAGTGGAAAATGGCAATATTAGGTGGTGATCAAATGATGCGATATGCATATTAAACATTGTATGTCGTATGTCGTATGTCGTATGTCGTATGTCGTATGTCGTATGTCGTATGTCGTATGTCGTATGTCGTATGTCGTATGTCGTATGTCGTATGTCGTATGTCGTATGTCGTATGTCGTATGTCGTATGTCGCATGTCGTATGTCGTATGTCGTATGTCGTATGTCGTATGTCGTATGTCGTATGTCGTATGTCGTATGTCGTATGTCGTATGTCGTATGTCGTATGTCGTATGGTATCGTATGTCGTATGTCGTATGTCGTATGTCGTATGTCGTATGTCGTATGTCGTATGTCGTATGTCGTATGTCGTATGTCGTATGTCGTATGTCGTATGTCGTATGTCGTATGTCGTATGTGACAGTGACAGTGACAGTGACAGTGACAGTGAACCCCATTGCAATTTATTGCTAGAGTATTGTTAGAAGAGTATTGCGCAGTCGTTGCACTTCCTTAAAATAGATCGTTACTGTTGAGGTTTTTGTTTATTTTTAGGCAGCGGGCCTGGTTAGTTGGCTGCTTATACAATTTCAGTGAATTCTGTTTTCCCCATTTATTTTTTTTCGGTTCTGCTCGGCATTAGCTCAAAAGTTGGCCATTAATGGACGTACGAAATTTACTTTGGTCGCGCCGCAATTCTGTGTATGTATGTGTGTGTGTGTGTGTGTGTGTGACATGATGTTGTTGTGCGTTGGGTATTTTAGCCTCGTAGTGAAAACTGAAGCTGTTGTTGATTTTGATGCTACTCTGCTGCATGTTTGCGTTTTGGGTAACCGCTGACGCGGCTGCTGCCACTGGCAATGCCATCCACCAGACTCCCCCGGATCATGCCCCTCTGGCTCGCCAAGCCCTTCTAGCCACGTTATCTACAGCAGCGCTCTGCTGGTTGATTGCGTAAATGGCTGCGCTGCGCTGCCTGGCGTTGCCTGGTGCTGCGTTGCGCTGCCTACAGCCAACAGAACTTTGCACTTTGCACGAAAGCGAATAGCCGTGTGCACTGCGAGCCGGAAGTCAATAAAAGTTGGCCTATTGCGCAGCAGGAGGCAGCATCAGTCAGTCAGCCAGTCACTCTGTCTGAGCCAATTTCGGGCGAGTTGTTTCATGCATTTTTGACTGGCAAAGCACCTGGGCAGGTTAACGAAATTAGCTGGCGCATTGGCTTCTAGCTAGGCTCGATTACAATTTATAATTCGATTTCAATTCGGAACTTTATTAAGCGCCCATATCTCTAATAACAACTCTCTTATCATTGACGATTTTTGGTCTTTAAGGTATTCAAGTTTGTTGTTGAAATAATACCCGTAATTAATAAATAAAAATCTTAAGTCATGAATAAATAATAAATTAATAAATAATAATAATAAAAAAAATCAAATGTAAGAAGTATTCATTTTAATCAGAGATTCTATTAGACATTTGTCTATAGACGTGTAATATAATTTCTCTGAAAATAAAAGAGTAGACTGCAGGCGTATGTATAACGAAATATTTATAATAGGTTTTTAATATGCGACATCAATTCGTGGGTATACTCCAGCCAATCATATATATATATATTATTTACATTATTTACTAATTATTCAATTTACACGTAGAGTAAACAAGTTTTGGCTACGGTTCATGTCGGGCCGAAGAGGAAGTAAATCGAAAGTCCTGCAGTAAGCGTCATCTATTGTTCAAATTAGTAATACACACGATATTTCACGACGATAGTTGCGCATATTTTGATCGATACTGCGACTGACTGTATGTTCCGCTAAATGTTGACCAATAGGTGGCGCTGGATGGCTCACCATAAATATAAAGGTGGCGCTCTCTAGGCGCCATCTGCCACTCGAAAGCTTTTTATATAAAAGTACCGTTATTCTATGTCTTACATATAAGAAAAAGCTTGACTTTTCCATTAAAGTCCTTTTAAACGCCTCCTGTAGTAAAAGTGGGAAGCTCTGAATGTGCTTATAGCGCCATCTGGCGAAAGACTTAAATACTAACAAACAATCAAATTTGGAGCGCGAAAGCTCACAAGGCGCAACAGGCTAAAAAGAAAATAAGAACAAGTGTGTTAAAAGCAAAAACGGAAAACTACAGTCCAGACAAAATGCAAAGATATTGTAAATTTTAACACGAATATCGGAAAATAATAAAATAATAAATTAAGCGACAAACCCAAATATCTGCATTTAACTCCATCCATTCCTCGTTCAGTTCACTGTTCATTTCACAACAACGATAAAAAATTTTCCAGTAGCCAGTAATGGAGGTCCATCTTGGCTTAAAATCATAATGTTTAAGAAATAAAGAGCGCGCGTCCTCCATTTGATATTAGCAAAATAAGTTTCACGCACTTTGAAAACACAAATCAATCTCGAATTCACAATCAAATAAAAAACATTCAACTCAACACGAACAAAATTTGAAAATGCAAACAAACCTCACTTTCGATGCAAAGCAAAATTGCGACTGACGCGCACTGAGATTAGTTCACAGAACATTGCGCAGCGCTAGGAGAATGCGCAGAAGAAGATTCAGATTCGCGTGAGAGTACAGTAAAGGCGAACATAATAGTAACAGTGGCAGAAGAATGCTTTTGAAAGGTATAATAAACAGTTTGTTATATTTAAATAAATGAAACTAGACTGTAAATGAAGTATAATACATGTATTCAGTATCAACCTTCAAATAAATAAAATAATAATCGTCTTATTTATTGTACACATTTATAAATCAATATAATTGCTGACATAAATCTCGTAAATACAACTGTCAATATATTTTTAGTTATGCATGTTTTGAGCACATAGTTGAGAGAGAGAGAGAGAGAGAGAGATAGAGCGATAGAATGTGTGTACAAAGAGATAGAGCAAGTGGAGGGGGCAACCGGCTGTTACTTTGTTTTAATTTTTCGGCAGCGTAGCCTTTCTTGGTGATGCATAGTAGAGTGGTAAAGTGGTGTGGGCGTGTGTAAGTGAATATACATAGTATGCGTGTGCGTACGGTATTGCAAAAAGGAGCCAGCGAATTTTGTGTGAACTGCCGTTAGCATTGCTGCAGCTGCTTAACATTCCATTTTAAACAGTCTCGCACATTTTCACACACACGTGCACGTGAGCAATCCTGTGAGCTGCATGTGCAGTCTGCTAAGTTGGAGAGAAATTTTCTGTGCGCTCCAAGATTTTCATGACACATTATCAAACGAGAGCCTCTGTTTTGGTGTATTTTCTTGTGCGTGTGTGTATATTTCATTCATTTTCAAAATAAAAGAAACAAAAGTCGTACACATTTCATGTCTCTAACGTTTCGCATATTTCATCAAATATACAGATATAGACTCCAAATTTAAATTTGAATTAATATTATCATATTATAGCATAACATTAATTAAGAAATATATTGTTCTAGAATTCCCATTTTCAATAGTTTTATTGGAAAATAAATGTCGTATTATTTCAAAAGCGAAAATAGATCGTAACGGGGATTCTGAGTAGATTATTATATTTAAAATATTAATAAGAATAATGAATGGTCGATAGAAAGTAATCGATCTCACCTGTCTCTGATGAAACTCCATCGCCGGCACATTGCCATTCAACTCGACGGCAGACATTTGTGAAAACAAATTTTACTAATTGTTGTGAAAAAAGCAGGGATCGGTACTTAATATATTCTTTTTACAGTTTGGCACTCTCATACACAGCGATTGTTATACTAAACTTAGATTGAGCTCGAAATTCAGACATTCAGGGAATATCTACGGTACTTAGTTTGGCATAGATAATCTGTTTTGGGTTTATCATTCGCACATTAGATTGAATCTGGAATAATTAAAAGACAGAAAATAGATTAAGTTGAGTAATATTAAAAAATATTTGTAATGCGCCATATATGTATGTATGTATAGTATCTAAATACCAAATATGATCTATAGTAAAATAATCTTCAGAAAACTTTCAGATTGTGCGTATATTTGAAAAACACCAAGTGTTATGTTTCAAATATTTCTTAAAAATTTGGATAGAGTGTGGTAGATACAAATTATAAATAAACGTAAAAATTGTACAGAATACAATATGTATGTAAAATTTTGCGACTATAGCTCCAAATATGTAGCAAACAAAGTTTTATTTTAAGAACTCAAAATTGTTGTCGTGCAGCCTGATTTCTCGTTTTCATTTGGAAATGGGACGACTGAGAGATATCCCAAAATGTATCTAATATTAAGAATCAAATACATTTTGTTTAATGTTTCACTCCAATTATAATACTATGTATTAACAAATAATAATAAAAACTCCCATAATATAGTGCTACTTGAGTTCATATTAAGCGCATTTTTAAATTAGTAAAACTCAGAAATAGAAAAAATTCTAAGTAAAATTTTAAGACAGCCATTTCAGCATTGCTAGCATACGAGAGATTTTAGATAATTGAATTGGAATTGATTTTTTCGGATTCCATGCCACACCAACGTTATGTATGTGTATGTTAGCGGGCGATAGCAACGGATGTCTCTTTTCAGAGATTGAATTCGAAACGAGTAGCGTCGAGTGTACCGAATCGCAAAAAATGTAATAAGAGTGGGTCGATTCGAATATAGATTGTTAATAGCTATGACAGCAATTTCCATGTACTCGCATATACATACATACTCATACCTATATATGTCTGTGTAGTTCCGGTAATGGAATATTGAAATTGTAATCAAATTGGACTTGGACGAATGAAATACCTAAGCATCAATTCCGTTAGAATCAGAGAAATTGTTTGCATATGGAATATATTTGTAGATATATGTAGATATAAATCTATGGGAACAGAGCTTAGAGCATGGACCTTAAAGTCCCGGCCTATTTATTCAAATAAACGCTCTCATCGCTCACTCGTTTATTGAGCTATTATATCTGGTATACAGTTTTAGCAAATGAATAGAGACAATCAACAATAAGCACTTGAGTCATCAAATTTCGAGTTTAAACTGTAAAGCTATAGAGGGACTTATACTGTGTTATATTGGAGTACTGGAACTTGAAGGGGCTAACGACTTAAGGCCTAAAAGGGACATAAGAATCGGTTCTCTATTGATTTGCCGAAATTGTATATATATGCCAGTTAGAGAGGTGTGAGTCTTGATCATGAATAAGTACTCAGCAGTTGGTAGTGCTCGACTAGTTTTAGTGGAACAAGCTTACATATTTATGGCAAATTGATTGCATATATTGATAGCAGGTGAGCTCAAGTATCTTCAGCTCAGCAGCTAGGGCGATTTCGCTTTCTTTCTAGAGACTCAATCTATATATTCATATATAGTCTGCATGTGAGGAATATCCCAGCTGAGCACGATTTTATTTTAAATCGTTGCATTTGCTATGCAAATCACATCCACTTGTAAGGAGCCCAACTGGTTTCGCGCGTACTCACAGGCTAAATGGCATCCAGGATATATAGCCCTTGGGGGTACTTAGAGATATACAATAAGTGCACAACATAACTTTGTCTTAGCCAATAGCCATTAGAAGTGCATTCCCATTTGTACTTTATGCCACTCATACACACATACATAGATAACTGCAATTGGTTTTAACGATTGCAGCTATTGCCTGCTGGCAGTTTTAGCTTTCGCTTTAGCTTCAGTTTCGTTTTGGCCTTCTTCCGTTTAACAAAATACCGTTGCAATGTGTGCTGTAACACACATCTAACTATGTTTTACACACACCGTTAACAGCCTGGCCCCGCACCTGAGAGGTGCAAAGGGTGCAGGAGCCCGAAATGGCAAACGGAAATTGTGCATATTTCACTTAGCTTCAGCGCTGAAATGGCAAATAGCAGCCCAGCTGAGAGGTAAAAAGAGAAAGCCAGCTGGCAAATATTTGTATAATCAAACGGTCTGATTCTCGCCACCTTCCTCAACATCGAGCCTTCAGCAGCTACCCCTTCCGTTCAGGGCTTACAAAACGTAAGTGTAAATAAATTATTAGCCGAGCGTCAACCTGTGTGCTCGCTGTGTTAACCCTTGCCGGGTCGACAGCAGCGAGGGTTGCCCAGTCAATAATGAATCTTCAAGCATGGCAATCAGACTTAGCTTTTTTAACTGGCATTCTTACTTATTTACTTTAAGTTATAACTTAAAATTTATATCTTAATATATATTGAAAAACAGAAATTTATAAATATATTCGACTATATTTTCAGTTAAATCAGACATTTCGATAAATCTGATGGATCAATGATTCATAATTAGCGTGAGGATTTCATAAGCTACACTCGGCTACAGTGAAGCCTCTGCCTGGGGCATTGCAAAAATGTGCCATGTTTGCCAACATGCAAAGAGAGTAACGAGACAATTACCGTTGGGAACAACGTCAGAGTCAGCTGGCGTTGCCATTGCTGCTGCTGCTGCTGCTGCTGCTGGCCAAACATGCAACTTTGAACAGTTAAACACACACAGAGTCACACACACACACACACACACACACAACTGCTCAATACAACAGCAGCGATGAATGTGTGCCAACAGAAAAAAAAGCAAAAACTAAGGCAGACTTTTCAGTGCACAACTTTACACAGCCTTCTGCTCCTCTGTGTATCTATGTATGTGTGTGTGTGTGTGTCTGTGTGCGTGTGCGAGTGCAACGTGACTGCTGCCTAGGGGCGTGGCTCTGTGGCCAATGTCTGCGTAGACAACGTGTTAAGCTTCAGTGGTTTGCCATTGCAAATGGGACACATTAGCAATGTTGAAAGTTGCGGCAGCGGGGAATCAAATGGAACGAGAAGTGGAATGTGAATGGGAATGGGAACGGGAACGGGAATGGGAATGGTAACGGAAGCGTGGTGTGGCCTAGGCTGGGTCGAGCTAGGTTAGAGGTTGGGAAACACGGCAAAGGGCCTGATGACTTCTTTGACGCCAGCTGCATAGCCTGTGCCGAATGTGTCAGAAATTCAAAAACAAAACTCAGTTGACTGATTCGTTTAATTTGTACTTCACATAGTCAAAGAAGAGTGTAAAAGGTGTGCACATAAACGTTCGACTTATAGCCGAAAATTTCTGCTAGAAAGTATATAGAGAGAACAAGTCTATATCGCCAAATAATTAATACGAAATTTAGCTTAATACAATAATTTTGTAGTATAGACTGAACATCTCCAACTCTTTAAACAAAGTAGAGACTTTAAAAAGTGAAATAGTTAAATAGTTAATTGAATTAACATAGTTATAAGTGTCTAGCCTTTGAATTTAACCAAGTTATATACAATTTTGATCAAATATTGTGAAAAGCTGTAATTTAATATTAATTTCAATTTCTCACGTAGCTGCTTCGCTTTTCTTCTTTCATTGCCATGCATTGCCAGGATGCTTTTTCTCTTCTACTAATGGCATAATCATTGACTATTGATGTGGGTCATCTAGCTTCGATCGGCGTTATACAACATAAAATCAAGAAAGTACCATATAACAAGAGGCTTCGTTTATTATACAGTGTCTAAATTGATCTGATAAGAAACTAACTTATATATGGAATTTACGTTTGATAAACAGAAAAACAAAAAATTAGAGAATAAATTAATAAGAGGGAATAGCGGTTAAGTATTAATAGCATTATAGTCGGCTGTGACTTACAGGCATAAATGTTATTTTACTCCTTTGAAGTTTATAATATAGGATAATTGTGAAAAGCAGAAACACTCTACTCGTTTATTGCATAACAATTTCATTCAAAAAATGTAGCATACATTCATGCGCTTCGTGGTCTTCTGTTCCGTGCAAGTTCCTGATAAGATGAACTAGGATATGTATGATAAGCAGTAAAAATACTTGACTCCCAATTCCATTAAAAATATCATCTAAGAAAGTCAAAGAAAGTCCCGTGGCTTAATAATATAAATCGAATCGATTATCTTTAAGCTACTCAGCTAACAGCAGAAGTGTTAATTAAATTGATTGAAATCGGAAGTAAGCGCCTTTCTTCTTAGTTTCCTTGATGGAAAACGGAAGGAACTTACATTTGTCTCCAGCCCTTGCTGCGCTGTGCCAATAAATCCTTGCTCGACTGCCCATTCATTTCCCTAATGAAATCTCAAGAGTTTCTCCATAAGTTCTCGCTCGCCGGGGACTTCGTTTGCGGCGTTCGCGCTTTTCCATTTGATTGCCAACATAGTTGCCTCGATTCATCAAATCCAATAATGCAAAATACTAGGAAAAGGTATCGAAAGTTCCAAGGACGAGCCATTTGCAACGTTATTCTCTTTTCTCTTTTTTTAATCAACTTTGCTGCCAGCGGCGTCGGCGTTGGCGTTGGCGTAGTCGCCGGCGTCAGCATTGACGCTGTCGTCTACGTCATCGTAGTCCGCTGTCTGTTTGTTTTGCGCAAAAAGTTTTTTTTTTTGCGTTTTGTTTGTTTATTTGTTTGTTTTGCTTAAAAACTCTTCAGTAGCGCCAAAGGCAACTCAGCAACGACAACAACTGAGAGCTGCGCCAACAACAACAGCAACAATAATGGCTCCAACAAAAGGTTGCCACGCGTAAAATATTCCTAAGAATTTTTCTTATGCTTCTGCATTCCGCGTGACTTTCAGTAACATTTATAAATATATATGGGTAAATGTGTGTGTTATATATAGTCACATACACGCACCCCCACTCTTATTCTCACGCGTAATGCCGTTGCTTTTGGCAACAAAAGCGCGCTGTGAATCGCTTCAAGTTCAGCTCTTTGGTTTGGCTTCCTTGCAATTTTAACCCTGCAAACTTAATGCTATAGGGTATTTAAAACTATTTAAAAGGAGTTAAAAAAAAAAGAAACATCTATACATATGATTTCTCATTGTGAATACTAGGAGTCTTTTGGTAGGCCTCACGAGTTTTGGCTGCATTCGGAGGAGAAGGGAGGAAGAGTTATATATGCTGTTCAAGGATAGACATATATTTATGGGATGGTTTTGATATATGTAGAAGAGTTAGACTTGATGCCATTCAACTAATACCAAAGACTGACTGTTAATCTTTGGCTTCAATCCGCGCTTGGCTCATTTGACATCAATATTGTTCAATAGTAATATTATATTAAGATATTAGCTCTAGCTGCTATAAGTTTTGTGCTATGCGTTGTATCTCTCTATAAAATTATTTTGATATTGATCTGATATCACTTAATGGGCAACTTGTAGTCGGCTATTGTCTATCAACGTATTATAACTAATTCACGGTCTTGTGGTGATGCCTTATGACTTTTAATGTGGCAACAGGAAAGTTCGTAAATTTTCGAGACGAAATCGTTAAAACACTGTTCGTCCGCTTACACACACACACATACATAGACATGATACAATTTAATTTGATCACACACACACATACGGACTCGTGTGTGTAGCCCGCCCGCCTGCAGAACACTTAGAAAGTGCGCAGTGCAGTTGACAACTAGCCGCGACAACAACCACAGCACAATAACAATAACAATAGCAACAACAATAAGTTTGGTAACACCAGCCACCACACATCACCCACCAACCACCAACCACCATCTCAACCTCGGCCCACCCACTGAGCCACGCTCTGTTGGCAATTTTCCTGCAACATTTTTCCACACTTTATGAGACATTCATACATTTCTCTGTGTTGATGCTGTTTTTCTTGACTTTATCTTTGTGCTCTGACTAAGAATGCTCGACTATAAAATACCCAGTAAGGTGAGTAGTTATAAGTGTTCAACTATAAGATACCCAGCAGTGATGCGAATTCTGACTGAAGAAACTTAAAAGTAAAGAACATTTGGACTAGATTGTCAGATGAACAGGAATAAGTCCATAAAACTATTACTGATTAGAACATCTATATGTCTATCTATAATATCTATATGTCTAATAATTTTGACAGAGATATACTGCCAATGTTAATCTCATCAAATCCTCTCCCATTGCAAATAAATTGAACCAAAAATGAGAGTATATACAATAAAATAACATTCGAGATATTTGAGGTATTTATGTTACAGCTTTTTATTTAGCTGGCTTTATTTACGTAGTCTTTCAGATTAGTTAGAAAATTCTTCTTCACGATTACGATTACCAAATTCCTTTCGCTAGCATTCAGTGGGTGAAGTGTAATATAAAAATAGCTATGCAACATTGTTGCCATTACATACATATACCAATACATATATATGTATATATATGTGTGTGTGTGTTGCAATTGCTGTTGCTAAATATTTTTATTGCCACTTAAAAAGTTTGCTAAACAATTTTAGCTTTTATGATAGTTTGCAGGGGCAAAATATGCTTTTACTATAATTAAATATTTGCTGTCAACATTCGAGAGAATTCACAACAATAAAAGTGAAATACTTGTCAAATATTTCAACGAAATTTATATAACTAACTTTAGCTAAATATTATACTTTTTAATAGTACATTTTTTTCTCTTTAAAACATGTAACATATTTGGTGAAGGCCTTTCTCACCTGCTCTGCTTAGCCAACATTAAAAAATGCAATTTGATTTAAATGAAATTCGTATTTCGTATTCGAAAGAAATAAAAGCGAATGTGCTGCTTCGAATTGACAAACTTTGTTATTTCAAAATTTTGAGCAATTTTCCGCAACTTTTTCGCAATTGTCAATTGTCTGTTGAGTTCTGTTGTGTTGTGTCAGGTGCTGTTTTCTCTTGTTGTCGAGTTTGTTGTTGTGCTCGAGGTTTCTGTTTTGATTAGGTGCTGCTCTCAGTGGAGTTGACTGATTGCTTTTGTGCAGTTTTCCATTTGCAGTGCGAATAAGCCAAATGAAAACACGCCCGAAAAGTCAATTTAAATCTGGAGTACTCAGCACTTGGGAGCAGCTGGAAGAGCAAAGCAAATGGCCACCTAGTTTTGATGCATATCATTTGAATCTCTAGTTATTTTGAATTTTTTGTAGTTCATTGTTTTGTTTATGCCAAAAATTCTTATCAAATAAGTGAAATTGTAGTTAATCAAATTTGTCTGTATTCCTTTTGCTTTACATAAAATTTTTCTCTTTTAAGAGTTTGCCCTCTGCCAAAAAGTATATTTATTTTTATGCACTCAGCTATATCAATTAACCTAAACATAATAATATTAAAAGTCAGTTCAAAAGAAATAATTCTTAAGTTATTCCTAATTTTATGATAATTCAAATTTCTAATAAGTAAATGTTAAACATATGCTGTATTTACATATATTAAAAGTATGATGAAAATATTGTTTTCTTATCTAAACTATATCCATGTAAATATACGAATTTAATTTAAAGCATACTAAATGCCTTGATGCAGCATTTATTCAAATTGGGATAGTTTTCGCACCTGTCAGCCATTTTCTAATTGACTGTAAACATTTGTTGAGCACTTAAGCGCCGCATGCAAAATTCTAACTGCAACTTTGGTCATTAAGCATTTGTTTTCACATCAAATTAACCGCGCGGCTATGCCGAAAGTCATTGTTATACGAATCGCTTCCCGATAGACACGATACACACGCACACACACGCAAGCCCTCATCTAGTTCTCTCTTATCTCTCATCTCGCTCGTGCAAACGCTCGTTTAACCGCTGCCACTTACTCACACTCCAAAGTCTGCGTATGTACTGAGCAGCAGCGGCAGCGTCAGAGCTATGTGCTCGGCTCCTCTTGTACCAACAAGAATATGTATAATGTACCCTTGGATAAACATATTGTAGATATGTATACATATATGTATATTTATATATTAATTATTCTTTACTAACAGTTTTAGCATGTATCTAACTTTTATTTACATTTATTTAACTTTTTTTTTTTAAATTAAGTATTTATTATTGTACCAAGAAAATGTGAGCTGCACTAGCCTTGGACCACTTGTACCACAGCAGCATCAAGTATAACAGTTTAACTCCGTTACATTCGGCTCTCTTTTTACATTCATTCGCTCTTTGCTGTTCGCATTGTTTCGCTCAGCGAGAGCCGAGCGGCACTTAGTGTCGAGGCACCGAAACATGAAATTCATCTGTGGGGCAGTTACTCAGTTATTGTTGCCGCAGCCACTGCTTGAGGCTGGTATTTATCGTTTTGTTGTGCATAGTTCGCGGTTATGCTTTTTCGTCGATTGCTTGACCTTCAGCTAATTTGCATGCCGTCTGACATTGAAAGAATTCTGTGGCTGAGTGCCGAGCCGCTCTTTGGTTACGTTTCAGCTCGGCTCCCATTGTTGCCTATTCGAGGGTTCAATTAGTGCTTCCGCTCGCTTGTTGCTCCACTTGTCAAGGGTTTGACAGACACTCTTGCTAGATTGACAGCATTTGGCGGTGATTGATGCACTGCAGAGTGTTTTGCCTTGCGATTGTGTGCAAAATGCGTAGCATACTTTTTTGCATGTTCGGACTGAAATTGATGGATATATGGAGCGTTCATTTTAAAAACTGCTGAAATCATATATATTTGAATATGAACTCTCTTTGCTCTATGTAAGGCATATTACATTGGTTTTGCAGTCATATGTTATCTGTATTATCAGCATGCTAAATTATGGCCATGTCTATCTACCTTTCTCTGTTTCAATATTACGAACTTACAAGAATGACTCTTAACTTGTAATAGTAACAGCTATTCTTATTTTGCTTACTAATAGTAAGCATTTTCCATACCACGGAGTATTACACTTGGGACAAGGTATCTGTTAGTCGTGCATATGTGCTTATATCACTGTCATTACTTGTATTTTTAATGAAGCAATTTATATGCCTATTCGTGTGACGAGTTCTATGTTGACCTTTTGACTAACCACAAGGGTCAGAAGGCCGGCACTTGTTGTGGACACAGGAAGATTATTTAAATAGTTTTTGAGGAATATTTGCTATTTCAAATGGCATGAGGCGGGACAGAATATCAAAAAAGGACAATGACATAACGGATCTGGCCAAAAATTGACAAGAACACATGCCACATATTTTTTGTAAGAACTTTCAACAATTTGTAAGCAGCGTTTCAAACAGGTTTTAGGGAGCTGTTCGTCCAGGACATGACGCACAGAACACATACACAGAAGTTACTGATGATATTCAAGGATTGTAATGCTAGCTAACAACAAGGACATCGTTGGCCAAGTGCGGTTGCTCGGAAGCTGCATAAATATGCAAATTCTACTTTTGCGTAGTAGCCCAAAGGACATAAGTGACGTCAATTTGCCAACACGAATATAAATACATACGTAACTACACTGATGTATGCGTAAATACGGATTTGTTTATATACAGACATATGTGTAGGTGTGTGTGTGGGCGGCTGTATTTGTGTGTGGGTAGCTTTGCTGTTGCCCCTTTGTTGCTTTATTTCCACAGCCCGACCATCTGAATTTAACATTCGCATTTGAGTGGCCGTCGAGTATGTCAACTACAAATTGCACCTGAAGCAATGGCAGCCATCGCATCGATCAATGTGAGAGCCCACAGAACAACAAAATCGAGTCCTTAAAGCTGTGTGTACACAAGGATGCAGCCCGTAGACCACTTCAAATGCCGTTTTAATTGAGCCGCTGCATCTCAACCTACGGGTTAAGTAGAAACCACCGCAAAGCTCAAAAGCGAACAAAAAGCAGCTCGTTAAACTTTGTTCGACTCGTGCATAATGATCCATGGGAAATCCACAGCAGTCAAAAAACAAACTGCGGAAAAACTTAAATTTAAGCATTTGGTACTTTAATAGTGGAGAGAATTCAATTTTGGTGTATCTAATCTTTTTTTCGGGGCAGTATAAAATTATTCAGGATGTTTCAGATATATATAAGTAGATATGTATAATAAAACGAATAAAAATGAAATGTATGTAAAGAATATAAACAAAAGTTTTTTAAGTATATTTTTCCAAGCGAAAATACTGGCGGACAACAAAAGGCATATTGAATAACTGAAATAAGTAAAAGATTTTCATTCCATCTTATAGCAAAATGATATATTTTTATACCCTGAACCCATTGAAAATGGGAAATCGGGGGATAATGGTTTTTTTTAAAAGTATGTAACAGGCAGAAGGAGGCGTGGCAGACCCCACAAAGTATATATATTCCTGATCAGGGCGACAAGCTGAGTCGATATGGCTCTGTTCGTCTGTCTGTCCGTCCGTCCGTCCGTCCGTATGTATGAACGCGTCGATCTCAGAAAATATAAGAGCTAGAGACTTCAATTTATATATCGAGTATATCACTAAAAAACGACAGCTCATTCCGATAATTTTTTAACGATAAAAAACCTTAGCGAAGATCACTTAAAAAATTATATCTCCCACATCTTTCAAGTTAGAGTCTCCAAATTTAAAATGTATATTAAGATGCATTTTATACAATTTCCACCCTCACCCTCATCTTTGTAAAAGTCGTATATCAAATACTAGAGACTTGTTCTTCGGTATACACATACATTTAAACATTATGATTACGTTCTGAAAGTTTCATTACGATCGTACGTCTAGAAATTAAATTATTCAACAAATAAGTTCTCATAATATTGCCAACACTGCAGCGCAACCCAAGCGCCTGTATATGTGCGCGTGTGCGTGTGTTTGTATGCGTGTGTGTGTGTGCGTGTGTGTGTGCTAACTATTATTGAAATATCAGTTGCTTGTAGGGTTCAGGGGAGCTCGTAGTCGAGCAGTCTCGAATAGAGCTTTCTTACTTGTTCAATAATAACATTTTTCATTTATATATTTTAGAGAGTATAAAAAATACATTTATATACTAGAACAAATTTGTAATAATATTTTTTATAAAAAAATAGTAACATATAACTTTTATAAAAAAATAAAAAAACCGCATTCTCTCTTGCAATCGAAAACGAATATTATGCAGTCGGCTGTATCCTACTGTAACATTGTTCGTTGTAAATATTCCATTGTTGACAGTATTTAAATGTTAATTTCGATACTACAAGTGGCATATGTAGGTCCAAAGCAGTTCTGATTAACTGAGCAACGGTCCGATGGGCACAAACCAATAATAATGAACTGTTTCGGCGCATAAATTAGGCTGGCAGCATAAAGTGCGTCGCATACCTTGTGACTCAGCAAAATGCAAATTCCTTTTGCATATTTCACCCAACGGAAGCTGCTCAGAATTTACGTACATTTTCTCTTGCTCTCCCGCTGCAGATTGCATAAATTTGCAAGACTTAGCATAAGGGCGTTTCGGGCGCCCTCCTTCTGTGGGGCGGGGCTTATGCTTACGGCCGCTCGAGCTGTCGCTCATTACACTCTGGCAGAGAGAATTATAGCTTTAACTTGACGCTTATATCGTATTTATTATTTATAATTATCAACAGCCCAATAGTTCGAGACCTTAACCGATTGATGGTTGCTATTAAAAATTATATTCAATTATAAAAAAAACTTTCGCTTGCTTTGTTGTATATCTGGAAAAGTTTTGAATAAACGGGCTATCATGTCGTAAAAGCAAACTTTTCATGGAAAATGCTTCAAGACAGCTGACTAAGATGTATGCATTATATATTTATGTTTTCTGTTTTTCATGTTTTCCTTAGTTGCACAATAAACACTTTAGATATGTGTAAACGGATTATTATAACATAAAGACAAACTTTTTTGATGTCAACTTTTTCCGCACAGCTTCACTAAACAGAAAAATCCGAGCTAAGCGGACTACAATATATTGTATATTAATGCGTGTTTATCGTTTCACTCAGTTGCAGAAGTTTAACCAATGATTCCAAGCTTAAAGAACTCAAATTTAAGTCAGACATCAGCGCTATATTATATTGGAACAACCTATGGAGCATGGCATTTGGGGTTCGTTGCCAACATTGAACGCAGGATGGCCAATATGTGCTGCCATAAAATGAGGTGCCGGCAGCCACGTGCTCACTAATGAATCTACCAAACAACAACAACAGCAACAACAACAGCAAACGACAATCGGATAGCAAACATTAAAGTGTCAAAAACTCAAGGAAAAGAGCCCCGAGAAAAACGCGTTTCTATTTACAGCCGTGCGGCTAATTTCCACAGCAGCAGCAACAACAATAACAACAACAACAACAACTACTACTACAATGAAAAGAAAAGAAAAATATATGTAATGGTGCAAAGCGTACAAGTTGGAGATGGCGTCAAAAACACGTTAAGGCAGAGAACGAAAATGGGGAGATGCCCCAAGGGGTAGCTGCACTGTCTAATACCCTGCCTATGGTAAAAGCTAATAAATTGTTGTATGCAGACTTTATATAGAATAGTTTATCTAGCAGGCAAAGTCTAACCAGTTTTCATTGAGCTTCAATGCAACTTTCCCACTTTGAGGCAGTCACTGGACGTCAATTAAATTAAAAACATTTGCCACAAGTTTTATATTCAATTTGGAAAGTGCAAAGAAACTTTCAAGAAGTAGGCAGAGCAGAAATGAGTAGTTAATAAAAAAGAAAATGATAAGTGGTAATGGATTTTCCTTTACTGAATTTGGAAGGATATTTAAGTGCTGCATTCTTGCCTTGTGGATTTACATTAGTCAACAAATAAATGACTTTGGGCTGATAATTTAACATCAGCTTATAAATTATGTTAATTTGTAAATGGTATAGAGCTGAGATGGGACTTTAAATAAATATATATATATTTTTTGTTTATTTATTTTTATTTTTTTAAATTTTACTCATTTCTAAACCTGTTCATATTTGTTAATAAGTTTTCATCTTATACTATAAAAATAGAAGTTTCGACTTTTTATTTTTTTGATGTTAATATCTATATAATGATCATTTGTTCCTTATGAATTCCATGATAGATTGGCCCTTCTCAAATATATTAATTTGTTACAAATATTCAATTTTGTATTTAAAAGAATGTCCGATCATGTCTTATGCTTTATAGAATATATTTGTCACATATATAATTCAATTTTGAATAGCCCCGTTTGGTGAAGGGTATTATTATTTTGAAATTCTGACAGCTACTCGTCCTACTTTGCTCCACAGAAGAATGGGCTCCTTCATCCTGAGTTTCATCCGTCGGAACTCAATGCGACGTTGGTGGCTTTTTTTTATATTTTTTTCCGCTGTCTTAAAATGCGACTTCCTTGCACCAGATTTCAATTATGCAAAGAGATTTGCCGACTGAGTTTCTGGACGTTTTTCAGAAATATTCGGATTACGGAAGGCGAGTCGTGGGCGAGGGTCCTGGGATAATCAGGCTGGCTGCCATATTTACTTTTAATTTGCACCATTAATTATGCAATTCTTTGGCGTAAGCCAGCGCCAATGTTGACACCACAGACAAATTATGTTTGGCCGTTATGGAGCACATAAATCAAGCGACGGCTGCCAAGGCTTAGCTCCTGATAGTGTATATTAAAAACTCGGCGTAATTATGTCAATAAGCCGAATTGCTTATGGCCGTCAGCCGACGCCAGGCAAGACCCAAAAAATAATGAAAAGACGAGCAACATTCTGGTTGTCGTTAATCATTTGCATGTTTCTTGACTGGACCAGCAAACAAGTCATTCACATTGGGGGTGCAGTGAAGCTTGGCCAGACCAAACAATTGGTAGAGGCGAAGCAATGAAGAGCTTGGCCAGCAAAGCACAGCGCCTTGTTAAGAGTTTTGAAAGGCCAATTTATTTCTGGCTCAACGATAGCGCCACAATTAATAATCTAGCCAATGGCCAATGCTAGTAAGCCAGAAATACAAATACAAAGAACTTTTGCTTTGATAACGGCAAGAAGAAGCAACAACAATTTGTGAATTCAATTCGCAGACGGCGGGTAAAGTAGCTGCCGGCTAGCAAAGAGCCCGGCCAGCCACAAATGGAGAACAATGGGCAGGACTAACCGGACTTTTCGCTTATCGCTGATAGCAAATCAGCCAGTTGCAGTGGAGCGAAAGGCAAAACACAAGAAAATAAAAGCGAAAATGGGATAAAGGGAATCATGCCACATAACGAAAGTTAAGCATGTCAGAGTCGAGTCAAATGGTGTGAGCTGCAGATACTCTCCATTCGACTATGAACAGTCATATGTGCTCAGCCAATTTGACCCAATTTATCCGTAGTTTTTGAAAGGAAAACTGTGTTCTTGAATAACATATCTGTTTATAGAGGCACACATATACAAATACCTTTTCATCGCCGTTTTCTGTGCTTACAGGGTATAGCGCGCACATTTGAGAAAGTGTTGCAAAAATGTGCAAGGAAAGTAAAATAGGAACACATATGTGTGCGGCATCATCGCGGAAGGACAGCCCTCAATATGATAAATAACAGATGAGCAATTTGTGTCAGCATTGTGTAACTCCATGGGGGAAAGGAATTGGGTTCATTTCTTATTGAACGGACGATGCGGCACAGACTCATGGCGAGGCGGATCATACAGTGGCAGGCGACAAAGTAGTCAACAGACAACTCGAATCGAACCCTGGACTGGAAAGTGGACAGGTGGCTAAACATGTAGTTGAAAGTGACTTTGATAATTTACATCTATCTCCATATACATAAATCATTCATGCATAATATCACATTATGTACTCTATATAGCAGGTTTATGTAATGCTCTACTCCCTGTGCGAGTGTAATAAAAAGCTCATCAATCACTTGGTGCTCCAAATGCTTGTCGCCTGCGCAGCACCCATTTCTTACCCGGTCCCCAGTTGCAGCTCCTAGCAACACTTGAAAATACATTGACTATGAGAATGTCATGAATATTAAATTGCGATGATTGCCTTTGGCAGTGTATCCTGGTTCCGCTCCTCGTTGTCGCCTTCGTCACCCTTATTGACCACGTACCCGTTGCTTTTCCTTCTGCTTTTGCTTTTGCTCTTGCTTTGCTATACTATGCATTCACAGAGCAGAGTCTATCACAAATTGATCTTAATAAAATGCACTCTAATTAAGTTAAAAATACACAAATTTAGAAGTGCTCGTCTGGACTGTGAAAGCTTTTACAAGCATTTTGATAAATGACCGAAAAGAAGGAAATCAAGGAATGTTTGTTAAAGAAAATCCCTTTTATTAATAGTATAACAAGCATGTATGTACGTATTTATTAAAATGTATAAATTTTTATTTGTTAATTTGCTTTAATTTTTTTCCAGTTTATTATTTCTATCAATGCTTCCCCCTAGAATCGTCAAAAACAAATTAATTCGGAATGCTTCGAGGCTTTAATTGGCAGTCCTCTTTCTTCCAGTCTATTTTAGATGAACATGATTTCATTTCTTTTTCAGTGTGAAGAATAAGTAAAGTTTTATTTGGTCTGTTGCCACAGTACTATTTTCATGAATACAGCTTTATTTTCGATATATAGTGGATACAAATCGAAGAACAATAATCTTTACAGATATATCAGCTGTATTCTATTATTTTAAATAACCTGCATTGGCTGTCGCTAATTATCTGTATCATATAGTGTTTGCGAAGGAAAAGAACAGAATAAGTAAAGGGTAAAAAATAAAATGATAAATCTATAATGATCCATTTTGAGTATCCAGCTGTTTTGCCTGCAGTACTCAAAATTAGTAACAAACGGAGATAGAGCGAGGAGCGATCTCAGTTGAATTCTTTCGGGATTTAAAATTTTACCACGGCCCAGCTCTATTAAACCTGCAAACAATAATGAACTTATCGTAGTTCTAATAAACTTGTGTTTTAAAATTCGAAATAATTTTAAATGCTCACAAATTATTTAACATATTAATCTTCTGTTTCAGTCATGTAAGTTTAAAGTGAATGGAGAATTGGTGAATATAGTAGGCATTATTCACACATTTATTCAGAATCGCTACTCATTTCTCATCATATGAATGGCAGCCAATGCTGTAATCAAGGATCAAAATGTTGACAACTTTTGATAAAGTATATACGTAGATATACCTATTCAAACGAGCTGTTTCTTCAAACAGAGCGATACTATTAAAGCCAACGATATAATATCGTCAATCCCCATCAGCCCTCGACAATCACGACGGCAAAACAAAGCGCAACTCAATGGTTGCTTTGTGGCTAAGGGTGTGTCCTTTATTCAGTTCTAGGCAAAAGCCTAGTCCTTTGCAGCTTGGGCTTTGCATACAGCACACACACACATACATAAACATTTTGAAAACAAACTTTTCTTGTGGCTTGTTTGGCTCATAAGCTTTTGAAAGGCAGGCTGAGAGGCAACTGTAATTGAATTTTTCATTGTTTACAAACAAATTATTGTTGGCTGACAAAGCAGTTGGGCTAACAATATGTTGATCCCATGGCCTATTCCATTCACGTATAAATGGCTGCTCCACATCTTACCAAAAAGCGAGATTGATAGATATAAGCCGAGGACAATTAAAAATGATTTTATTGTAATTCTCTCTGCTTGAGCACTCGCATAATTAATTGAATAAAAACAGCATCGATTGCCTGCGTGATATTTTATTGAATTGTAACTTCGTCCAGCCCTGAGCAACTTTTATGTGCAATGCGAACGGGTTTAATATACTTGCCCATATATTGCATTAAAACTTCGTAAATGGGGTTTTAAAGGTCTTGAATTTACGGCCTACGCAGCCTGCAAAATTTCGAAATTAAATTGCGGCCAGCAGGCGAAACAGCCAGCCCTACACGCCCCAAAGCCAGATCGAGCTGAATTTTTCATAAATGTCACGGCAGATGTAATGTGGCCCGCAGTAGGCGCAGAAGCAGCTGCCAGCTGAAAAGCAATTTAAATACCAGGCGGTGCATTGTTATCTGGCCGACAGTTTACGCTTTTACGTTTGCCGAGTCCCGGCAAAACAATGGAATTTAAGTCCATTACAATCACGGTGCAAATGTAGATATTCCGGAGATACTTTAAAGGACATTGTGTTGTACTTTTAATTTGCGATCAAAACATTTCAGTTCGAGAATGCTTGAAAATCGCTTTTGCCTGAATGCCAAATAAATATTTCGACAAGTCTGCACGACTTGGGCTCATTGTGGCTGATATATATGTATATGTATACTGACTGGGCCAAATTCGGTCACCCTTTCATCTCCGTCGGCTCTCACAGAGCAGTCAAGCACATTCTGACAGTAATATTGAATTCAACTCACACAAGCACATGCATACGCACACACACACACACATAAACACATTCAAGCGAACAAACAGGAACATCATAACCTGCGTAAAGCCTAAAGCAACCCTCCAATGAGCCCTCAGCAGCAGGCGAGCACCTGATCTCTTTAGCCACAAATACACACACACACACTCACACATGGTTACATAAATGTCATTGCTGTTATTTATGATAATTCAAAGTAATATCCTGCAGCAATTTCATCAACAAAAGCTAAGAGGCCAGGACCGACTGCAAGTAGGTGTGTAAAAGCAAATATCCTTTTTGGCTAACAGGCGCATGCCTAAGGGGAGCTCTGGAAAATGGCCTAAACGTGCCAAACGTGCAAATGCCTGTGTGAAAATTGCAAATTTGTTTCAATAATTGGTCGTGGCAGGTACGCATGCCCTACCCCTAGTTGCTTAGTCGACCATAAAGCGTACAAACATTCGGCGAAGTGCCCGACTTAAGTGATTGGCCATCATAAATAGCATTACATTCGTATCAACTGAATTTGCCTCAAGTTAGCCCTATAAAATGAAAAAATTCTACTAAACGCACCGTTAACTCCCAAGATATTGGCTTTGAAAAAATGTTCTATCATTTTATCTTAGTTAATCAATTCTGTTGGACTTGCGATTAGAGTTGATAATCAATCGATACTCCATTATTTATATCAGTAACCATAGAACGATGTCTAGTCTATCTGTTGAATGGTTAGTATATTATTTTTGGTTATTTTATCTTTGGGTATTATATTATTAATGTATTAAATAAAAGTGCTATTATGAAACGCATAATTCTTTTAAGGCAAAGACAATCAACACGAAAATAAAAGCGACTAAGGGATTACGTGAAAAAGATCTTTATAGAAAACTGCTTAAAAGAGGAAGCTAATCAAACCATTTCTATTATTTGTCCTGTATATTATTCACGAATACTGGTTTCAAGTTAATGTGTAAATCAGTTGCTGCATAATTGGCGTGAAACTATCGATAGCAACGACATACAAGCCACAGCCGAAAGAAACCATCTAGTGAAACTAGCTCTACTTGCCATCATACTAGCCAAAGAAGTCTGCCGAACTATACTTAGAAAATATATATGTAGATAAAATAACGTAAATATCAATTATTTTACTTTAATGTTTTTATCTTTATACACATCTGTACCACCTATACACCAATTCAAGATATGTCCCCCTGTGAAACTTCGTAAAAGCTATCCACGGAAAAACAAAGCAGTTGTTATCATATCTATATTCATCTGTTTTACGTACAATGTCGGGATTATCTGCTTGACCTGTCAAGTACATGAGAGTATGATATAGAACAATCTTAATTGTCAGTACAAAATTATAAGAATTGTTGAATTCAGCGGATTTTCGAAGTTTCCCGTTGGGATAGTAAAAGCTCTACATTAACAGGTCGATACACAATTACCAACAGGTATACGGGACGGATATCACTTGATTTCCGGGCAAGCCAGTTGGTATAGGAACTGCACCAACGTGCGGGTTGGCCGTCCGGTCATTTTTCGTTTACTCAGATATGGAACGATTCCATATTTGCTAAGCATGCCGGATCCGCGAGTATCGATATGGGCCCAGTCGGCGCATGGAACCATTTCATGGAGTATAGCCGCCGCTAAGCAAGAGCTCGCTAGACCACGCCCATCGTTGCTCAGATCATATCCGAGTTCGTCCGTAACCTGTTTTCTGTAGTAATTCCATAGTGGAAGGCGCCACATGCGATCACCGGTGAGAGAGCCAGCCTTTTGGAATTGCTTCCAGATGTAATGAGAATTGGAAAAGATGGCGTTTGCCCCGCCACCGAGTGCCTGCTGGGCACCCCTGGCAATCGTGCCCACGTCCACCACCAGACGCGGCTTGTAGCTCGTTTGGCCGTAAATCAATGGATCAGCCATTACGACGACGGCTGCCTTGCTCAGATCACGTATGGCCATTGCCTTCGCATTCAGCAAGGTGCAAACGTCGCCTGGCTTTGTGGACATGCCCGATGGCATGTTCTCACACAGCGGCACAATTACAACCACATTGATGGGCAACGACAATGCCGCAACGCAGCGCATCATGGCCACACAGGCCGCCGCGCCGGACATCTCCGCCCTATACTCGTCCATGCCCTCGCACTCACGCAAATTGATGCCGCCCGAGTTGAATGTGATGCCCTTGGCGATGAAGAGCACGGGCTTGTCGTCCGGCGAGGTGCCACAGTAGCTAATCTCCATGAGTACTGGGGGCTCGCAAGAGCCCTTGGCTATCATCAGAAAGGAATGCATGCGCTGTTGCTCGATCCAGTCCATGGTGCGTATTTCCACAGTGATGCCGCAGGGGCACAGGGCGTCCACTGTGGCCTGGGCGAACAGCGTAGGCGTCATACAGTTGGCAGCCGCATCGCTCAGGCGACGGGCCAGATTCTGCGATTCCGCCTTAAAAATGCCACGCACCCAGCCATCCTGATCGTGTGAGTCATACAATTCCAGCTTGGGTTTCACCGGATGATTCTTTTTACTTAGCATATCAGTAAACTGCCAGACACCCAGCATTGCACCTTCGGCCGCCTGCTCCGCATACTCCATGCTCTCGACGGCAATATCGGTGAGACGAAGCTTTTGCAGCGACTGGGCACCGATGCCGGCGGCAACGCGAACATTTTCCATACCCTCGTCCAACATTTCTAGCTCGTTAAAGCCGACGCCCTGCAGGCCTAATCCAACGACAGCAATACTGTTAAAGTCGGGATCAATGTTGTTGAACACCTTTCCGCGACCCAATTGTCCATTGATTTTGGTTTCTCTAATTAAGTGCGCAAGCTTTCCCCCGGTGCGGTCGTTCACGATCTCGGCGCTTTGCGTCAGCTTTGCATCCTTGTCGCCCTCCTCTTGGAATATACCGAGAATGAGACCCTTTCCTCTTGTCTCCTTGGCACAAGAGTAGCGAACGCTCTCGAATAACGGGGAGCCGCGCAGTAAATTGGACTTGAGCAAAATTCGACGCACACTCTGCATATTGAAAATTAAATAAATTCCACAAATAATTTACGACTATAGGTCAAAAAATAAATATGTGCTTATATAAACACTAAAATCGTGAAAAATAAACAAGAAAAACACTTATAATTTAGGATAAATAATTTTTTTTTTTTTTTTTTTTTTTCAAAATTCCACTGAACAAAACATTAAGAAGCAAGCACTGATTAGGTTGAAATAACAAAAAAGACTCAACTGGAAATCCAGCCGTGACAGCTAAGTTATTTGACAACTACGAAAGCGCTTGCTGGGATCGACATTTCAGCTTCAGTTGCAACTGTCAGACTAGGAGATACCCTGCACATAGTGCTGTTCATGTAATCAAAGACATAAGCATACTCTTTGCTCACTGTAAGAAAGTTTTTATTGCGCTATGCTCTACATTTATTTATTGTTTATTTATAAATGTACTTTAATAAAGACTTTCTTGATAATAATTTGTATTGTCATAAGTCTGTGAAGAAAAAGTGGTATTATATGCCACAAGCCGTTAGCTAACAAAGGCATGGCCAAAATTTCTTTTTATTATCATATTTATGTTGAAAGTCATATTTTTGTTTTACCAGAAGAGCATTCCAATCAAATATATGTTTACATTGCTATTTCTCGCTCTGATTTCAATAACTTTAAAGTTTATTTTCATTTCTAATAAATATGCGAAAGTTAGTTTTCTTATCATATTTATAAAACCATCAAATTTTATATGCACAATCTTTAAAATGACTTAAATAAAATTGCAGTTCAAAGTCAAGTTTTTTAGAGGGTTTATTGCGCCAATGTCAACCAAACTTTATAGTTTGGCCATAATAGTTCAGTGAGCATTACGAGTATGATCAGGATTTCAACTAGTAAACACATAAACAGCAAATTTGATAGCCCATGAATGTTTTGACGACCCATTTTTATATTCAATATGAGGTATAAATCAAGATTATTTTATTTTAATACTAAATCACGTATTTTTATTTTAGCATGACATGTAATGGTGATGGTGTAAGTTATGAGTAGTTAAATGCAGCCAACAAGGATTGTGGTTTGATGGAAAATATTTTGTATATCTATTTCCACAGTTAAACGTTAACTAACCGTAACTGTAACGACTGGGCGTTAATCAAACACTGTTCGGCAGTATAATTAATGCAACTGGCTCAATAAATAACATTGCAATTAAGTGGACCACATTGATGGTAATTCTAATTGGAACTATCGCATACTGTCCTTGCCGATGAATACACTTATTGAAAGCAAACAAACAATTAAATGATGTAGCTCTACAATAAATTAATGACTATCTTTATGATGTTGAATTTAAAGTTAACAATATTAATTAAAATGTGGATTATCTGACGACAAATAGCAGTTAAAAAGTGCCTCAAACACAGTCTTTTCTATGTGAGCTTTCATAAAAACGCAAAAACAAATTGTAATGTAGACAAAAAATTCCCGAATAAGCAGGATATTATCAGAACTGTATTTGTATATACATTAACAACAATATTATAACAATATATATTATTAATTACTAGAAAGAAGATTAAGTGGTCAATCGGCTGTAGACAGGAAAAAAATATAAATACATTTTGAATGGGAAAGAACATTTTATTTAATTTGAAACATTTGCTTATTTATAAATCTTTATTAAACTACTATTTCGTAAAAAAAATTCTGTTTCAATTTTCTTATTGACTTTCCTTTTTAATTTAATTTTATTTTTTTTATTTCAGTTATTTTAAAATATATTGATTTATTCAATGTGAAATTTTCGTTATTTTGTATTATTCTTTATTTATTTGAATTTATATATATATATATATATATATATATATATATATATATATATATATATATATATATATATATATAATTATATATTATATAATAATATATATATGAATTCACGGTAATTTGTTCAGTCTTTCACAGCTCCGCCACCCAAAGTCCATATTGTCTTTGCAATTGTGGCAATAATGCATAAAATATGTACTCATCTCCATTGGATTAACCCAAATATCTTGTATATTGGCTTAAGAAAAGTATTTTTCTTTGGAAATTCTTTGGCAAGTAATTACGCCAAACAAAACGGAACCATGAAGCCAAAAGCTAATACGATTACAATAAACTGCATGGCTTACTTAAGATTATATCACTTTGCGAAACGTTCTATTAGCAAGCAAACGGAAAGGGGATTTAAGAATGCATTTGAAATCACAGAAGACTTGGCAAAGCCTTTGCCTCGACTGCAAACCAGTCTGGATATGGCACGGCGTGCACTGCATCGTTGAATGTTATTTGTTCAAGCGGACATTCAATTTCCATTGGGTTGCTACAAATGAATTTTTCATTTAAATATATATACTATCTTAGTGGTTTAACCGCAGCTTAATGCTCCAAATGCCAAGCCATTCATATGATTATGGCCAGACGTGTAGCAAAGTGGAAGAGTTTTCCGCTCCTCCTCCCCCGCTAAGAGCTGACTGGCCCCAGCACATTGCGTATCCAAGTTGTGGCAACTTAACACAGTTTTTCTGTTTTTTTTTTTTTATAGTGTTTGGGGCGTAACACTTGAGTCAGACAACTTTCCGGCTTTGGCGAGGTGCTAGAAATCTGCAGAATGCCTGCATGCTCGACATTTGCCGGAACCCTGCCATAAAACGCTCATGTGTGTGCGTGTGTGTGTGTATTAGTATGTTGACAGCATTTGTTGGCAACAATTTCATTACCGCGCATTTAAAGTTTTACTAACACTCATGCACTTCTAACAAATGAGACAGCAGGATATACACATTCGTTTCGACAGTCGCCCCGCCCACCCGCATAGCAAAACATGCCCCTGTGCATATAGCCATGGCTGGCGCTGTGCTCGTTATAAATGGAAAACTTTTGCTACTTGCTCAAGTGGTTTTTGTCTTTTTTATTTGCTTTTCTCTATTTCCTTTTGTTTTGAGTTCAGCTGCTTCTTCTACTACTACTGCTGCTGGTGTTGTTTCTGCTGTTTTTATTCGCTTTTGATTTTGAAACTTTTACTTGTTTATTTTACTTTTTAATGAGAGCAGACTAAGAGATCGCATGTCCATGAACAGGGACAATCCCGCTGTGGAGGAGCAGTGCGGCGTTCCAGTTGTATGCTTGTCGATTAGCCATATTTGAAACGGAACATCAAGCTCGAAAAGTTTTGCAATATGTACGTCGAATCCAGTTATACGCTTGACGCTGACGCTTGAAGCAACTTTTCGGGGCATCAAGTTTTACTGCACAATTTGTCAAGCCGTGTTTTAAAGTGTGTGCAACAGTTGCGTCGAGAATTGCCTGCTGTCAGTTTGCATCTAAACATGTCCAGCTCGATGGACTGACTGGGATATCTCAGATCCCTGCAAATAAAAAATTGATTTGCGCAAGTTTTTTGTGTCTCTGCTTTCAGTCAGTCACAATCGCCTTTTCAAGTGGCCCGAATAACACAGAGGCGAGTGTTTTTAATTTGAACTTTTTGTGGCGCATTCGCATATCAATGACTGGACGAGGCATTCAAGCGTAAGTGGCAAACAGCCGCTGCCACAGACTGCCAGCACCGCAACCACAGACCGAACACCACATAGAAATTCGGCTATGGAGCGTATTTCTGGCAGCTGAACAACTTCTATTGGAAACTTGGCAAACAGTTTCACAATTTATTTTCCTGCATTGCAGTGATTTATAAATTTTGATTAAATTCTTTGGCCATGGTTTTGGCAAATGAAGTGAACCTGTTTAATGGCTATATCATTGAACATCTGGCAAATATATACTTTACTTTTTTTCTTAATTTTCATTTGCATTTAATAGTTGCTGCCACTTGAATGCAGTTAAAATATGTAATTGGGTCTTTTGTGAATTAAATATGAAAAGTTGACGATATTGATCAAATGATATGTTAAAATAAATAGGGAAGCAAAAATAAAATAAATTTCACAGAGAAATATATATATTCTGTGAAAAGTTTTTGTGGACCCCAAATAATAATTGAATAAATTTATAATTTATATATATATATATATATGTATATGTATGCATGTACATATGTATGCATATATATGCGCATATTAGTACAGAGACTCAACAATTTTGTGACCACGTCGTATTTTGCCTGTACTGCAAAAGTTATGCTCCGACTCTTAGATAAATAATTCGAGACTTATCATGACATCTATTCGAATGGGACCTTAGACGAAGGATGAGTAAGAGTATGAACTGTAAAAACGTTTTCAAACGTTTGAAGGAAATATGAACTCTCCAAATATGTCATAAATTCTTTTTGTCATATAGAACTTAATTTAATTGTACTCAAAAGTGAATTTAAAGATGGTAAACATAAATATTTTATCTACCAATGAAGAATAAGATAACTCTGCCTTACATAAATGTGAAAGTACGCTGTTGCCTTCAAATATTGTATAAATATAATATATAATCTGGAAAGAAACTTGAGGCTCATACCGCTTGTCATGTCATGGCAATAGACATATTGATTGCTTAAGAATGTTAAATAAAAGATGCTCAGCAGATTCCTCTTTATCCCATTAGCTTATTAAAATCAAATTGGCATAATTAAGGACGTATGCTAATATCATTCAAGTGCCACGCCATTATTAAGTCCAGGCTTTTCGCAATATATCATGGAAATGTAAATGATAGCCAGGACATTCGCATTCAGCCTGACACTTAACAGTTTGCCTTAGACAGCCAAATATATTCAAATGGCACAAATTGCATGTTTCACATATAAATAAATATACGTATGTCGTAGGTATAGATAAATATGTCATATCGGTGCAATGTTATGACGTTGTCTTAATAAATATGTCGTGACTGTCTTCTGGAAAGAAACTGGCAGCGTTTGCTATCTGAGTGAATTAGCATTTTAATGATAATTAAATATAGTAAGAGATCTAAAGAGAGAGAGAGAGACAGAGAGAGAGAGTGGCAGAGAGAGACAACTGTAGTTATGAGCATACATACTATAATTGCCAACAGGATAACTTATATATGTGGTATAGTAAATATTCTTACAGCATGTCAATGATGCATTTTAATTATTTTCCGCATAGCTCGGTTTCTGTTTCACAGCGTCACCAGCTCTTAAGATCAATACAGTTGCTATGCATTAATTAATTTTTTTAAAGCAAAATAAACGAGTAAAAGCAGCTATTTCTCATTGGGGGAAACGTAAACTTGCAGCTGCAGGATATACGTACACTCGAGCCAATATATGTGCGGATGTGAGTGTGCAAGGCAAATATGGAGTTCGCGCGCATTTTCATCCTTTAGCCGTTGCTTGGCAATTGCTGTTGTTGTTGTTTCTGTTGCCGCTACGGCTGCAGTTGCAAATGGAAATGTTAGACTTTCAAAAATTCACACGAGCATTAAAAAAGACAGCCGAGCCGCACCGACATTCCACATACACAATATATATATATACAAGGATATATATATGGCTAAAATGCTATGAATGATGAAAAGGTGAATAAACTGTTGGCATCAGAGCCACTAATCGAACTCTTTGACATTTCTCGAGCTGTAGACCAAACTGAATGACATTGTTTTTCAGCTCAGTTATGTCATTAGTCTAATTGCGGGTAAGTAAAAACGTTCCACCTATAATCAGCAGCGCTGCAAAGTATGCTATGGCTGGCGGAACTGCCAGTCTAAGCCGATTAGCGGCACAGTGCACCGTGTGACGGGCCACAAAAGTCGATGGATGATTTAATCTTTTACTTTAGGAGTTTGGGAAGGGTGTTTTAGCCTATCCTACAAAAAACTATGAAGTGTTTGGCCAAATTGTATTTTATGTTTATAATTTTAATGAGTTAAGTACGTGGCTTCATACCCTATAAATATCTCAAGCTGCATACAGGGAAAGAGCAGATTTAAAGGCAGAAATCGACACAGCGAAAGATTGTTGGGAAATTGCAGCCTGCTTGATAAGAGGACATTATTAAGAGAGCCTCCATTTAAGATCCTCATAGGGTAATGCATAGGTTGTTAAAGACTATATAATGATATATCGATATATAAATTAATAGGTAAATGAATATAATATTAAAATAAATAAATATATAAATAAACATATATAAATAAAAAAAATTAATAACAATATAAATAAATAAATTCCACAAAAATTAATAAAATTTAAAATATTTATAGGTGTGACAGCAATAGTCTTGAAAGGTATTGTAAAGGTAGACCGAACTCTTATACAGCTGAATGAGTATATAGTAAGTCCCAAAGAATCAGTTATTAAGTCTAGCAATCACTAGATTAATTTATTCTCTTAGAGTGTCTCCTAAGTAAACTAAATGTACATTAGTTCATTATGTAAGTAAGTAAAAGAATGGCTGCTGGTAGCTGGCTTTCCTTAACAACGCATCTGAGCTCTTTATCTGCAAGGATATTCAATTTTCGGCGTTAAGTAGTGCGCTGACCTTCCTGTTTTTTGCAGCACAAATTGCCAATGTCGCAAATCTGCTTGTCGGCAACTTATCAGAGCCGAAGCTAAGAAGGGATCGAAAGTGAAAGAGGGAGATGAATGAATGAGTGGCGCGCGGTGAGTGGTGGCGTATGGTGAATGAAAAAACAGGACTAATTAATTTAAAGCGCTCGCGCAATCAGCTTTTTGCGCTAGTCATTTTGTCACGGTGCCAGCATGGCAGTCACTCATTCAGGCTGACAGTAAGCAGAGGAGGCACTCGGGTTAAAGTATGTTACATTTTGTTAGGTATCTTATGGGATGCTGTTCAGGCATTGCTCTTGTCAGTGCAGCTGAAATGTGACATTTATTAATGTGAACGCACTAGCAACAGCAACAGCAAGCTACAACAACTATAACAACAGCAATTGTCAGCGTTATGGGTTGTGGGCGTGACGATGGCAACGCAAGCGGAATTAAATACGCATTTGCGCTGTCAGTTTCACTCGGCACTCGGCAATCAGCAGCAGCAGCAGCAGCAGCAGCAGCACAGGAGTCGAGTCGAAACGTTACAAAGAGTCTTAACGTATATGGCTCCAGCCCAGGGTTTAGCGTTAGCGTTAAGCGTGCCATAAAACTTGGCTGGGAGGGGCTAAGACTGCAGCCAAAGGACCAAAAAGATGTTAAAAGTGCGAAGGTGCTCGAGGCATATTATGAAAATGACATTAAAGTGACGACAGCAGCAAAGCGACTCAAGTCAGTTATTAAAGCTTATGGCGGCAGTTTATGGGCTTTGTCGCTGGCATGTGCCAGGGTTAAGTATGGATTTATTTCGCGCTGAAGCACGCCCATCGCACATTTCCAACAGACGGACAGACAGACAGGCAGACACTCGAACTGCTCTGGGCACTGAGTGAATCCAATTTCAGTCAAAGGTAGCCAGCCAAATGCACTTCGAAAATGCAAGCTCAGTAGCTATTTGATGGGATTGACTGCAGCGCTGAAGCTCATCGAGTGAGGCAAATAATATTTGCCTGGATTACGGAGCGAATACAATGCTTATTGAACAAGTGGAGAGCTTTAAATGTTAAAGGCTGTGAAAACTACTTATACAATGTATTTTTAACCAGCTGCATTTTGAATTGAAATTTCAAAAACTTCAGGATGAGTATATTATGCTGTAGAGATTAGATATGCAATACTTCTTTGGGAACTGCGCCAAGTGAATGATTGGTAAACACACTTCGTCACAGTCTCAGTTTGAAATTGATTAAATTTGACTTTATTTACCCTAGTTTATCTACCCATCTCAAATATCTGCGTTTGTATGCGGGCAACGTTTGCTCGCTTAGAAAACCCAGCTCGTGAATCGTTTCACATTTGCCTGCATGTGGCAGCGTGTTCTCGCGCAATCATAACCACATCTGAGCATAAATAATAAAAGAAAGAATTATTTATATTGTGTTGTTGTAACCACAAGGGTAACACAAAAGAATACGCACACTGTTAAAGCCGACCATTTGTGGCAGCAGCAGCAGCAAAAGTGGCCACAGCAGCATCGCCCAAAAGTCTGCAATTCTTAAACTGTTATACGGACGGCTTTAACCGACACACGGCGCATGACCAAAGAGTCGTGTGCGAAAAGTGAGAGATTGTGAGAGTGAGAGAGAGGGAGAGGGAGAGGGTGAGAGCACGCTGTTCTACTATGCCGCTTGCAGGAACACACAATGTTTTACAATACAAAAAGAAGAAGAGAGAGAAAAAAATAGAAAAGTGAACGAAAACAACAGCAACAACAACAACAATGACAACAACGACAGCAACAGCGCCGTACTTAAGGCCAAAACGTAACAACGGTCTGACCTTCACCATTAGCGCACTTTTTTATACCCTGTACGCAGCGAGAAGAGGAAGTGATGAATACTGCTTGTTTTAATCTGTATATATATACCCTATATACATATTTTGTAGTATATATAAACAAGATTAGCAGCAATAGGCGAGTCTATAAAAAATTTATAAAGCCTTGCTAGGTTTATATAATTATATATAAGATATTTGGTAGTCGTTCCTTATGTCAGTGCTCATCTTCCTTGTTTTATATGACTTTTGCTAACAGCAGTAGTATAAAAAGTAGTATCAGGCACTTTGTATGCGTGTCTTTGTGGGTGAGGGAACAGCATCTTACAAGACCGACTTAAATGCTTTCCGCTTAAGGGAGCAGCGCTAGAAGTTGAGGGGAAGTACGCCTGCCAGTTTATGTATGCCTGTTTGTGCATGCGTGTGCCTATGTTGCTAATAGCCCCACATACACTTGAGGCTCAGCTTAAATTACGTGTTTGTACTTCCAGTCCATATCACCGATGAGCAACTGCTGAAATTCTAGTCGCACTCTTTCTAATTTCATGTATAGGAGAGCACTTTAAAAAAATGAAATTGCAAGTGACTTGAATCCTGTTGAATACTGAGTGTCTGAATTGTGTATATACGGGATGTAGTTCCGGCTGTTGCATTAGCAGCTGCCTTACTATTCATCCATTTGCTGAATGAAAATATGCGCATGTTGAGGCAAAATATATTTATGCCGAATTTTCGAAGTATTCTTACACATACAAATCAGTTTGCAAATCCGCATAATCTTATGAACTATTTACACTTCGAGTGCCGAAAACTGCAATCAGATTACTTATCAAATTAATAATATTGATTATTGTAAAGCAAATGCGGGTTTAGTTTAATATTATCTGGCAAGCAGTTACAGAAAAAAAAGTATATAAAGCGATTAAGTATACAAAGAAAGCTCCTCATTCTGCTAGGAGAACTAAACAAATATTTGTAGTTAATGACCATAGCTAAATTCTGATGGAATATAACCATAAAACAATATTTATATGTATCCAAACATTAACATTCAACCTGTTTTCCATTTGCCTGATAAGCATTAACAAAATGTTGACTGGTTTGGCTCATTGGTTCGTTTTGGCATTGCTGAAATATGTTTGACATGATTGATGATACAATTGATTGAAATGTGATAAATTGTTGTCTGCTGCGGGAGACAGCCACAGCAGCAGCAGCAGCAGCAACAAAAGCAGTAAATACCAAAAAAAATGGGGCGAAAAAATGCATGGCAAGCGCTAAAGTAGAATCTCTTTCCATTATCGCATATGAATAACTACCACAAGGAGAACTCTTTACAGCTGTCGCAAGGATTTATATACTGAATATCTCTGGGTGTGTGAGTGGAATACGAGTACATCGATCTATGTTAGTGTCTGTCAATATTCTGTATTTTGGTGCCATTGGCATTCTTAACGAATACTCAAATTTGAGCCATTGCTGCAAAGGCAACAATCTTTCCCAGTCTTTTATATCTAACAGAAAAAGGAGTACTGGTCGGTCGGTAAGACTCGACAAAAGCGTTCTAACTTGTTTTAGTACGTGATTGACGCAACTGCCCGAAAGAAAACTTTTTTTTTTTTTCCGCTCACTAAGCTGATTTTCCCAGGAGCCGCATTGACTCGCTGGCAAAGGAACTCTGCTTATTTTTACATGTGGCCGAGAGCTGAAAATTTTCCTAAATGTGGCAGAAGCGCGTGCTCAACTCGTAAGTAGCAGTATACTATGGTATGGCTTACATTCGTTTTTTCTTTTAGCCAGCTTCCTTTGTATGCTAATGCACAAAGTGGGTAGCGAGGCATTTAATCAACTTTACGTGGAATGAATAAGTCTGCGCAAAATAAAAAAATAAAATAAAAATAAAAAACAAGAAACGAAAAGTTCCACCAGTATGGCACCTAAATGCCATTAGATTTATTAAAAATCCGTCTGAAGAATTAGATTTAATGTTGACAATAGCCTCCATCGGGGCTAAAGGTGATGCACTAAAGAAAATTATATAAAAAGAAATACTCAAATGGTGACTCTTGACTCGAGTCCCAAAGAGCATGGGAAAGTTTTGAGTAAATATTGCCCCATCCATATTGATTATATGCCATATATAGTATTTTTCACCTGCCTTTTGATATATGAATAACTATTCACAAAGCAGCTCAACAGTTTATAATAAACTTTTTGCTCCGCCAAACAACTTAAGGTTCGAATCCAAAAGCAATTGCTGTTTATGCCACAATATTGTGGCAGTTATTTACTTTACATATGTATATCGTATGTGAGTGTGTGGGCATGTATATTATATATATATATATATATATATATATATATATATATATATATATATATATATATATATATGTGTATTTGAAACTAAGTGCACTTCCTTAGCTCGCACACGCCCCTCTGATTTATGGAGCACAGTTTTTTATAGCTTGTCAAAATAAAACTTTTTCGGCGCTGCTAACAAAGACCAAAAACTTTTATTTAGTTTGCAACAATGAATTTTTTGTGATATTTATTCGATGCCCTTACAGAGATGGTGATACAATCTTATAATGAAATGCTAAGCCATTAAAATACACATCCAGCGAAATAGACTCGATAAAGCTTAAACTAAGCTAGTTAGTTTATCTTAGTGGAAATGTGTAAATTATGCAGAGTATATACTTCTTTATATAGATAATATAAAAATAATATAATACCAAAAATGTATGTGTAAATTTCTGTCCATCTGTTAGTTCAATCTAGAATGTAGATATAGAATTCTAATATTCAGTTTCTTGTAGAGTACAAGCAAACTACATATCCTCCCAACATTTCTCTTTAAAGGCACAAACCTATTCATATACCCCCTTAGTTACTCTTGCATACTAGAATACTAGAAACTGTTGCTCTGTTACGACGCGAGTTAGAGTATTGACTAAGAGTCAAACATTTTCGCCTAGATTTCACCTACTTGATTCACACTGCTGTTGACAGTTTTATTTATTTTAAATACGAGTATGCAGCAGTTAATAAAGCTTGTGTTCCGCTTACTCTTAGATTAAAAGTTTTGAAATACAATTATTGTTTCCGTGAGTCAACTAAGCGAACAATGTTGTTAACTCTGCAACTTTAAAAAGTTTTTTTGTTTTTTTCCTCTTAGTGTGCTCAACTTTAGTATGCCGTTTGCTTGCTGTCTTAATTAAAAGCCATCAACTGGCACTTGAAGAACTTACAGGCGACATAAATAATAAAAGAAATGGTTAGCTCCACACAAACACAGACACAGGCAGAGCATACACGCAAATACTACTCACACACGCTCACGTACACACGCACACGCACACACACAAACGGACAGCTCGAGTGGCACAGCTTCTGTTGACTGGGCTGATGACGGAAGTCTAACCATGACTGACAATTTTTACGTTAGTAACAACAATTGCAGCTTTAGCAACATTATTTTTCCCTCTTTTATTTTTATACCCTGAACCCATTGAAAATGGGAAATCAGGGTATAATGGTTTTGTTAAAATGTATGTAACAGGCAGAAGGAGGCGTGGCAGACCCCACAAAGTATATATATTCTTGATCAGGGCGACGAGTTGAGTCGATTTGGCCCTGTCCGTCTGTCTGTCTGTCCGTCCGTCCGTCCGTCCGTCCGTCTGTCCGTATGTATGAACGCGTCGATCTCAGAAGATATAAGAGCTAGAGACTTAAACTTTTTTTTAAAATGTCCGTATATATCGCGCGCATATCGAGTTTATCACTAAAAAACGATAACTCATTCCGATACTTTTTTATCGATAAAAACCCTTATCGAATATCAGTTAAAAAATTATATCTCCTATATCTTTCAGGCTAGAGTCTCCAAATTTAAAATGTATATTAAGATGAATTTTATACAATTTCGGTTTTTGTTAAAATTTACCCCCCACCCCTAAATCCACCCCCTCACCCTCAACTTTGTAAAAGTCGTATATCAAATACTAGTGACTTGTGCTTCGGTATACACATACATTTAAACATTATAATTATGTTCTGAAAGTTTCATTTCGATCGTACGTCTAGAAATTAAATTATTCAACAAATAAGTTCTGATTATATTTCCAACACTGCAGCGCAACCCAAGCGCAATCGCCTGTATATGTGCTCGTGTGTGTGTGTGCTTGTGTTTGTTTGCTGCCTGTGTGTGTGTGTGTGCTTGTGTTTGTTTGTTTGCATATGTGTGTGTGCGTGTGTATGTGCGAATTATTATTGAAATATCAGTTGCTCGAAGGGTTCAGGGGATCTCGTAGTCGAGCAGTCTCGACTAGAGCTTTCTTACTTGTTATACCCTGAACCCATTGAAAATGGGAAATCAGGGTATAATGGTATTGTTAAAAGTATGTAACAGGCAGAAGGAGGCGTGGCAGACCCCACAAAGTATATATATTCTTGATCAGGGCGACGAGCTGAGTTGATTTAGCCCTGTCCGTCTGTCTGTCCGTCCGTCCGTCCGTCCGTCCGTCCGTCCGTCCGTCCGTATGTATGAACGCGTCGATCTCAGAAGATATAAGAGCTAGAGACTTAAACTTTTTTTTAAAATGTCCGTACATATCACGCGCATATCGAGTTTATCACTAAAAAACTCATTCCGATACTTTTTTATCGATAAAAAACCTTATCGAAGATCACTTAAAAAATTATATCTCCTACATCTTTCAAGCTAGAGTCTCCAAATTTAAAACGTATATTAGGATGAAATTTATACAATTTCGGTTTTTGTTAAAATTTACCCCCCACCCCTAAATCCACCCCCTCACCCTCATCTTTGTAAAAGTCGTATATCAAATACTACATCAAATAAGTTCTCCTATTATTGCCACACTGCAGCGCAACCCAAGCGCAATCGCCTATATATGCGTGTGTGTGTGCGTGTGTTTGTTTGTATGTGTATGTGTGTGCGTGTGTTTGTTTGTATGGGTGTGTGTGCGTGTGTGTGTGCTAATTATTATTGAAATATCAGTTCCTTGTGGGGTTCAGGGGATCTCGTAGTCGAGCAGTCTCGACTAGAGCTTTCTTACTTGTTTCTTTTTTGTTTGTAGTCATCGTCACATGTGCACAAATGTTTATGTGTATGAAAAGTATTTGTAGCAAGCTCTGTCCCATCTGCTTTGCTAGCATTGACAATGCTCTAACTCCCGCTCCAGCAGCTGCGTCCAACCTCTCGCTTAGTTAGTCAGCATAATGAATTACACCGGCACACGCGCGCCTCGGCTCTGCCTGACAATCCTTTTTGCCTTCATCAGCTGCAGTCGACAGTCGACAGTCGACAGTCGACGGGCGGCAACGAAAATAACGCCCAGCACGAGCTGAAACTCCTGCCTCGATTTGCTACCAGCCACAATTTTACAATTGACGGTTTCCCTATGCGAGTCGAGCAGTGTGTCGAAAGGATGAGGAGACCGGGGCAGAGGGGGCTAAGGACACTACCGTAAAACGCTCGACTTGTTTTACGCATTATTTACTTAGTTGGGATGCTGCTACGCATTACGAGGGTGTGTGTGCGTGCGTGTGTGTGTGTGTGTGGCAGGGGCGTGGCAAATGAACTAGTATTAGAGTAAGTTGTGGCAAGTAGCAAAATGTTGGGCTACAATTAATTTGAAAGTCTCTGCACAGCAGATGAAATTGGGTCTGTGTTTATGTGAGTGGGAGTTTGTCTTTGTGTGTGTTTGTGTGTGTGTGCTTGAATGTTTTTGTTGATATCACGCTTTGTGGCTGCCCCATTCTTATTGCAAATAAATTCGCAGAAAATTGAACATTTATGCTGGCAATTTGTAATCAGAGTTGATAAAAATTCTTGTTAATTGAAAAATTGATGTTTTCTAAGAACCATAAAATTGAAAATACCCGAAAATTCCTTGTAGTGCAGAAAGTAAAACGATAGAAATTCAATATATTAGTCAAATTTAAATAAATAAATTTATTTACTCATCCATCTATTGAATATTAAGGACAATAATTTTAATTAAATATCAAGTGGCGCTAATTTGATATTAGTCCATTAAATGGAAGAGTTAACGCCATTAATACATGGCTAAATTAATTTATGTTCAAAGCTCAAATAAACGCACGGTACTTACTCGCTTCTTGTGGCTTAGAGTCAATTGTAGGCTCTTAGGCTGCGGATAATATGAAGTAGATGCTATCTAATGCCAAGCGACACACATATTATGCAACATTTATCCAAGATTGTATTAAATATTTAACACACAACACGATAAAACACTTTTGGCTCATTAACCTCACGCACACACTCGCACACGCACACTCACACGCACGCATACGCTTATACGCACACAAGTGAAACGAACCACAGAGGTTGCCCAATGAGCGGGAAGGAGACGGGGCTATGCAGCCACTAATGAAGCCAAACGTAAATGCTGTTCAGGCCCAAAAATATGTGTGCCTGATTAATGCGAATGCTGAGCTTTCTTGCACAGAAGTTTACGCGCTTCCTGAGGGACACTCACGTCGGCACTTGTATCGGGCGGCACTGGCGAGAGCTGTCAGTGTGTGAACGAGAGCACTGGCAAAGGGAGACTGAAGCCGAAGTCTACGCGCGCCTGTAAGTATGCAGCAGCAACAGCAAGGCGGGCGTATAACACTTGTATAACACTTGTATGCTGCTTGGGAGAGCGTATGCCATGCTCTTTGCTTTGGAGGCTGTGGCACTAACACGACTTGATTACACCTGCCTATGTGGGAGAGGGAGAGCGATAGTGGGAATGAAATAGAGAGGGACAGAGAGAGAGAGAGAGAGATGGGGAGAGTGAGAGAGAGAAATTGGAATTTTGGTCATAACACGCACAATGACCTTAACACGAATTCGCTTTGACAAGCAGCTATTTAACACTTTTGGCATATGTGGCCAAAACCAAATCACTTTAAGCAAATTACGAATGCGCACAATCTATTTTTATTGAAAGCATTTCAACGGCACATGCAATAGTGAATTGGGAGGGCCGAGCTCGAGCTGAAGATCAATTTAGCACAAATTATGATTACGATTATGATTATCTACTGTTTGCTGGGGGCGTTGGGTTACATAAACACGCCATCAAATTTAAGTGCCCTGCCTCAGATTACAGATTACAGATCCCAGATCCCAGATCTCATTCCAGTTCCGAGATGCTAAATGCAAGACTTTTGATTCCATCGCATGGAATTTCAAGGCGCTTTTGTTGTCCGAATTCAATTGAAGCTGCTATTCAAATGTCAAACAAATTTCGCAATGCCACTCAGCGAAGACAACAACGTTGAAGCCTCGAATCGTTGTGCGTCTGCACGGCCGATAGCCAATATCTAAATGGCTATAAGAAAGGCATGCCAGACAAGTTTTGTGCGAACCGTAATTGAATTTTTATTGACATTGCAGCCGACTTGCCGAGTCGGGAGCGGCCCAAATGGGGCGTGTGCAAAAGAAACGGCAGAAAATGACGCACGCGACAGCAGAGCACAAAAACAAGAAAGTTAAAGATGAAATTGGACCAAGGCTCACAAAATATTTGAGACTCAGTATAAGTTCTATTATAAATTAGCTGCTAATAAATTCAGGATCTCCATTTCTTGCCTGCGGATTTGTAGCATTACATAACTAGTTAATTTATGCTACAATGTAGACGATATGTTTGTCAGTATGTATCATTCAGCTAGTCAGAGTTTATAATTCCAGCTACAATTCAATCCTTCCAGTGTACTCAATAACTCTGAAGTGTCTGTAATTTATGCAACTTATTTCGATGATTTAAATACAAGGCCCAGTGAAAAATCACTAAGGTCGATAGGCAAAGTTCATTTGGCTGTTCGACTTGTGGGAACCATTTTAAATATACATATATTGCCTTGATGTACATACTTATAATTATTATATGTACAAAATTCTCTTAAAACTTTCCTGCAATCATACCACTTATCTCCATGTTCTCCGTATAGCATATAATTATAAAATTATACCTTAATTAGTAACATTATTATACAACTACGATTACAGTATTACTACTATTACTATACTACTACTATTATTGTACTACTACTATTACTATACTACTACTGTTACTGTAATACTACTATTATTGTACTACTACTATTACTATACTACTACTGTTACTGTACTACTACTGTTACTGTACTACTACTATTACTATTCTACTAATATTATTGTACGACTACTATTACTATACTATTACTATTACTATCCTACTAATATTACTGTGCGACTACTATTACTATACTACTACTATTACTGAGCTACTACTATTACTATTCTACTACTATTACTATTCTACTTATATTATTGTACGTCTACTAGTACTATATTACTACTTTTACTGTACTATTTATACATTATATATTATACAAATATATTAATCCTGCACCTATACTACTGCTATATTAATATATAATAGACTAGGAGTTTCTGAATAGAAATCTATACCGATCAGAAATTGGAGTTTTTGCCCGTTATCGGTAATAATATAGGTATGTTATAAACTAAAGTGAGTCTAAATTAACTAGCGTTTCCCATATATTTGAATTTGCTAAAAACCAATTTGTTCGATTCAGTTTGCATATAATATCAGAGCATGCATTTCGACTTCATTTCTTGTGTGTTTGTGACTTTTCATGGCCTGATGCCAATTAGTGGGAGCCACTGGTCAGAGCTTACTCTGTGCGCCAGACAATGTGCCAGTAACGGCATTTAATGTGGCCCGCTATGCTAATTACATGCAAGTTTCCCGATAGCCGTACGCTCGGCTGGCAACTGTTTATCTCTTATCGCGCTGTGCGCTTGTTGCATGCGCGTCCATTTAATTATTTTATATGGCACATTAAAATAAACAAGGCAAGTGCAGAAAAAAAAACTTGAGCGCAGTCTGTGCCAAGTGCCCGGGGCTGAATAGATACGTGCCAGCCAGGGCCACACATCGCAGGGCTCTGCGACTGCTTCTGCGAATGCGGCGTGCTGCGTGCAGCATTACTGTTATTATTATAGTGTTATTATTTTTATTGCTGGGCCGCATGTTGCGCAACTCCTAAGCAATTACTTAAAGCAGCTCCCCGCCAACTCCCTGATTCGACCAGTCGCCGCTTCTAGCCCACATTTACATGCAGTTGGGCTGCTTTGTCTTAGAGCTGCACCAGCTGATGCCTGCTGTGGCCGCGCGTAAATCAGAGCCAGCACTCATACGGCGCGTGTGACCAAACGTTGATTACGCACTTGAATCGCAGCATAATTGGTTGTAATTAACGAGGCAAATGAGGTGTTTTTCTCGTATTCAATCAATAAGTATATTCAATCACAATGCTAAGGCGCTTCCCTCGACTTGTTACCGATCGCCAGAAGTATGAGGCAGGTCAACTCCGAATAGTCTGCACTTTTAGTATTGGCCCCATCGTCGAGTCTAGATTTTTGCACCTGTTTAATGTCTTTCTCTGGTCTCTTTCGTTTGTAGGGCCACTTGAACAGTGTGCTCTGGATGCCGTTCATCATATACACTTGCTCCAGCTTTCTGCGTATGGCCTGCACCACAAACAGCTTCTGCGGGCAGCTGTAGCTAGCAACGCTTCCCTCGATTTTCAGCACATCGTCGATGTTCTCATAGGGCGACGGTACATATACAGTCTTAGTCTGCGATATAATGTTTGTCAGACCCTGCACACGTCGCTGCAGCAACTCTACCTTCCACAGCGTGTGCTCAAAGTAAGCCGTCTGATTGCCAAACTTCGTCAGGCACTCCACAACCAAGGTCAGATTCGCGTTATCTACGTGCAGTTTATCAATGCACTCTGTGACCTTTTTGTATGTAACCATCTCACTTTTGCTGCCGAATCGCTCTCCTGTGAGCGTAGTCACTGTCAAAAGCAAAAAAACTGACACCAGCGACTGCATCATCAAGTCTGCAAAGCACAACGCGAACTGAATGAATAAATTATTTTCTATGCAAAAGTCGAGGGTTCTGTGTGTGCTTAATTGTAATAGTTCTGGCCATATTTAATGACCTTAAGAAATCATGTAATTGCAAACATCACTAAAACTAACATATAATAAATGCATGAAAGTAATAACATATCAATTGAAGAATGTTTCAAAAGAAGGTTCATGTATTAATAAAAAGTATTACTTTATGTCTAAAAAATATTGTTTGAAAGTTGATAAAAAACTAATAAATAAAAAAAGCATTCACAGCTCTTTTAGTTTAGAGAAAATGTAACTTTAAGTGTTTTTATCCAACATAATTAAATGCAATGAATATAATTATAAATGGGCATCGGCTACGATATAGTGAATCACCCGAAAGAGGCTGTTGTCGACGAAAACACAGCAAAATAATTGGTGTAACCCCAAAGGGAACATGATAGAAAAAGCAGAGACTCTTGAGATAAATGCATATAAATATTAATCAGAGGAAAATCAAAATAGTTTTATATCTTCAATATTTTATTTTTGCCTGAGTTTATCTTGAGCAGCTTATTATCAAAATAAGGAGAGTGCTCACAAGGCGATTAAATTCCTGGAATTTTCTTTGCAAGACTATAAATTTGCCAGACTATAAACTGAATTGCAGGTGTGGGAGCAATTTTAATAGCTTCTTTAGTTGATTTTCCAATAGGCGTCTCTTCGAAATTGAAATTCTCGCCTACAGCTTTTCCTCGAAATACCTTCAATTTGCGTTGTTATGTAAACTTGAGTGCTTGAAGCTGTTTTCGGTCTTCTTTTTCTCATTTTTTTTCTATTGCTGTCTTGTTAAATCTAAGCACTCGTCTAGCCGTTGGGCTTCTGTGGCAGATGATGTTGCCCTTATAAATTCTGGCAGCCTACAAAAACTGAGCATACTCTTAGCCTCAAATGGAGTGGAATGGTGTCTCACGTTGAATACATTACAGCTTAATAAGGCTACCCATAGCAAACTGCCAACTATGTACATACATACGACAACAGCATATTTATATATACGTATATGGGTATGAAATATAATAGATATTACGTAAATGTCCAGCTTACGTTTTAAAAGTATTTCGGCCGTGCCTCTGCTTTGCCAGAATCTTTGCATGCTTTCGACTTGGCTGGCAACGAGTTGCCCTGGGACCCACTTTTTCTCATTTGGCGGGCTAAATTTATTGTTTGCGGAAGCTGTCTTTTATAGCAACGCCCAAATGCCACGCCCGGTAGTCTCAACTGTCCACCACCCAACGCCCAACGCCCAACGCCCATCGCCCATCTTCGTTCGCCCTTCACCCAGCGGCAATCGTCCGCCGCCCACCACTAACCTACCGCATTAGCTGGGAATACGTTGACCTTCGCCTGAAAATAATTTCAACTCATTGAGTTTAATGTGCCGCCAGCTGTTTCTTATTGCTGCAAAATGGGCGTGGCTGCCGTCTCTCCAGCTATTTTTCGCACATTTGTATATCTCGCATTATGCTTAGTTATCTGGGCACGTGCTGCGGCCAATACTTATTTGATTTATAACACACTCTGGATATTGTGAATAGTCCTCTTCAGAGCTTATTATGTTTTGTTGTTATCCAAGCTTTGCCTGTATTAAGGATATTATAACTAAGTCATGCAATATGTAACGCAAAAAAGTCGAAGATGTATAAGTAAATGTTATATAAAGTTTATTGACTTAATATTCTCCATCGAAGAAATGATTGAGAAAAATAAGTAAGAAAACTCTCTTACCAAGCAATAAAACTATGCGTGTCTTTTTGTCTATAAATGTATCTTTTCGTATGTATATCTGTCTCTGTATATCTCCCAGGCAGTCTCTGTGTCTGCATGTCTAACAAGATCATTTATATTTCATTTTCATTTCATTGAATTTGATATTCATACTTGAGTAAAACGAAGCTGGAATGTTTACTGGTCTCTGCTCGTTTACTCGCTTTAAGCTGGACCTACGGTCTAAATATTTGAGCGCTACTTAGCCTTTGAGTTAAAGTCGCTCTATATAGGGCCCAAGCCTGGTGGTCAGTTGAATTGGATTGATGTCTGTGATCGTTTAGCTAAGCATTAAATACTTGGAGGGAATAATAAAAAATATTCAATAGAAATAATGTAAAGAAAAAGAGAGACTGGAAAAGACTAAATGTATTTTTACAAGAGCATTTCACTTTCGGTGCAGCAAACAGAGAATTTTAGTTTTATTTTTTATTTTTTTAGCATTGTGTTACCATTTTTGTCGTTCCACTTGCAAATTGTGTGTTTGATGTGGGTTGTAGTTTCTTGGCCGACAACATTCTTTCAGTCCATACTCTGTTTATTTGCCGATGGAAAAATGCGCTTATAAAGTGTTAAAAATGTGGTCTTTGTAAATTAAACGTGTAATAAATTTCATGTAAGCAATTTAAGCTCATGCTTTGGAAAATTTATTTTGTGGAGGATATAGTGGGAATTTAGCAATAGGGATTATAAAGTATCTGCATTTAAATGTATTTCAGTTTTTGAAATTTATATATAACTAAGCAATAGCTTTAATTTTGTATAACAAATGTTTAATAAGAAAGAAAAAAATCTTAGAGGCTGAATGATGATTGTATCGAACAGATTAAAGTAGTTGATGTTTTTTGAATATACATACATACGTATATAGATAGGGAATATATATAAGTACATTGATGCACACATGAGTATACAGATAAGGAACTTTGCTAATTGGTATGCAGTTTACTCTAACATTGTTAAATTAACAGTCGTGTTTATTAAGTAATGAAAACAATTATTATTTCACTTTATTTTAAATGCCTAACCCACGAGACATAATGAAAAAGCAATCAGCAAAATCACACTCTGTGCTCCTGTTTAATTAAGTTAGAATGCAAAATCAGAATGAAATAGATTAATTTCATTGTGGCTATTCTCAAAGCCAACTACAACTCTTGTATGCAAATACCTAAACAGATGCACTTCTAAATTGCAAAGGGTTTTCGTTTTCATTCAAATTTCGAACACACACAAATAATTGAACGTAAGTAGCAAACTAATTGCTTGTGGGAATACGAAATGCCAATTGTCGCCTGCCCGGGTATTTGCATTTTCAGTTAAGGTTCGGGTTTGTTTTGAATTGAAGCAAAATGCTGAGATACAGCAATTTGCACAAATAATAGATGCAGTAGACATGGGAGTGGAAAAAATGAAAGAGATTATCAAATGAATGTCATTTAGTTAGCAAGAAATGAGCCAGCTCTAAATCGCTTAAGCTTAAAGCAACTACACTGAATGCAAATGGAAACAGGCGTACGGGCCGTGAGAGAGAGAGAGAGAGAGAGAGAGAGAGAGAGAGAGAGAGAGAGAGGGAGACAGAGTGTGAGTGAGAGAAAGATGGAGAGTGAGTCTTGGAAAGTAGCCAAGTGTTTCGGGTTCAATCTCCATTTTGTGTGTGCTGCTCATTATTATGCTCAACACATTGTTGGTAAGATCTCTGCCATACGATGACGTAGTCAACGCCCGCGACCTTCACTCGCGGCGCGCCGCTCCAATTCTGGCAACAGCCGAGGGCCCAAAAAAGTATGCTAAGCGTTTCGTCTGCTGACTGCTATTCATGCTGCTGCAGTCCTGGGCGAGTCACTTAACCAGTCGTGCATCAGGTAGCGCCCTATTCACGCAGACAGTCGCTCATCCAGTCAGTGAGTCAGCCAGTCAGGCAGTTTGTCAGTCGAACAACAACACAGGCATGCCCTGAATAACTAAGCAGTTAGTTCTCCAGGCACTTCCTGTAGGTTGCAAATCATACAGAGAACACAAACTTCTGTGCTTCTCGCACTTTTTCAGTCTACTGCCTCGTTTGCCATTATATATGCATTTGTATTTGCGTTTTCATTTAGCACTGATTTTATTTTAATGAGAATTACTTTGCAAAGCCTTATTGGCTTTTATGTTAAAGAGGCATGAGCTATTTTTTACACCAAATTGATTTCGAGTAAAGAGAGAAAAAGCTTTATTAGTTTTCTGACATTGCATTACAAATTAATTGTGTTATTACAACTGTGTTTACTGAATCATAAAAAATGTAGAGCTCAATTAAAATGCAAATTTAATTGTAAAATTCCTAAGGCAGCAAGGCTTTTTAACTCATTGAATCTTTATTTACTTAAACTGGTATTGCTGATGCTGAAATTTGATGAGCAGCTATTTAAGCATGATTATAAAATCCCTATACAGAGCCAAGTATATTTGAAAATGAAATTTGATAAGACAACGGTTGTATAGAATTTCTAAGGAGGATTTTTAACTGTGCTAACCCTTGATTAATAATTTGTTCCTTTCTCATTTTGCCCTTACCTGCTTTTCTCATGACGGGATCCTTTTTATCCCTTTTCATTAAAACGTGCATAGACTCAGGCGTTTATTCGCTTCTGCACTCAAAATGAATTAAAAATCGAAGCTATCTCGTTTTATCTCTCTTCTTCTGTCTCTCCCTCTGCTTTAATTGCTTGTAACAATGGCAACGATTTGTAATTGATTTTGCAAAATTAAACAATCTCTTGCTTAAACTAAAGAAAAAATCAGACGTTTGGAGTAACTTCGGACTTTGAGAAGTATTCAAAATTACTCTATGATTTATTTGTTGGAATTAAAAGAACTTAGTCCCTACATAACTAAAATGGCATTTTAAATGTGCTAATTAGTATGTTGTCAATGATAGGTAGTTTTTCTTAGCTCAAGTGGCTGTAGGTTCATTCTGAAGACGTTGCTGCTGGTTGGGAATCCGCATCCGCAGCAAAGCGACAGCCCGGCAATTGAGTCAAGGCCTTTGCACATACAAATTGAGTTGCATAATTTGTGTCGAGGTACGTTAGACTGGGTCCATTCAAATGCGAATTGAATGCATACAATGCTCAGTAACAGACGTCAGGCCCAGACATGTGGGCCTAGCCTCTCGACTGGCAAAATTGGGTCAACGGGGACCAATGGACGTAATGCATGCATCTTAATGCTCAAGTACAATTTTCCTTTGATAACAATTAACTAATATTTCTCTTAGCATTTGAGCCTAATTTAAGTTAAGCTGGGTCTCTTAGAAAAACGAAGGGATATAAGAAATGGGATATAGTCCATCTGGGCTAATATTTGCTTAGAAAGGAAAACATGTTGTAGCGTACGGGTTTGACTAAGTTGCGACTCTCTCGACGAGAGCGCTGTATGTCGCCTGCGGATGTTAAGTACAGGCTTGCTTATGGCGTGTAGAAGGCTTCGAGGTGCGCACTCTTGCTATGCTCGTATCTAGCTCGCCGGATTGTCGGGGTTCTTCTCCACCTATTCTACACTATTGCACCCTAACACACTTTAGTTATAGTGCGCTTCAGAAACTATATTTCGAATTTGACTGTATTTGGACCAATGCGCCGACACGCAATATTAATATGGTAAACTTAAACATGACTTTGACCGACAGAGAGACAGTAGGTGTTGTTCGTCCCTCGTCTCTACCCTCCCTACCTTGACAATACTATATTTTAGTTGTATCGTCCCTAATCAAGTCTTTAAGACTATATTACACCTTACACGATCCTGGCATGGATAGTCGACAGACCAAAAAAACTTATGAATTCATATTCATTTCCATCATTTTAATTCAGTATTAAACAAAAAAAACTAATCAAACCGTCAGAATACCATGACATTCTAAGAGAGAGGTATGATGGGGAGATGATAAGGTTTTCTAATCAATACTACTCTATACTTATGCGTTAATGCCTTTTCTTATATTCTAATTATGTTTATTTACAATATTTCTTATTATCTACAACATTTAGTTTTAACTCGCGTTACATTTTCGTTCCCATTATAATTTTATAATTCTTTCATTTCTTACTTCATTTTTGGATCTTGTATAATTTTTCATTCTATTAACGTATAAATTCATTATAATTTAAATATTTCCAACTACATTTACGCAAGTATATTATAGTTTATGTTTATGTTTTTTCCCTATTTCTTATTTACTTTTGTTGAAGTCTATCAACGTTAGATTTTAGAGAACTTTATATTTTTCTTGTTTTCTTATCCTTCAATTACTTACATAGCGTTTTTTATTGTTTTTATATATATATCTGCATACCGTTGTATCCCTGGGCCCAAGATGACGATAGTATGTTGATTTTAGCTGCTGGGGTTAAAACATAAAAATATAAAGGTCTCTTGATCTAATTATCTTTTTTTTTTTTTTTTTTTTTTTTTTTTTTTTTATAAAAACCTTTTTAGAGCAGCGCACATAGTCTGCTCTGGCTACCTTCGCTGTGTTCCTGCATTAGCGCATCAGCTGACGCAATGCTCTACCTTCCGTCGGGTCCTTACTTAACTAAGGTATTGGGACAAGGCCGAGATCTAAACGAGGTTGTCCTACGTCATGGGGTAGGTTGTTTTAGAGATCCCGATTTCTTTATTTCTGGTTGTTGTGGGTGAAGTCTCTCTTTTGGCCGTTAATGAAACTGACGTCGTCGAGAGTTGACTCCGTGTCGGTGAGGGTATCTTGTCTTCGTGGTAGGTTAATCTGCTGCGCAGTCAGGTCTTTTATTTCATCGCTGCATGCCGTTGACCGCACGAGTCACATAAAAAAAACCAACTACTCTTTCGCAGTCTTTGGGCTTTGGTGATAGCTCTAGCTATTGAGCTAAATCAAGGTGGTCACCTATTGCCAAATCACTAGACACTTATTTAAATGGTTTGCTGTTCGCACTATCCACGGATATAATCTTTTGTGCAGTATAATAATTCACCCACGTTTTGCTTTTAATTTAATATATGATCTGAACGTCGCGTCTGCTATCGTCAAAGATCTTTTCAATTATGATCGGCAGCTTAGCTAATCACGCTGGTTTAAGTGGCGCTAAGCGCAGTCGCGCGATCATCTCTTCTTCGTCTGCTTGCGGTACAATCGTACGATCAAAATCTGTGCTTGCGGTGCAATCGTATGATCTGTATATCTTGCGCTATGCGAATGATAAACAAAGATAGATAACAACAACGACCGTAGGGTGACTCATGACATACCGAATCGTATTTTATTATTTGTTCCCACTATTCTGTGTTTATACCTATGACTCGAATTGTTATTTATTTTCGGTCACTACAGCACAGATAATGTTGCAAGACCTGCTCGAAGAACCATTATCTGAAGACCATATGATTTTAATTTAGGTACGAATCTGTATATCTTTTAGGTGGTATACCCCTAGGTCCTTTCCGTCTTCTGTTTTAAGTACATAGTAATTTGAACTGCGCTTTTGGTGTACTCTCGCTGGAATAAATACTGGTGCCAGCTTAGCGCTAAATCTTTTAATAGCATTACTCTGAGTAAAGTTCCGTGCATAAAATGTATCTCCTACACACAGCTGAACATTACGACTACGTAAATTATATCTATTGGCGTTTGCTTCATGACATTTATTTATGTTTTGTTTTGCTTTTTGTCGCAGCAACTGTAATGTATCTTGATTGCTTAGTTTGGTGTCATCATTCAAAAGATCTAGTTTCCTTAGTAGAGAGTAATCTTTCCCATTTAAAATCATGTTTTGACCAAATGCAAGAAAATAAGGAGAATATCCTGTACTTCGGTGTAATGAAGCTCTCAAAGCTCCACTAATAGCATTAAGATTTACATCCCAATCGGTATGTTCAGAACCTATGTAGGCTCGTATAGCGGCTAACACAGATCTATTTAATCGCTCACTAGCATTAGCTTGTGGTGAATAAATCGCGGTGCACTTTTGAGTTACACCGAAACTCGTTAAGAAGGCCTGAAAAGCACTGGATTTAAATTGAGATCCATTATCTGTGAGTATCATTTCTGGTACTCCAAATGTGTAAAATATAGCGTCTTCTAAGAATTCACAAATTTTAGAAGCCGTGAACTTCTTAAGCGGACACAAGAAATGGAATTTCGTGAAATGGTCAACAACTATAAGCATGCCAATATTACCTTTTTTGGAACGTGGATAGGGTCCTAACAAATCAATATATAATTTTTGAAAAGGTCTATCAGATGAAAAGGGTCTACCCATTGGCGGTTTAAGAATGGTATTTGGGCTCTTTGTCGTGCGACATACGATACATTCGGATATATATTTTCGAATCTGACTAACCATTCTAGGCCAAAACAAATATCTTTTTATCTTTTCCACAGTTTTACTCATACCACAATGTGCTGAACTTGGCGCGTCATGTGCCTGCTGTAAAACTTCAGTCACTAATGTTGATGGTACCCAAAGTTTCCAAGAACTATTTTCTTGTTCTTCTTCGCCAGAAGAAAACTCTGTTCTTTTGTAAACGAAATCGTCAATTACTTTTAGATCGGGAAATCTGGATTGATTTAATTTGACTTTCTCAATTAGACTTAAATATTCGGGTGATTTGAATTCTCGTGACGTTAAATCTATTATCGGACAATTAAAAGTCATCTCTTCAATAGCTGGGTCATTTTGCCGAGATAAGGTATCTGCTACCACATTTAGTGAGCCTTTTCTATGCAAAATACTAAACGTAAAGGTTCGTAACTTCATGGACCATCTGGCAAGTCTGCCGGATAAATCTTTCTGATTCATTAACCATTTAAGAGCGGCGTGATCAGTTATCACTACAAATTCCTGACCTTCGATATACGATCTAAACTTTTTGATGCCTTTAATGACTGCTAAACATTCTAATTCTGTCACAGAATAATTGCGTTGTGCTTTTGAGAGTTTTTCAGACATATAAGCTATAGGCAGCTCAACTCCGTCCCGTTCTTGAGCTAAAACACAACCTATTCCATACATGCTTGCGTCACAAAGCAAAACAAATGGTTTCGAAAAGTCTGGTGTGATCAGAATTGGTGAAGCTGTTAAACAAGACTTTAAAGATTCGAACGATTGTTGGGCTTCTGGATTCCACTCTATGCCTTTCTTTTGTTTTAATAGCTCTGTCAAAGCAAAACTAACAGTGGCGTAGTTTTCAACAAATCGTCTGTACCAACCTGATAAACCTAAAAATCGCCGTAGTTGTTTCACAGTGGTAGGAACAGGAAACTCACTGATGGCTTTAATCTTATCGGGATTTGTTCTTATTTGACCGTCTCCGATTATGAATCCGAGATAGGTGACTTCTTTCATACAAAACTTTGATTTGCTTATGTTTATTGTAAGATTTGCTCTGCGTAAGCAAAGTGCTATTTCTTGCAACAACAACAAGTGTGAATCGAAGTCGTCAGACAAAATAAGGAGATCATCTAGGTATACAAAGACTCGTGTTCGCAAATGAGCTGGAATAACTTGATCCCTTAATCTACATAGTGTTTGTGCGGCGTTGCATAAACCGAAGGGCATCATTTTATACTGATATAAAGGTCTATTCGGGACCGTGAAAGCCGTATATTGTCGAGATTTCTCGTCTAGAGGAATTTGCCAATATGCGTGTTTCATATCTAAGCCGGTAATAAAACGAGCTGGTGGTAAACGACTTAAAATGCCATCAATATGAGGCAAAGGGTATGCATCCCGCCTAGTAACCTTATTAACTTCTCTCGAGTCTAAACAGAGTCGATATTTTTCTCCCTTTTTGACTAAAACACAATTGCTACTCCAAGGACTGTTTGACTCTTCTATGACATCTAGTGCCAACATGTTATCGACTTCAGCAAACATAATCTTTTCAATAGCTGGCGAAACTGGCCAATGACGTTGTTTTATGGGTATTGCAGAGCCAACATCTATAGAATGCGTTATTAAGCTGGTGCGACCAAGACCTTCAGTAGCGAAAGATGGAAAAACTGCTATGACTTTATCAAGTCGTGCCTTCTCTTCTTTCGACAATACGTGATAGTTGGGTGGGTCTATATTTTCATCTGCGGTACCTACATCTAATTCTGCTACACCGTCTTGTGATGTTATTTTGTCTAAAAGTCCAAATTTATCCCAAAAGTCAATGCCTAGATATACGTCTTGCTTCAAGTCTGGAATGATAAACATTTCTAGATCTGCTTCTTTCCCTTGGTATTTAATTTGACTTGTAAACTTGGCTATTACCTTGCTAGGTGTTCCATTCGCGGTTTTAATGTATCCCGAACATTTTCTAACTTTTTTGTTCAATAACAATTCTTTTGCTGCCGAACCGCCAATACAACTTATTGTGGCTCCTGAGTCTAGCAGGGCTATATAACTTCTACCTTCTATACTAATTTCAGTGAAAAGTCTATTATCTGAGCTTAGAAAAATGGCTGATATAAACCTTCTCCTAACCTTCCGTATACTTTTCCAGAATTCTCTTAAACGTTTAGTTGAACGCTTAGGCTTAATTCTATATCTAAATTCATCTATTTTATTGAAAATTCGGTTACGGGCTACGTTGTAATTTCGTATTCTTTCATGTAAAGGTGCGAATGAAAAGTGAGTGTTGGAAGAATTATATTGGTGGTCCGTTTGAGTGCCAATATCCTGACTATCAATGGGTTCGGAGGATGTGTCTACTTGGTGTTGGTTGACACATCCCGTTTCCGGTTTCCCGAAGGGTTACATTTCGGACACATAGGCTTGAATATTTCTTTAGCTCCACAGCCAAAACAAAATATTTTTCTAGGCCCTACGCAATCGTCGAATCTGTGACCAGGTTTGTCACAATTCCAACAAACTTGAACTGTTTTTGTGGTATGTCTTTGTATTTCGGATAAGTTCTCTGAAACGTTAGCAACATCCGATAACTGTTCGGAATCGTTGGGTACTGACAATTCTGTGACGTATGAACGCACAGCCCGAGGCTTAAAAGTTCTAATGTCGTTACAAAACTGTTCGTGTTTCCTAATTTCTCTTCGGAGCTGCGATCTGTTTGAAACATTTAAATGAAGTAATTCGTGATGTACTATAGGCTTGGCGTTTCGAATCAACAGATCAACTAATTCATTTACAGGTATCCCATTTTGGAGTCTATCAACAAGATCTTCTATTGAGTATTGGAAGTCATCAAATGGTTCGTTTTCGCCTTGGCGACGTTTCCTAATCTTTTCCCATATGTCATAATCGGTTTCTATATCTTCAAATCTTCTCTTGAACTCTAAGCAAAAGATTTCCCAAGTAAAGTTGGAGTGAGTACGATGAAATTTCCAGTACCAATCACTAGCTTTACCCGTAAACAATAGATATAAATGGTCACATAAGAGTTGAAATTCGTTATTCAAATTTTGTTTGGTAAGAGAACGAACGCGATAAATAAATTCGTCTGTTCGCATGCAATTCTTGGACCCATCAAATTTGATGTGCCAACTTTGCATAATGTTGGGTACTTTCCCAGGTGAACTATTTAAAATGGAGCTATTCTGATTGACACTAGACCTTGAGATGTTCTCAACGTTATTGTAATGAGACTGTTGTATGTCTGTATTACTGATCCTAAGGTTGCTGTCGTTAGCAGAGGATGGTGGTTGTTCTGGTGGGACCAGTTTAAGAGATTCTAATTTACTTTGCAGAGATGTCTCAATAATTTTTGAGAAGTGTGACGTGAGTTGTTCTACCAATTGCTGCTGTTGAATATTTATTGAAGCTTGAATATAGGTAGCTATCTCGTCTTGGTTGTTAAGTCCGATACTAGTAGTGTTCAAATTACGGTCAGATTCTTGTCGAGTGGTGGATCGAGTTTGCATACCCCGCCTTGGACTTATCCCTCGACCTCTAGTGGATCTTTGGTTTCTCCTAGGGTAATTTAGCCTATTGCCACTTGTACTTAGGGTTTCGTTTGCACCAGGTTGTGGGCCGGCTTCCGAGCGAAGCTCTGCAAACAAGGTATTGTTCGAGAATGTTAAGGCCATTGCCGTGCAATCAGCGTTACATGTTGGGCATTTTGGAGTTACCTTAAGATGGTCTATAATACAAAGTTTATGGAAAATATGCCTACATGGGGTTTTTGCTACAAGATCTTTTCTATTTAATACTTCATTACACATACAGCAAAAAGGTTCTTCCGTTTGCAATGCGGATGCTATATCTTCCGTGCTATGGATCACCGACATTTTGCTTGGACTATTTAAAAACTAATAATTAAAGATTAAAATTGTTTGGGGTACTAATATGTCTGTCTTTTTCCATGCCAGAAACTATAAGATGGTGTCAGTCTAGTACATAGTGGTCTACACCTATTATCGTTAATTGTTCTATTTCATTAACCAGAACATTCAATTACTGGACAGCACTCACATTGAAGTAAATCTACTGTGTTCCAAAAATAATTGAGATGTATTCTACAATTTGTATAATATCAATCATATACTTATTGATCATCACCCTCTGAAGCTGTAGGTCTATTCAGGTCGACCAATCCAAAACAATGAATTGCAATCGCTAATTCCACGAAAAAGATCCTAAGCGTAAGAGAATGTTGTCTGCACAAATATATAAATGACTTTTAGTTCACTAAAACATGAATTGTATGGATGGATTGATGGGTGAGCTTTAGGAACCCAGACAGTACTAAAAGGTTGAAAACTAAACTGTCTATGCTCCCACAGTGGTATTTGATTAAAGTTGTGTACTGTCTCGGGCCCCACGTTGGGCGCCATTAAAGTTATGTAGCGTACGGGTTTGACTAAGTTGCGACTCTCTCGACGAGAGCGCTGTATGTCGCCTGCGGATGTTAAGTACAGGCTTGCTTATGGCGTGTAGAAGGCTTCGAGGTGCGCACTCTTGCTATGCTCGTATCTAGCTCGCCGGATTGTCGGGGTTCTTCTCCACCTATTCTACACTATTGCACCCTAACACACTTTAGTTATAGTGCGCTTCAGAAACTATATTTCGAAATTGACTGTATTTGGACCAATGCGCCGACACGCAATATTAATATGGTAAACTTAAACATGACTTTGACCGACAGAGAGACAGTAGGTGTTGTTCGTCCCTCGTCTCTACCCTCCCTACCTTGACAATACTATATTTTAGTTGTATCGTCCCTAATCAAGTCTTTAAGACTATATTACACCTTACACGATCCTGGCATGGATAGTCGACAGACCAAAAAAACTTATGAATTCATATTCATTTCCATCATTTTAATTCAGTATTAAACAAAAAAAACTAATCAAACCGTCAGAATACCATGACATTCTAAGAGAGAGGTATGATGGGGAGATGATAAGGTTTTCTAATCAATACTACTCTATACTTATGCGTTAATGCCTTTTCTTATATTCTAATTATGTTTATTTACAATATTTCTTATTATCTACAACATTTAGTTTTAACTCGCGTTACATTTTCGTTCCCATTATAATTTTATAATTCTTTCATTTCTTACTTCATTTTTGGATCTTGTATAATTTTTCATTCTATTAACGTATAAATTCATTATAATTTAAATATTTCCAACTACATTTACGCAAGTATATTATAGTTTATGTTTATGTTTTTTCCCTATTTCTTATTTACTTTTGTTGAAGTCTATCAACGTTAGATTTTAGAGAACTTATATATATTTTTCTTGTTTTCTTATCCTTCAATTACTTACATAGCGTTTTTTATTGTTTTTATATATATATCTGCATACCGTTGTATCCCTGGGCCCAAGATGACGATAGTATGTTGATTTTAGCTGCTGGGGTTAAAACATAAAAATATAAAGGTCTCTTGATCTAATTATCTTTTTTTTTTTTTTTTTTTTTTTTTTTTTTTTTTTTTTTATAAAAACCTTTTTAGAGCAGCGCACATAGTCTGCTCTGGCTACCTTCGCTGTGTTCCTGCATTAGCGCATCAGCTGACGCAATGCTCTACCTTCCGTCGGGTCCTTACTTAACTAAGGTATTGGGACAAGGCCGAGATCTAAACGAGGTTGTCCTACGTCATGGGGTAGGTTGTTTTAGAGATCCCGATTTCTTTATTTCTGGTTGTTGTGGGTGAAGTCTCTCTTTTGGCCGTTAATGAAACTGACGTCGTCGAGAGTTGACTCCGTGTCGGTGAGGGTATCTTGTCTTCGTGGTAGGTTAATCTGCTGCGCAGTCAGGTCTTTTATTTCATCGCTGCATGCCGTTGACCGCACGAGTCACATAAAAAAAACCAACTACTCTTTCGCAGTCTTTGGGCTTTGGTGATAGCTCTAGCTATTGAGCTAAATCAAGGTGGTCACCTATTGCCAAATCACTAGACACTTATTTAAATGGTTTGCTGTTCGCACTATCCACGGATATAATCTTTTGTGCAGTATAATAATTCACCCACGTTTTGCTTTTAATTTAATATATGATCTGAACGTCGCGTCTGCTATCGTCAAAGATCTTTTCAATTATGATCGGCAGCTTAGCTAATCACGCTGGTTTAAGTGGCGCTAAGCGCAGTCGCGCGATCATCTCTTCTTCGTCTGCTTGCGGTACAATCGTACGATCAAAATCTGTGCTTGCGGTGCAATCGTATGATCTGTATATCTTGCGCTATGCGAATGATAAACAAAGATAGATAACAACAACGACCGTAGGGTGACTCATGACATACCGAATCGTATTTTATTATTTGTTCCCACTATTCTGTGTTTATACCTATGACTCGAATTGTTATTTATTTTCGGTCACTACAATGTAAATAACAAATTCATCTACAGCTTGACATATTTGAGCTCTATATTCTGGTGAGCACTGTTAGTTGAAGTTGCCAAAGAGGCAAATGACTGCGACGCACGTGTTTAGCTATCGAACCACAGCTGCCGTTGGAGTTGGGTTGGAGTTGAGGTTGCAGCTGCAATTGCAGATACAAGACATGCATATTTGGCAGGCAATGAGACAAAGGTTTTGACAGTTGATGAGGGCCAGGGGGCTGGGGACAGAGAGCACTGGCCATGCCTGGTAATAAGCCTCTGCTAGTGACTTCCTGCTGTGGCATTGCCAATGGCCCTGCACATGCGCTTCCACTTCCTGCCACAGGCTTTGCATCCTCTATCTATGCCTGTCTGACTTTTGGTCGCTTCTCCCAAGAAATATCCCCATTACAGTACGTGCCACATAGCTTCATGCATAAATTAATGCTGTTGAAAGTATTGTACTACACACTGAGAGAGTTAGACAGAGAGAAAGACGGAAGACGATGGAAGAGAGAAAAGGCGAGAGAAGCAGACAGTAATGCTGCAGTGTAATTTCTCTTGCTGTTATTAAATTGAAAATTTCTCTCTATGAATTGTGTTTGCTGCGGAGCATCTGAGAAAAATAGAGAGGAAAGCCGAGGTAGACTTTAATTTTTGACAAATAAGTGCTTTGTAGACTTCAGACTCCTTGAAGGGACTGTGTGAGCGGTAATAGCTGTTTGTTAATAAAAAAGAATAGATGGACTAATTTGCAGATTGATAAAGTCATTCACCGAATATTAATTTAAACTGAATTATTGAATTAAAAGAAAAACAAGGTAGTGCTAGCTATCATCTAATTTATAAACTTGTTGAGGATGAAAATATATTCATAAAAATTAAATTGGAATCGAGGAATGAAAGTTAGTTGGTGAACTGCAGATGAAAATCTAGAGAAGCCCAGCTGGTCATGCATAGCAAAAGTAAAAAAGTTTCATTGTATATGCATTTCTGTCCTTTATATACGACCAAAAAAGCTGGTTATCCTCTTTCAGGGTATCAAAAGTTTAGTTTAGTTTAGTCATAGCCAGAGGCGTTGAACTGTTTCCTTTACGTTTAAACAGTTAATGGTTCATTACACACAACAACACACAAATTTACAGCACGCTTTGCCATTCTGTGGAGTAAAAATCAATGTAAATTTTTCCTTTTTTTTCCCATGTGGCGCCCCAAAAACTTTGGCAACAAACATTTTTGGGATGCCACTCGAGCAGATGATGCCACTGACTTAAACAGAGTACAAAGTTTACCAATTTGTTTTTAAAAATCGATATGAAACTAATATTTATTTATATACATAAACATTTGTGTATATACATATTCATATATTAAAAATAAATATGAATGATTGTTATGAATGATTGATTAGTGATCAACTTTAAAGTTTAACTGTGAAAGGCAAACTGCGCAACCTTTGCCTATATCCAATTCATAGCGATATATAAATATAAATACATATTATACAAATATATAAAGAAATAAATATATAGTTACACATACATTCATTGAATAAAAGAGAAAGAAACACGCTATATTTATATATAAAGGATACGGCAAAAATACTCCAAAAAAAGAAATATATATGTATACATGTATATGTATGTATGTACATTTTTATTTTTGTTTCTCTTTTATCTTAAGCTTGCAACATTGTTTAACCAACTTCGTATGAGCTCACTCTCGTTCTCAGACTCTCTTTCACTGTCCTCTTTACGCTGCGGACTAAACTCTTTACTTGAAGCCTTGTAATCTGAAAGTCAGAATCTCAACAATTTTCATGTCAAATATTGATTTTTTACTTAGTCGTCTGCTTTCCGCAATTAAATTATTGAAGAATGTGTCTTAAAAATAGATTTTATAAAGTCCCGTTTCGTGCTTCACTTGTCATTCGGCAAAAAGCTATCTGAAATGTTAAAGCTATCAGAAATATAGTTAAATTTACGGCTCACAGTTCTGGCAACATAATTCGATTGGATTTGCAAAGACTTTTGACGCTCAAGGTCTTCAATGAATCCGTGCGACTGAGATGGCCAATTCGAAGAGGTAAGACCTCACGCTTTTCCCTTATGCATTTAACTTAAAGATTTGCTTTTGCTCAAATTGTCATTGTCTGCCCTCTGAAAGTTGATTTAGAATAAATTTAATCAGAGATGACTAAACCAAAATTCATATGAGAGTCAGATATTTAATTTTTTGGAACGTGTGGTCAAACTGTACTAGCTTTGAAGCAATTAAAATCTTGATTAATGACTATCATAGGCTTATTTGTGTGTCATAATGAGTGCACATTATCATGTTTGCGGCAGTATTGTAATATGTCCAATGAGCCCCAAAAACAAAATTCAATTAGGCAGATGTGCGCATAATTTTGTATAATATTTACAGAATATAATTTGGCATTCGCAAAATGAGGACAGTTTCGCAAATGAGTCAGCCACAATCAGGCAGCATTATCGTTTAAAATTTTTCAATTAAAATTTTTGCTGCCTGTTGTAACAGTAATAACAAAACAATAACAGCCGCAATACATTTCTACTATGAGTGACATTGCCATGCGGCAAAAATGAACTAAAATAGAGGAGGAAACATGTATGTCCTAAATGAAATGCAGCAGAAAACAAATTCGACGTTGTCTGTGGCGCATAATTTCACATTCGATGCTACAAATTTGCAGTATCAACAGAAAGTGGAGAGCGAGAGAGCATGCGGCACACACGGCGTATGCGTTACGCAGCAAATAAAATCACAGAAAAAATGGCGTCTAAAATATTATACAAGAAGCTCTGTATGGGTGTGCGTGTGAGTTTGTGTGCGAGGATGTGGATGTGTGTATAAAAAATCACGTATAATTCCACTTTTTTCTTCTTCCGTCTATATACAAGCGGTTTACGGAACTTGAGTTTAAGTAAACCAAGCTGTATACATATATAAATATATATTAAACATATATATGAGTAGGCATAAGTATGTACATAAGTAAATAAGTATGTGCTAGTTATGTTTGTGTTTGTATACGGTGCTGCCTGGCTGTGAGCAACTCACTTGCCACAACCGCCACATCAGCGCGCTTTAAGCTTCAATTTGCTGCATAGAAATATTTTATTGTTGCCTTGGCGACTTTCGTTTGGCTATTCGCTAGCTCCGGCTCCGGCTCCGGCTCCTTTGGCCATCTGGTATTCGGGTAGTCGGGTATCCGGGTATCCGAGTAGTCGGGCGCTGCTGCATTTAACAAGCTGTGCATTGTGCTTTGATTACGCTCGCATTGTTGTTGCCGGTGTTGTTGCATTGGCTTTTGGCTGCCGCATTTCTGTTTTCCATTGCCGTCTTCGAGTTGAATCAAGTTGCCGCGTTTCCGACACCCTTTGCTCCACCTTCAAGCGAACAGTCAGCAGTCAGTAGCCAAGTTTTTTCCGCCGGAAAACGCAGATTCCGTACTTTTTATACCCTGAACCCATTGAAAATGGGAAATCAGGGTATAATGGTTTTGTTAAAAGTATGTAACAGGCAGAAGGAGGCGTGGCAGACCCCACAAAGTATATATATTCTTGATCGGGGCGACAAGCTGAGTCGATTTGGCCCTGTCCGTCTGTCTGTCCGTCCGTCCGTCCGTCCGTCCGTCCCTCCGTCCGTCCGTCCGTCCGTCCGTCCGTCCGTCCGTCCGTCCGTATGTATGAACGCGTCGATTTCAGAAGATATAAGAGCTAGAGCCTTCAACTTTTTTTTAAAATGTCCGTATATATCACGTGCAGATCGAGTTTATCACTAAAAAACGATAACTCATTCCGATATTTTTTTATCGATAAAAAACCTTATCGAAGATCACTTAAATAATTATATCTCCTACATCTACAAGCTAGAGTCTCCAAATTTAAAATGTATATTAAGATGAATTTTATCAAATTTCGGTTTTTGTTAAAATTTACCCCCCACACCTAAATCCACCCCCTCACCCTCATCTTTGTAAAAGTCGTATATCAAATACTAGAGACTTGAGCTTCGGTATACACATACATTTTAACATTATGATTACGTTCTGAAAGTTTCATTACGATCGTACGTCTAGAAATTAAATTATTAAATAAGTTTTCATTATGTTGCCAACACTGCAGCGCAACCCAAGCGCAATCGCCTGTATATGTGAGTGTGTGTATGCGTGTGTTTGTTTGTATGCGTGTGTGTGTGCGTGTATTTGTATGTATGCGTGTGTGTGTGTGTGTGTGCGTGTGTGTTTGCTAATTATTTTTGAAATATCAGTTGCTTGTAGGGTTCAGGGGATCTCGTAGTCGAGCAGTCTCGACTAGAGCTTTCTTACTTGTTTTTATATAAATTCCCAATTGAGCGCGGAAAAAAAATATCGTGGCAAAAAATGCCAGTCAACAAAATGGGCGGGTGTTTTGACAGCCGGAAGCAGGTGTGGCAAGGCGACACGTGGACGCTTGGCTGCCATTGGTGGCCTTGATGCGACTCGGCATTCGAGTTGATCTATCCTTGTGATTGTTACCTGCAGACAAAACTATCTGAAGGACTAAGTCGGCGCATTCTTATTTGGACTATGGCCCATGTTGTTTTGGAGTCGTACACATGGACCAAACGATTGTATCCTTATAATAAAATAGATGCCTAATAGATAAGTTAGTTTATATAGATGCATCGCTGCTCTAACCAATTAAACTTAACAGCCGTCATTATTTGATCAAGGGTATATGCCTAGCCAATCAAGGGCCAGATCGTGTTGCTTTCCACGCACTTTTGGCTGCCCGTTATACAAGTATGTAAAACAAGCCGCACATGTAAAGCAACAACAGCAACATCAACAGAAACAGCAACAGCAACAGCAACAAACGAGCGTGACATGTGTACTCCATTTATTTTTATCTGCCATTCGCTTCTCATCTCTGCTTTAAATTTTAATGAAATTGTTAGCTGAATCTTCACTTAGCTCATGTTAGCAACTTTCGTGTGGGTGAGTGTGTGGGTATGTTTGAGATTATATTTTTTTTTATGCATGTTAGGTCGTTGGTTTGGTAATCTGAAACAAAAGATTGGGAAGCAACAGAAATTTTCAAAATCCAAGTGTTTCCTTTACTGTTGCTTAATTTGTTGCTGCTTCGATACCCTGGAGAGCGAGATACCCGTAAATCCGGGCACTAAGCAGCCGCCTTATTCATCGATGTGTTTAATTGGTAAATATTGAAAGTATTATCCATTATGTATATAGAAATGCATCTGATGTGCAGGTGTCGATGCCTTGATTATATGGTCAACTGTGAGGAGAAATTAATATTATAAGGAAAACGGAATATCATCTAAGGCATTTGACTGCCTAGTATACATTTACGTATACGGAATTGAATACACCCTTTTACTTAGCAAGCAACAAAACTAGCTTTCTGCTCTACATGACCACAATTACACTTCTGTTTGTCATACACTATAAATGATTTATTATAAATCATAATAAATTTAATTACATAGTATTAACGTCAATTTAAAACTTTGAAAGCGTTCTCTTTATATGAGAGCTCAATTGATTTTCGTTAATATTAAAATGTTAAGCTCTGTTAATGCCCAACATTCATCATCAGCCAGATACAAATTGTTGAACATCCAAAGTCCTTTCCCTTTCATATAAATAAAATTTCTAAATTAATTTATTTGCTCTGCTGTTGGTGGGGAAGAATAAATTCTTTCTCCTTCATTTTTTTTTTCAGTTTTAGACCCGCGCTTTCATTTACGAATTCGCTTGCAAAGGAAAAAGCAAAGCGTTATTATTTAGCGGCCTTTGCGTCCATTTACTGAGAGCTTGATTAGGGTTGAGTTCTGCCTGAATTTTGGAGCGTAAATTTATGCGCCATGAATATGCCGGGCCATTAATTAAAAGCGACTCCAGTCGCTGGGCCATTCTGTGGTCGTGTTTAGTGTTTAGTGGACATAGATGGCTGCCCGGAAAATCTGACTACATGCGTCGTCGCTTGCAGCGCCGGAAACCAACCATAACATTTATGGGCCAGCTGCAGCACTCGTGAGAGCATGTTAAACATGTGCTCTAATTGTGCCCTTTAAATTACTATATGCAGCAAATTGAGTTATCATGTGCGCAGAACGAGGATAACGGGGTTGTCTGCCACTCCAATCGAATCTTCTATGAACAGTTAGCGGTCAAAGGTCATATGGCTTTTAAAGTAGTAATGCAAAGCTATTACGGCACGAAGTTACTTAATCCTACAAGCCGCAAATCGAACTAAAGTGAAATTCCTTAGACATATTTTTACAAGATTCCGCAGTCATATATGCCATCTTCGGGTATTTGATCCTCGAAGAGATTTTTACATAATTATCATATTTTTTAAATAAATATATGACTGGAAAATATGCGCAATAATGTGTAAAATTGATACCCATTAAATCCAGTTAGATATTTTTGAAGCTTAAATATTTTTTAAAATAAAAACATTAAAGTTAAATTTAAGTTTGCGTTAATTTTACTAATTATAGACTCTAGACTGTTTAAAGACAGACCTATAATTAGCTTCAACTTGTTGTGATCATTTTTTATGTTTTAAGCCAGCCACCCCCTTTGCAAGTGCTTAAGTTAAAGTTAGTTTTAATTTTATATTAACTCTAACATCTAATAAATATAAATGTTTATGATATCATGTTTCGACAAGGGCTTGCAACTTTGCGCTCACTGCCTGCAGATAAATTATTATGCAAGCATAAATTTAATTCTCCTATCAATGATATTCATACTTACCCAAGGTCATAACAATTTGTCAGTGCCATTCAAAGTTAAGAGGACAGGAAACTCGTAGTCACAGTTGCGGCCAGACCTTGGCCAGTGTCACGTGAGCAACAAAATTGCATTTCAGAGCCACAGCACTTCACTCCGGGACAGTTTGGGCCACGTGGGCGAATGCTGGGTTATTTATTGAGAGTCCAACTGGCCTGACGTACGTGTGTCATAGCGCAACGCATGCATTACCATTCGCTGCACACGACTGTCATAAATAACAATTGAGACTGAGTTAAAGGAAATGCAGTTCATATCCAGGTGCCGATAGAGCACAAACGCCACTCGATACTCCCAGCGAAATGCGAAACAGAAGAACAGAATTTGGGCCAGCGCTGAGGCAGCGCTAAAATATTTTTGTTGGCATTGCGAAAAGGCTGATGGCAGCAGCCACTTGGCACGAGCTTTTAATAGTTTTAAGCCGGCAACTGGTGTGTCGCGCGTGTCGCCAACTAGAAAACGTTGTCAGAAATGGTGAGACTCAGCTTTGCCCCAAAACACCTTTTACGACCTGTTAGACCCGCTCTCTGTCCATTTGCCAGCTTGCCAGAGTGCTGGCCCGTTTCGCAGGCAGGCAGGCATGCGGCAGGATTAAAAGGGAACACTTTATCATTAAAAGCTTGACAGGCAACGAAATAAGTTTCACTGCCAGCACCGCAGCCCCACTCGCGCAAGGACGAGCACGATGACGCGGACAGGCGACAGACTAGACCAAAATTTAAATTGGGTTGGCTTGAATGTGCCGCGCGTAAGCCCTTAAAAATAAGCTGAATGGATTAAAAAAATATAATTATGAATAAAATACCAAAAGTGGACTGAGTGGAAAAGAGAGATAGAGAGACAAGAAGCAAGGACACGAGAGCACACTCTAGCAAAAGCCCCTGTTGGTATACCAATTTAAATGTAATAAAATAGGACTATTGATTAAATGCAGGAAAAAAAAAAAAAACAAATAATGTAACACGTAGATGGACTCCATTAAATATCAAACTCATTCTCAAGCAGCATTAACGGCAGACTTGAGTGAAAGGGCCTCCAAAAAGTAATCAGCCACATAAGCTGCTGCTCTTATTTGTGAGGGAGGCAATCGAATGCGATGACTTAACTCCCTGGGGGCTCGTCTCGTGGTCTGTTCTTATGGCCAAGAGCCAAAACAAAACCATGGTAAGTCCACAGGCAGCCTATCAGGGTTCGAAGGAGCAACAAATGAAGACACGAGTAATAAAAATATTTCACTGCAATAATCAAATATATAAAACAAGTAAGAAGACTCTAGTCGAGACTGCTCGACTAGGAGATACCCTGAACCCTCCAAGCTGATATTCACGAGTATGATATACACGAGTATGCACACAAAATTTCAGCTCTCTAGCTCTTATATCTTCTGAGATCTCGGCGTTCTCGGACAGACGAACAGGATAGACGGACAGAATATATATACTTTATGGGGTCTGCGATGATTCCTTCTGCCTGTTACATACTTTTACAAAAAAAAATTATACCCTGATTTCCCATTTTCAATGCGTTCAGGGTAAAATAAATAAATTGTAGCATAGAAGACCCATAGCACTGCAATAATCAAATATTTCAACTAAACAAATTAATCAACTAATTGTAGCATAAGGCAAACACTTTTCTTAAGTATGTATAACGATTTTCTCTATTTTCAATTTTTTACACCCTGACCCTATTGAAGGAAGCGTACTAGACCCCAGAAAGTATTGTTGATCAGAGCGACCTATCGGTCCGTCTGTCCGTATGCTTGAACGCGTCGATCTCATAAAATATATATGTCTTTTAGTATGTGTGTTTCTTGTGTATGCAGAAATACGCGAAGAATTATTGAAATATCAGCTACTCGAAGGATTCAGTCGATCTATTAGTAGTCTCGACTAGAGCTTTGTTGCTTAAATCAATTTTGTTCTTTTTTACCTTTGGCATTTCCTTAAAAAATATTACAATAAATGATAAATGAATTTAATGCACATCAATTTCTTTTTATACCCTGAACCCATTGAAAATGGGAAATCAGGGTATAATGGTTTTGTTGAAATGTATGTAACAAGCAGAAGGAGGCGTGGCAGACCCCACAAAGTATATATATTCTTGATCAGCACGACGAGCTGAGTCGATTTGGCCCTGTCCGTCTGTCTGTCTGTCCGTCCGTCCGTCCGTCCGTCCGTCCGTCCGTCCGTCCGTCCGTCCGTCCGTCCGTCCGTCTGTCCGTATGTATGAACGCGTCGATCTCAGAAGATATAAGAGCTAGAGACCTCAACTTTTTTTTAAAATGTCCGTATATATCGCGCGCATATCGAGTTTATCACTAAAAAACGATAACTCATTCCGATACTTTTTTATCGATAAAAAACCGTATCGAAGATCACTTAAATAATTATATCTCCTACATCTTTCAAGCTAGAGTCTCCAAATTTAAAATGTATATAAAGATGTATTTTATACAATTTCGGTTTTTGTTAAAATTTACCCCCCACCCCCAAAGGGGTGAACCTCACCCTCATCTTTGTAGAAGTCGTATATCAAATACTAGAGACTTGAGCTTCGGTATACACATACATTTATACATCATGATTAAGTTCTGAAAGTTTCATTACGATCGTACGCCTAGAAATTAAATTATTCCACAAATAAGTTCTCATAATATCGCCAACACTGCAGCGCAACCCAAGCTCAATGTATATACGTGTGTGTGTGTGTGTGTGCGTGTGTTTGTTTGTATGCGTGTGTGTGTGTGTGTGTGTGTGCGTGTGTATGTGCGAATTATTATTGAAATATCAGTTGCTCGAAGGGTTCAGGGGATCTCGTAGTCGAGCAGTCTCGACTAGAGCTTTCTTACTTGTTTTAGATTAGCTCTGATTTTAAGCGTATCTGTCAACCATTGACCGTCTGGCCCCTAACGAAATATCTACATAATCTTCGATCTATGAGTGAAAGCGATGTTGGATAAAGAAATGTACTTTTAACATTTAATTTTATTTGACTTTTAAAGTAATATAATTTTTGGTGACAAATCAATTTTGCTCACACACAATTTGTAAGCTCTGGTCGTGTGCCAAAATCAGTACGCGGTGTACAAGAGTATCTGAGGTAAAATCGTGGAGGGCTAACATTAAAACTGTCTGAAATCCTAAAAATAAACTGTGTTATGGAGCCTCACTACTACGAAGGTAGTGAATTCCTGTACAAGCGCTTAAAATTTTACAATCACTTACATATACATAATCGAAAAAAAATAAATAAGTTACTGTGTTTACTGCCTAATGATTAGTGGGGAATATCTGTTTCCTATAGATCCGGGGTAGGTTGGAATCCAAGTCGAAAATAATATATACGTATGGAAACCAAACCCAACTACTTGGATTGCTCGGGGCAAGCCATTTGGTAAAGAAACTGGACTAGCGTGCGAGTCGGCCGTCCAGTCATGCGCCCGGCTGCCAAATAGGGAATGAGACCATACTTGCTCAGTAGTCCGGTTCCAAATGTGTCCAAATGCGCCCAATCGCTGCACGGTACCAGCTCATGCAGAACGGCAGCCGCCAAACAGGATGAGGCCTCGCCACAGCCGTCATTCATCAAGTCGTAGCTCAGACAATCAGCCACGCGATTTTTGTAGAATCTCCACAGGGGAAAACGCCACAATCGATCGCCAGTTAGGGAGCCGGCTCTTTGGAATTGCTTCCAAATATAGTGAGAGTTCGACCAAATACCAGTGGCCCCGCCGCCAACGGCTTTCTTAATTCCGGAACACATGGAGCCGACATCCACGACAAGTCTTGGTTTATATGTTAATTGGCCATACAGCATGGGGTCGGCTATGACAACGACGCCAGTCCGGCTCACATTCCGTACGGCCATTGATTTGGCATTGAGCAGGGTGACGACATCGCCCGGCTTGCACGACATGCCGGACGGAAGGTTCTCGCACAGAGGTAGGATGGCGGTTATGTTGATTGGTAGAGATAAGGCAGCGGCCGCTCGCATTGACGCAAGGATGACAGCAGCACCTTGCAGATCACCGCGGAACTCGTCCATGCCATCGCAATCGCGAAGATTGATGCCGCCTGAATTGAATGTGATGCCTTGGCCCACAAGAAGGATAGGCTTGTCCTCTGGTGCTGTACCACAATAGGCAATCTCGAGTAGAACAGGCGGCTCACAGGAGCCCTTGGCTATCATGAGGAAAGAGTTGAGACGCTGCTGCTCAATCCACTCCATGGTACGAACTTCGACGGTGATGCCGCAAGGACAAAGTGCATCCACAGCGGCCTGTGCAAAGATGGTTGGCGTCATGCAGTTGGCCGGGGCATCGGACAATCGTCTGGCCAGATTCTGCGCCTCTGCCTTGAACAAGCCACGAGTCCATGCGTCCATATCAGGCGAGCCGTGCAGCTCCAGCTTGGGCACGATTTGCCGATATTTCTTCGATAGGTTCTCGTCGTACCGCCATATCGCTAGGGCGGCACCTTCGGCCGCCTGCTCGGGGTAATCCATGTTGTCCACGTGCACCTCCATGCACTTCATTGTCTGTAATGAATGGGCCCCGATGCCAGCGGCGACGCGAACATTTTCCATTCCTTCGTCCAGCATCTCCAACTCGTTGAAGGCTATGCCCTCGAGGCCCACACCCACAATGCAAATGGATCGGAAATCAGCGTCTACATTGTTAAACACCTTGCCACGTCCCAGTCGTCCTGTAATCTTTGTTTCGCATATCAACTCTGACAACTTGCCCTGAACGCGATCATCAAACTTCTCGCCCGAAGGCGTTAGCCTCGGTCCTTTGCCGCTCTCTTTCTCATACAGTCCCAATACAATGCCCTTGCCTCCTTGCTTATTAGCCTCGCAAGATGCGTAACGGAAGAATCCAATTCGATTCAGGTGTCTTGGCAGTATGTGTCTTAGCATTCTAGACATTGTTGGAGCGCACAGCATTCTAAGTTGTCCACGAAATGAAAGCATCGGTTTATTTGATTTAATATATTGTTTAGTTTTTAGTTTTTTTTTGGTTTGTTTTGTGTTTTCCTGTTTTCTCTCTCTTTTGTTTGCGTTTTGTATGTTTTTTTTTTTTTTGTTTTCTTTTCGCGTCAACAAAAATTATTTTATCTGAGACTTCAATATTCCAAGAAGGAAAATTTTTTAGTGGAAAAAAAAAATCGAAACTGTAAAATTATAAATTTACTGGAGCACTGATTTACACGTAAAAAACGAACGAATGACTACTCGAACATACAGAACAAAAGATCTAACTTTGTGTACTACTGAAAAGTAAATGAAAAGCAGATTTAATAAATGTATAGATGATGTTCAAAGTATGCAAAGCTTACTAAGACAAACGGCATATGTCAAATATAAAAATAAAATGAGCTCCTATAACTTTTCTATTTAGCTATTACCTACGAGTAGTTAACTATTATTTTCACTTAGCATGACTATTAAACTATTATATCGATTTCCACCCCGTCTCAATAAGGAAGACTAACTTTAATCTTTAGCAGTACAGTGCCGTCCGTCTTACACGACTAGAAAATACTTGCTCACGGTCAAAGTTATTTTTAATTTTTTTTTTAATGAATGTATTTACACATACTATGGAATTTAAAGTTATCCGATTGCCATGCACCCCTTGGCATATAGGAAAAAGAGGCTAGTTATAAAAATATATACAACTTATTCTGGAATGACTATATTGTAAACGCTATAAAAATATTACATGTAGATGAGATAAATTTCGCGGCTAAGATTGCGTAATATAGATAAACTATATATGTAAATATTCCTTTTACTTCCTCAAGGTCCTGCTCTATCGTTATTCTCTGATGATAGAACTTGAATGCACTATGAAAAAACCTATATCAATGAATGGTACCTAGCTATATAGCGAAAACAATTGTTGGAAGTTTAGACTCACCAGCTGCCCAAAAAGATAAGCAATAAAGCGGAAAACTTCCAGTGTATGCTTTGAATGTAAAGCAACGGTATTTTGGTTCGTATTCCTTTGTGACTGGTTGCGTGATTCTTCAACGTAATCGTAACCGAATTCTTCACGGAAAAGCGGAAGAGTGTTATCACAGCAACAGCCTAGAGTTTGTAATTGTTTAAGTTTTTATAAATTTTTTGTGCGAAATGTTTTCAAACATTCCATCTGAATACTGAAATGACATTGAACTAACGTATTTATCAAGGTTGCTATGTCTGAAAAATAATGAGGAATATTGAATTGGAGAAATTTTGAATGTAAATTTTCAACATATTTCTGGAATTATAAACAAATTATGGACTATGTTATTAACATATCATCATTTTTTGTCCATAAGCATGAAGAGCTCTTTGCTGCTGATGAAGATGAATTGTTCAAGCTGAGACAGCTGCCTTCGACTTAAGTTGAAATAATTGTCAAAACGTTAGAAGTTTTTTGCGGCTGGAAAAGAAAAAGTAGGCAGTTCCCTGGTGACCGAAAACTTATGCCAGCATTAACGGCCCACCATCATAGGGTTAAGAATAAAGTTCATAAGACATGGAAGAATACTTTAGAATTGTTTTGCGTAAGATGCGTATTTATTACGTAAATTTATGTGACCTGAAGGAGCCAAAGCTTACATAGAATTTCGATTTGTAATTATTTAAATTTGAGGGCCCAATTTAATCCTCTCTGACAAACAGATTGGTCTCATAGCTAATGTAGTTCGCGTGGGACGCAGTAAGAGACACGAAGGCTCCAGTGAATTGCAGCAAGTAGGGTCCAATAATGCTAGACAGCAATTGTTGCAGGTAGAGCAGCTGGACACGGACATGAAGAAGAAGCACTTCCGGCGTCGAGGTGCAAAAGTGCTTCATGATCAGATTAAGTTGGGCATAATTGCAAAACTCATTTAACAGGAAGGTCGACAGCCAGGGCATACTGAACCAGGCGAACATACGTTTCGGAAACAGCTGCCAACTGGAGGCGCGCTTTCCTCGGCTGCGCAACCAATTCAACTTCACCTCGGTTGCGGCAGAGATCTTAAAGGGATCGAGCTGAAGCTCTTGCTCAATTGTACGACTCTTCTTCTTATCTACCTCCCGTTGACAAAGCCAGACCCCAAATACAAACAGCAAGGAATTCATGACTGCTTGCCAAAGCATGGAATGATGGTATTCATAGCCCACAAACAGATTTAGTTTCCGTGTGAGCCGTAAATTGATTGTCTTGATGCTCGCATGGGCCTCGATGGTGGGCTTCAAATGGGCACAGATGTGCAATAGGGTTAAAGCCAAAACTAAACAAATATATGATAATTTTGACAACATTTTATTAAATGTTTCCGACAAGATTTAAAAAGATTTTAGTTCTGACTGTCTGACTTTATTTCAGACAGCTAATGACTACGTTAACTTCGTTCCCGCCTCCTAAGCTGCATGTGCATGTGAACGGCCAACAGTTTACTTTCCCTTGAACATCGTCTTAACAATAAACTCTGTAATTTCGTTGACCATGCTATCGCGGTTGTTTTTGGTAACATGAAAAACGATCGAGTCGGGCGCATTTCTAATACCTTCGACAAACGAAATAGGCTGACGGGTTTGTGAAGGTATGGTGGCTAGCATAGGCTGGTTCTGATTACGTAGTTTATTAACGGCACGTTCGAAACGTTTGCTTAACAGTTCCATTTTGCCAATTTCATCAATTACGATCAGCTGCTGCGAGGCCGAGGACGAAAGTGAAGGCGATGGTAATGCGGATTCTAAGAGTGGCAATGCCTTATTCTCCAAATCCGCCACGTAAACAGCATATTTGCCCACCTTGGGCCGGCGTATGTTATCCGCTGGCTTCTCACGTGCCAAGATCCCACGTTCACCACTCAAGGAGACCACATCGAACCCAATTCGCTGGCCATACGTCCGCACCTCCTCTGTGTAGAAACCTGCTAGTTTGCAAAATTCGCTCAATTTGCTGCATATTTTGCGAACTAAAGTTGTCTTGCCGACACCTACAAGCACAGGCAGAATTATAGTCGTATTTAGATTCAAAAATTCTGCGTTTACCTGGCGGTCCAGTTATTATAAAAGCCGTTATTTTGCGGCTTTCCATGTTTTACCTTCTGATTTAACACTTATCGTCTTTATCGATACATTTAAATGTCACACTTCGAATGACTTGCGAACTTCTTTCTCTAAGCACATTGACGCAGTGTCACGATTGCGTTTGTTAATATATTAGATTTTCGTGTGAATGTTCCTAAGTTCTTCAGCATTTGCTTATATATATGTGCCATATTATTTTGTATACACATAAACAAAGAAAGTCATTATAGCTATTCAATTTTTTTAAATTCTCAATCGGGACGACATTCGGCTACAGAGTCTTCGGCATTCGACTAATGCATGCAAGTATACTCAAATTGGATTCGATGAATGATATCGATATGTATCGTGTCAATGTCAATGTCAATGTCATGTTGCACATGTTTTAACCAATTTTTTAGGAACTGTTGAAAAGTAATTATAAAATAATACAATTTTAATTAATTTTTTTTTTTAGCAGCCAGCTGTAGAATTACCGAAGAAGTTACCCAGCACTGGTTTAGCTATCGTTTTCGCGTTAAAACTGTCCCTGCATTGTGGTGGCTGGTCGATTGACACCATATGTTAAGTGTGTCGCTTGGCGGCTTTTTGGCAGCGTGAATTTATTTTTTGCATCAGCATTTTTGTTTATGTTGCAAGATATTAGCGGTAACGAGCACAAAAATGGAAAGCGCACTGGCGCATGATCTGGAAAATAGTGAGCAACGTACAAGTGATGTGGCCACGGGTTCACTTTCTTTCGAGCAACTCGGTTTGAATGGCAACCTTTCAAAATGCCTGCAGACCCACAAATTTTTGACACCAACTAAGATTCAGGCAGCGGCAATTCCCATGGCGATTGCTGGAATGGGTAATAGTTCAATGGAGAGTTTTTAATGTATATAACAATCAATTTCCTCTTTAGATCTGTTGGTGCAGTCAAAAAGTGGAACGGGAAAAACTTTGATTTATGTGCTAGCCGCATTGCAGAAGATGAATAAGTCAGTGGCTAGTCCGCAGGCTTTGATAATTGTGCCAACTAGGGAACTGGCCATACAGGTGGAGGACACTGTTAACGGCTTGGCGAACAAATTGCGCAACAAAAACAATTATTTGTGTATTAGTTTCATTGGTGGCACAGATGTGAAGCGAGATCGCATGCGCATGGCTCGAGGGCGCATTATAGTGGGCACACCAGGTCGTCTGCTTCATCTCATTCAGAACAACGTATTCAATACGTCGGCAATTAAGCTTCTCGTGCTGGATGAGGCAGATCAATTGTATTGCACTGATTCATTGCAGAAGGATGTGCAAGCGCTCGTTGCATCGCTTCAGCCCGGGAGTCAAATAATCGCCTGTAGTGCTACATATCCGAATGTGCTAGACGAACGTCTTGCCAAGTTGATGCACAAACCAGTGCTGGTCTCTAACAGCCAGCGGGCCACCGTACTGCTGGGGGTTCGGCAGTTTGCCTACGAATTGTCAGCACAAGTGAATAATATGCAGGATATGATGGCTAAGCTGAAAGCGGTGCAGCAGATATTTACCCAAGTGACCTATGAGCAGGCTATACTTTTCGCTAGCTCCCAGAGTCGTGCCGATTCCTTTCGCAACTATTTGCAACGGGATGGCGTTGAATGTGATCTTATGTCTGGAGCTATGAAACAGAGCGATCGGCTGCAGACATTCCAGGTATACCAATTATTAATGTTATATATCTTTGAATAAGCTGTTTATTTTCTTAATATCTAAATTGTAATATTCAGGCCTATCGCAACTTCAAAATGCGCACAATAGTGGCCACTGATTTGATGGCACGAGGTGTTGATTCATCGCATGCGAATTTGGTTATTAACTTGGATCCACCCAACGATTTGGTGACTTATTTGCATCGCATTGGACGTGCTGGGCGGTTTGGCTCCAAGGGCATTGCCATAACATTTATTTCCTCTCCACAACAGAGCCAATCCTTTAAGCAGATTATTGCAGACGCTGGCACTGGAATGTCGGTGCTGCGATTTCCGGCAGATAGCCAAGTAGGCTTCAATTTTTGGGATTTTGACTCATACGATTTTCCCTATTATGTCAAATCGGAGGCATATGAGCAAGAGGAAACAGAGCTAAAGCGAATCAAACAGCGCTGGAAGAGTCCTGCTGATGAAGAGAACGTACCTAGTACAGTCGTAACTGTTGATAAGCATTTTGAAAATGGTGAAGATGCACCTCAAAAACCAACGGTCCATTCTGAACCGGCAGAAAACCCAAATATATCAAATGATGTGATTAATACTCCGGATAAAGATCCATATGCTGCAACACCAACACTAAGTAGCAATGATTTACAAGGTGCCAAACCTCAGATTAAAAACGACTTAAATAAAGCTGTAGCAGTTCAGGTGCATCCAGAAAATGAGCAAAATGTGCAAGCTATTGAGGCAACAATTACTGCAAGCAATAAAGAAAATGTCTCAGATAACATAATACAAACTCGAGTGATAGACGAAGCCAACATCCCGCTTAAAGCAACTGGAGAAGATCTATTGAAACCTACAACACCTCAGGAGTTGACCATAGAGCTCGTAGAGCTGACTCCTTCAGCAGAAATGCCTGGTGCAGCACCAAACTCGATTAACACTAAAACCTATTGTCTAGTTGCACCTACAGAAGGTAGTTCAACTACCCTCCACCCACAAGGCGTATCGAACACTGTCGATGATGCCAGCAGCATCGTTTCCGATAGCATAGAGAACGATTATGATAGCGATGCTTCCTACACCAGTTGCTATTCAGTAGGCGACATGCAAATCATCTGGCAACGTGCATTGTCACAGCGAAAATTGCAAAAGCGACGACAACGCAATGCCCGGCGCCGCATATATCTATATCATAAACGGCGCACCGTGCGGAAGTTCAAATATTGGAACAATGAACGTGGAAATGAAGAAGAACACGCAGAGGTAATTGCGTTTAGAGTAAGCCATCAATTCTATTTAGTCAAATGTATAATGTCGAACCTTCTTATTCAGGCATGGCTAGATGAATCGCATGAAATAATTGTGTTGCGCCAGCTACACGAACTTGTTTGTCAACGACCTCGGAAATTTCAAGTGGATGTAAGAACATTTGTGAAAATAATTTGAGCATATCTAATAATTTTGCTTTGAATTTTTAGAAACTGCTGACTGTGATCTCAAAGGAACGAAAACTTTTTCAACTCGTGGAAAAGTTTGATAACCCTCAAGAAGTTAAAAGACACCTAATGGCTCTTATAAATAGAAAGAATTGGGATTCTCGATTGTCTGGCAAATGGATAGAGCTGATATATGATTCATTTTCGCACTTTTACTATGTAGATCATAGCAAGTCAACGGAATTTAAGAAAGCCATATTTCCGTATGCCCCCAATTTGGACAACTACAATAGGCTAATAAATATTATAAAAGGGACTTCTTGTCCACAACAGCCATTAGGCAATCTAGAGGCGACTTGCCCACAACAGCCATTGAATAATCTAGAAGGTGCTTATTGTCCACAACAGCCATTGAGCAAGCTAACCGTGCACGTGAATCAACAAGTAAATATACCGCCTGATAATGGGGCAATTGAACATGCTGAGGAGGCGTACTCTGAGAATTCAGATTCAGAGGCATCCAATGTGCCATTAGATGAAATGGCACACGATAGCGATGCCAACAGTGAGAATGAAAGTGTGGATGCTGAGAGCATGGAGCCGAATTCATCGAGCGGATTTGTGGAATCAACGGAGAGTGCATCCTCAGGTATCGAGTCGTCTCAGTATGAAACTAATTCATCGGTTACTTTAGATCAGAGCGCGTATGATGGAGAAGAAGAGGAATATGAAGACGAGGAGGAATATGAAGACGAGGAGGAATACGAAGAGGAAATTGTAGAGGAGGAACAAACTATTGATGAAGAGATTCGCAACGAGACAGACGACTTGCATAGCAATGCTAGTCAATCGGATACTCTGAGTACTCTCACCGCGGACGGCGAAAATGATACAGATGAATTAGATGCTGAAACTGGTAGTGAGCAACAGGATGTAGACAGCGATAATAATTCAGTCGATGAGCTTGAAGTAGCTCAGGCTCGCTGGCAATATTTGTTCCAGATGCAATATTTATTTATTGCTAACTATGTTTACAACTATATGTCGCTATATAGAAGCCAGAATTAAATACGTTTATTATCATTATTCAAGCGCTATGAAAGTGCGATTCCTAGTCTCGAAAGTCTGACAACTACAGAAACTCAGGCATTTTTTATTTTCTTCTTGAAGTGAAATGGGAAAGTATTCGGAAATCTGCTGAATCAGCTGTTTGCAACTTAGTTATTTAAGTAAGTGAGCATTTCTTGCTATAATGTGAAATGTCAGGTACAAACTGAGTAAACCGTATTCTAAAAAATTACATGAATATATAACTCGTTAGAACAAACTGTTGTAAAACTAATTATAATTATAACGCAAATGAATTGCAAAATCGTTTTTTACTTACTTTTCTAAAAATATGATATGAATAAGTAACGCAAACTGAATTTTAGTGACTACAAATTCGTAACTAATGCGCCAAACGAGTGCATATACCTTAGTGAGTTAGTTTATTACGCTGTAAACTAAAATTCAACTTTTTGTATTGTTTATATAAATATCTGCATTAAATATTTGAAAGAGTCATAAATTTGTAATACTTAATGAGTAGTCAAGTTGTGGATCGATACTCATCGGGTTTTTAGAATAAAATGATATAAACTAAATACATATATGAATATATGTATCCTTTGCCATAGATGTACATTTTGATGGAATTAACAAATTAAACATGTTAGCAACTTCCTATGAAATATATTAAAATTGTGTTTGAATATACTAAAAGCACTTAAAATGAAACCCTATCGATTTTTTAGTGTTCAGCTCATTAAAAGACAGTATAAGTTTATACGTTAGTCTTATTTTCATACTCGTTTATAAGATGGAATATCATAGTGATCTTTTACAATAGAAATGTACATATACTTATATAACTCATATATATATATACTCATGTTTTGAGAGATTATGCAGTTGCCGCATCAGCAGCAGCAACCACATCACTGTGATTGTCCTCTAATGCCGCTCAATTGCCACATGCCACATGCCAGTAGAGTTGCGTAGGTGGCACAGTGGAAATGCTCGCCCTCCGGCTATCGGCCACGCAAAGCGTCTACACCGATCCCGATGCTGATGCCGCAGTCTCTGCTCGCGTGCAGTTGCGTTCCACATCCAATAAGGAGCGTGAGAAACTGACGGCATGAATGCAAAGTGAGCTGAAACAGCTGGCCACGACAAAATTTTATAGATGTTAGTTGCATGTGTTGTTGTTACTGTTGCTTGTTGTTTGTGCCTAGCCGAACTCGGCTCGATTAGCGATAAAGCCAAGATGCGAAAAAATGTGTTGTGCGTTGTGGTATTTGTTGTTGGTCAGCTGGCTCTGCCACTGCAGTGCACTGCGAACAGTTGCAGGTGTTAAGCTTTATAATGATGTTAACATTTTTATGGCCCACAATAACAACAAATGCTACAAAATTTGTTCAACCCAATCGCTTTTTGCGGTCAACCGTCTATGGGCACAGGCCATTTAGCGCTCATAAGTGGAATGCTCTGTCGTCGCTAACGACTCTAAGCTCTAAAGCTAAACTAATACTCATATTTGTAAAACTAATTAAAATTTCAGGGGATTGGCGTTTAATTATGAGCGAATAACCTGGCAATTAAATAAATACTAATAAATATAATAAATGGCGTCAAAATTTCGAAACCTATTTGGGGAATACACTGATGTTGTTTTATTGAAAGTGTTTAGTCATGGTTCCTAACATTCTTTAATCTTTATTCCTGGTATATGACTAAAAATAAAGATTTTGTAATTTTAGTATTTATTTTTAATATTATTAATTTATTATTTATTATTTATACGGGGACATATATTCTAAAGGATGTGCAAACTGTGGGATTGAGTAACCTTACTTTTTCACCATCTATGTCAATATCCAAAACCTTGTATATCGATGGTCTCATAATATATAAAGGTAAAATATTTTTGACAGTAGGAATTATGCAAGGTATATATACCATTATAAGAAAGCCATCGTATTCAATTAAATTTTTTTACTTAGGGTATTTAGCTATATTTTATGTGAACTATATATGTATATATTTGTCCATATACCATTCCTTAGCCTGTGCTTTTTGTTTGTAGACCAAAATATATGATAAAGAGAATCTCATTACCTGTTATTATGATTTTAATAGTGCATACGAAGATAAAAACCTTAGAAATTATTTAATGATTAATTGCCGGATAAAATAGATTTATATATTTTATTCCATAATAGTATACCTTTTAGACGGACACATAAGATGTTATCCTAATTTTAACATTGCTTGACACTATAACTGTTGGTGACCCAGTCAATTCGGTACAAGGAGTTGCCACTGTAACGTCTTTGTTGTTTTTCGGGGAGTGGCCCGCCCATATTTATGTGACCAGCTGTGTGACGGCTGGGCATGCAAACATAAATAAAAGTCGTCATTAATTAAATTTAGTACAAACAACATGGCATGCCTGCAATTATTCACTCAACTCAAGTGACGAAAAAATGTACGAATATGAAAAAAAATCAACAAAAAACCACTATATATATGTATAAAATAAAATAAAACACCAGTGAAACGCACGCGACGAGGAACGAACAAGAAAAAAACGATCACAGAAAAAAGAATAAGTAAATTAAAAAAGCGTTGACAAAAATGATCTGTGGGCAATTATAATGAATTATTTTGACACTTAGGGCCTGCAATGCACAACTAAAAATGCATAAGCCTAATTTATGCTCAGCTGTCGACATGAAACGCATTTTATTGCTTTTTAAATATGATAAATAAACATGCCGTTTGGCCTTTATTTATGCAATTGCCAAATAGTAGAAGAAACAGCCATCGCAGCGCACATAAATTGAAACCTACGCAACTATTTGCCGCTAGTTCAGCATGCAGCATGCAGTGTTTAGTGTGCAGTGTGCAATGTGCATGTGCAACGAGGCAAATTGCATTTTTCACCCCGGTGCCGCCAACAACAAAAAGAACTATAATGCTTACAGCTGGGAGCACGCCCTGGTCTCTCTGGTGGCAGAGCCGTAAAGCCTTCTCGGGCGAATCCGTTTTTTAATTGGTAAAAAATAGCTCAAATTGTCTACGCTGATTTCATTTTGCCGACGCTTCGTTGCAGGTCTTGCCCCAAAGGGTATTGCAAGTAGCAGCGCTCTGACCATGCATGATCGCAACAGCTCAAACAACAGACTCAACAGAAACAACAACAACAGCAACAACTACAAAAACAAACAATAAAAACCGCTAGCGGCTTATACGCGATTAACATCGCCTCCCAGATTTGTAATGCGAATAAATTGTACACATTTAGAGCAAAGCGATAACGCATCTGTGTGCGGAAAGAGATACACTAAGCGGGTGTGAGAGAGTGCAAGTAGAGAAGCGAAAAGTATTGGGTCCGTGCTAAATCAATATGCGAATTAAGCTACAAATATTTTTAAAATTTTATGAAGCTGTATTTCACGTTATATATTCTACGTTAACCTATGCACGTTGCTAATGGATGAAGTTATAAGTCAGTTGGATCTTATCAATAGTCAGTTATAGCTATAAATTTCAAACCTGATATGCAATGCGTTCTGAAGTTGTTTGGGCTTTCAGAAACGAATAAATGTAGTTTTGGAACCAGGTTTAGATATCTTACAGATAATAATTTCTGTTTTATGTCCGCTTTAAGTTCTGTACGGTAATGAAAATGGATAGTAAAGGATTTATGAGGTCTGCTCGAAGGCCTAATTGTGCTCTTGAATCTTACTAGCATTAACTGAAAAGGCGGACAAAAATAACCCCAGCAGACCTTACGAATGTATAGCTAGTAAGAAAGTTGGTCGATCTAAGTCTTGGAAAATTCGGAATCTAATACATTCATTGTGTAATGTTATTAAATAACATTATTTATAAATAATTCTAAGGTCGACAAATTCGATTTTAAAATTAAATGCCTGTATAGCAAATATAGAGATATACACTTCCAAAATATGTTTTATTTATTTAGATATTTGGATTTGACTCATTCAACTTGTTGCAGCTCATTCGACTTAGGCTTAAACTCTGTAGCGCTTCTAACTCTAAGCCTTAACTAGTAAACGAGTCAACGAACCATCGACAGCATCAAAATTCGAAATTTTTTATTTCTTAAGCTATTTTATTTATTCGTACTGTTGGAGTTACTTTGATCCCCTGTCGGAGATGCGAGATTTTGGATATGCTGTTGTTTATCCACCTCTAGATCCACATAAATGTCTATCATTACGGTTATTGCTAAAGTTTTAATGGAAACTTGCTCAATAGTCAATATTTCTCCGACAATATGCCAATAAACAAAAAAAAAAAAAAAGAAAAATTACTAATATTTCTATAAACACTTACTTGTACATACATACATACATACGCTTTTATCGTTGCCCTTTGGCATCAATTGACGCATGACATCGCACAGTGCTGAGCCGGCTGCAATCGAAAAGCCGCGTGACTTTTAGAACGTCAAGCCGGCGAATGTGCGGCTTTAAATGGAGGCAACCCCAACTCGAAATGACTTGACTTGCGAGCTGCTCCAAGTGCGGCTTTTGTGGTTCCCAGGCGGCTTAGAGCGAAAAACATGCTAGTCGCTTTAATTGTAGCCGCCGCTGTAAAGTGATTTTTCTAATGCAATTTTCAATGGCTTACGCAACAGAAACAACAACAACAGCATCAGCAACAGCCGCAAAACAAAAGTAACAACAACAATGCAATGGCAAAATGTTGCCGTGGAGAAACCTACCGCTGCCTTGGACGTATTGTGCGCATAATTACCCAACATTGCAGCAGCAGCGGCAGCAGCGGCAGCAGCGGCTTTTTAATCCCAGCCAGAAGACAGCCTCGCTCTGGCCGTTGTTAATGTTCTCGTCTCTTTGACAGCGCAGTGATAATCATTCCACGCATACGCGCATATTTTGCATTTTGAAATTGTTACATTATGTGCATTTTTATGACAAGTGAAACTCTCGCACCAAATCCGCAGCAGCAGCAGCAACAGCAGCCACTGAAAGCCAGCACCGAGTGGCATTCACCTGAAGATGAATTATTGCCCAGCTGCTTGAGTGTCTGCTGGCGTTGCGATTTATTTGTTGTTTGCCGCACAGACAACCAGCACACTCACACACGCGCAAGTGCTGATCATAATTAAAATACTCATAGTGTAAATTACACACAAATATTTTTAGTAATTTTGTGGGAATTGTGAAAAAGAAACAGGTGCGTATATGAAAGGAATACATATTATATATATTTCATTTTCATAACTATTTATGTCATACAAGCTCATCTTAAGCAATCACAACTATATACTAATAAAATATGTACTTTAGAAAAGTGCGAAACTTAAAATCATCTAGTTGGTGTATGAAAAAAAAAAGATATAACAAAGACTTTGCCATCAAAATAGGCCTCATATACAAGCTCTTATGTGGATAGTTCTTTGGTTGTCTTGTATGATAGTTTGATCTAAATTTGTTTCGAGTAATCAACTTTAAGTATTTTTCAAGTCAAGTACTCTGACAAATTGCATGTACGAGTATATATCATGGAAATGTTTTCGCACAGGCAAAAGCAATTATATAATGTTCTTTCCTCACAACACCCACCTCTAAGTACCTCGTGAATTATAGGTAATTATAGCCCAAAGGCGACTTTTTGTATTTTTTGCTGCAATAGCTAAAATGTAAATTGGAATTTAATGTATATTTTTACGAAATCTAAGTCAATTATATAAATTAAGCGTGAATTAGCAGCCGCACACAATAAAGCAAACAGACATAGGAAAACAACAACCTTAAGATAGAAAAGAACGCGATTACCAATGGCAACAGCAATGGCAACAGCAATGGCAACAGCAACAGCAATAGCTACACCACCAACAAGACGCGAAAACAAGAAACATGCTAAGTGCAGGCGCATTATGTTGCAAAATGTCACTTTTAATTGGGCAACCTTGAAACATCAATGCGAAAAACGAGCGAAAGAACCGCAACGGCAACGGCGACGGCAACGGCAACAGCAACATGTTGCTGAAGGCCACCGCAGTAACAGCAACAACAACTGCAACAGCAACGGCAACGGCAACAATGACAAACGGTTAACGAGTGGAGCGGCAGATTTAGATACGAGCACAAACAGACACATCAAAAGGCCAGGCAAGAGGCGGGAAAGGGATTGATAGGCGGACAGTCGGACAGTCGGCCAGTGGGACGGATAGACGATTGCCGTTATGTGTTACAATTAGCAAATTGCACATTTATGCTCGCATGGCGTTGAGCCACGCCTCACTCTCGTGGCCGCCCCCTGGCCAACTGACAATATAAATCAATCATAGGCTTACACGTGTGCTTGCTCGCACTCTAATGTGTGTGTATGTGTGAGTTCTTATTGGAAAGTCACAGCAACAACCTTGAGAACAGCCGCAAAACGGTTTTGATTGGCACAGCTCTCATGCTTGGGGGCAGGCAACTCGTACCTATAATGAATATGACTATCTATATTAAACAAGCAGCCAGGCACAAAGGTGCATGCATATAAAATATGGCACATCATTTATAATTTCCGGCGCAGCTTACATAATTCAATTAAAGTGTGTTTCCCGTGTCTTGACCAGCGCTTGCAATTTCCTAACACTCGCCAGCTGCAACAGGAAATCTCCATAAAAGCGTTAAGCTTCGCAAATCGCCACTGGCTGTTGCAAACGCAACTGTTTCGCACACACTCACACATAGATGTTAAGGTACACACACACGCACGCATACAGAAATACAATAATAATGAATAAGTTTATTTACATTATGATTAACTAGCTTTTTACAGCAACACGAACAGAAGTCTGTTTCGATCGATAAGACTCCGATGAGAATAGAAAATAAAAGTTGAAAAAATAAAGCAAACATAAATAAATATTAACTATTAAGCTTACAAATCGAGTATATGAAGTTTATATAGTGTAGTCAAAATTCAAAGTCGTATCAACAATTATTTTTTAATGCTTAATCGTAGCCGTATAAACACATAGTCTTTCCGATTGGATTTCTCTATACGTATCTGTTTTTTATAGAACACAAACCTTTTTATATATACATTATAATGCCTGAAGGCCTTTGTCGCTCTGGCTTAACATATTGTTATTTAGAATTAATTCTTAATAACAATAAATAAATAAATAAATAATATATACATTATAATAATAAAACAGTAGTAATAATAGTAAGAATACTTATAATAGTTGATAATAGTATTAGTGGTAATTAAATACATAAATTAGTAATATATAATATATCCCATTCCTAGTATTCCGTGAATTTTTATTATATCCTGAACCCATTGAAAATGGGAAATCAGGGTATAATGGTTTTATTAAAAGTATGTAACAGGCAAAAGGAGGCGTGGCAGACCCCACAATATATATATATTCTTGACGACGAGCTGAGTCGATTTGGCCCTGTCCGCCGATCTTAGAAGATATAAGAGCTAGAGACTTGAAATTTGTTTTCCTAGGTCCGTCGTATATCACGCACACATCGAGTTTATCACTAAAAATCGATAACTACTTCGGATATTTTTTTATCGATTGAAAACCTTACCGATAGCTAGTTACTTAATTATATCTTCTACACCTTTATAGCTAGAGCTTCCAAATTTTAAATGTAGACTTATGTGTTTTACATAGTTTCGATTTTTGTTATAATTTATGCCCCACCCCTAAATTCAGCCCCTCACCCTCACTTTTGTAAAATGCGTATTTCAAGTACTAGAGACATTATGAAAGTTTCATTAAGATCGTACGTCTACAAATTAAATTATTCAACAAAATTCGTATTATATTGCTCAGTCCAAACACAGTCATTGCTTATTGCGCAATTAGCAGAGCGCGTTTTAATACGTGCGTGTGTATGTATGTGTGCCTAAAAGAAGTGTAGAGTGAGTAGAATATCAGATTGGAGGGTTCAGGGTATCTCCTAATCGAGCAGTCTCGATTAGAGTTTTCTTACTTGTTATTTTTATTTTATTTATTTTTTTTATAATTGCAGCTGTAAATAACAATTTAATAAAGAATTGTGCTATCGAGTCACAATATATTTACCATCAGTAACCATATTGACGTGTTATATTTCAGTTTTTTGTTAAGATATCAAATTCTATTATCATGAATTCAACAGATTTGATTATTAATAAAAAAATAAAAAAAAAAAAATTATCTATTTCTTTGTTTACAGATTATAAATTAGAATGGTAATATGAAATGAACACTGGCTTACAGAACAAAGCCTTCGACTAGCGCTATTTCAACGTATTGCATCCAATTGATGAAGATTAGTAAATTTTTCATTCACATTCTCTCCTTCTTCATACCAGCAAGCGGGCTTTTCGCATAATTAGTTGAGGCTCATGGTCTATACATTCAAACATAAACTTGATAAGATTTCATGCATATTCCTAAGCTCTCTTTCCAGTTCCGCGAATTCTAGCGGTCGAGCTTTTATATAATTAAGTGCAATCTTATGCTTTATTAATATACTTTTATGTAGGTGAGCGTGATTCATGTGTTTGTTCTCGCTGCGAGTAGCTGCCAAGTACCTACCTGGTATGTAATTGCAATTAGTATGGCAGCGACTTGCATTTGGTTAGGCCAATGCGAGTACATCGTGTTCGCAGTCAATCTACGGGTAGCTCCAGTTGCTTCACGCTGTGTCTATGTCTGTGCTTGTGTCTGTTGCTCGTGTCTAATTGATCTTTAGCGTGTTATTTGTTTTGTACAACACCTTCCACGTCTCCAATGTCTCGACCGTGGTCTGTGGGTGGTAATCTGGTAGAGCGAATAAGACAGCAAGAGCAGAAATTAAATGCCTCCAGCGAAAATTGCTGGCTAATTAATGCCAAATGTACAAATGGAGGCAGCAATACTTGCAAGATGTGGGCGTAACAGCAACTTCTAACTATACTATTATTATTATTATTGGCTTTGGCGGCCAGTGGCATTTGCATGTGACATAAAAGTGATTGGAGTAATTGATAATTGTGCAGAGACACGAAACCGAACGACCAATTACAGACGTCTCGACGGACATTGTTTATATGGTTCCATGGTACGAGTCGAGAGGTGGCAACGGCAAGTTCGTTGCCTAAGTCTTTTGAATCGGCGCTCAAAAACGTGTTGGAAAAATGTTTAAAAATATATCAATTACAAATGCATGAAATTTCAACGAAAATTAATAGTCAAAAATAGTTATATTTTCAAGCCAATAAAAAAGAAAAAGAAACCAATGTATATTTGCGAGTAGATTGAACTAAATGTGCAGCATTTGAATTGAAAAATGCTTATACAATTGCGAATGCTAGTTGTTGGTGGTTTTGGCCAATCTCTTGCCATAAATCAAGCCGCACAATATAACCGCAGGCGCCTTGTAAGCGAGTCCCAGTCACCGACTTGGCTCTGAGTTACCAGTGACTGTGACTGACAGCCGAACAGGCCAAGATCTTGACCAACAGAGCAACACACTAAGAAACCAAAAAACCAGCAGACCCACAGACCCACAGACCCATAGACCCATAGACCAATAGACCGCAGACAGATAGACCCACGCCAACTTCAGCATTAGCAAATCAAATACAAATTCAAATTTAAATCTAGCTAATTTCAAAGCCGAAACTCATTTAACTGGACGATTGCCGTTGTCCGGCTGTCCGCTTGCCCAGCTCAAATGGAGCAACAAATCCAAACGCAAGCCCCAAAGTTAATTTTATTTTCCACCTACTGGCAAAATCAATTTGCTTCGTGTGGCACGTGCGCCGCATAGAAGGAAAATTTGCCAGATCCGAGGGAGCCAGCAGCTGCTGACTAACGGGCCGAGGGGGTGTATCCAAAAGGGAGTTTCTCAACGTGCGCCCCCACAAATGAAAACCGAATGCACTAGGTCAGTCAGTCATTCAGACATTCAGTCAGTCAGTCACTCAGTTGGACGGACAGTTGTTTTGGTCGTGTGCGTCACTTCAGACACGGGGATCGGGCGAGGCAACAATTGTCATTCACTGCGGCCCGATCGGAACATAACGGTAGCCCCAACCCGATGACCAAAACATTCAGCTTGTTTCTCGGCGCCTTTTAAAAGTACATTTCGATGTTGGATCAGAAACTGCAATTACGATTGTTACAAAAAACCCAAAAAAAAAAAAAAAAAAAAAAATTAGTAACAGAAAAAAGATTGCCTCGAGCTATAATGCCGAATTATCCGAGGTGAAGTGCGGGCTGCATTAGATTACCCAACTAAGTGCTGCTAACAATGCACGACTGTAAGATACCTTGTAAGTATATGTTGTTTAAGCGGCATATTACTGCCAAAACTCTTACATTAAATTCTGGGAACGGACATATAATGACTCTATTGCTCTGTACAATTAATAACTATTTTCTTTTATTTTGTATTTTGATTCTGTGTAATATTGCATTTTGATACGACGGCCAACCTGCAGCAAGAAAAATAAATGAAAATGTTTCCACTCCAACTTACACACATAACAAATGCGTATTTAATGTGTCGAGGGAACGTAGGGGCATGGCCTGGCATGGCCGACACGTTTACCCGATTTTTATTTAACGCCTTAACTACTTTTTGCACTCGCCGTGCTTAGTTTATGGGTGGTCAGCGTTGAGGCCATAAGCCCTCGGGGCCCACTGCATTTTAATTTGTTTTTAATAAACGGCAGCCGCAGCAACAGCAACAGCAACAGCACAAGCAACAGCAGAGACAACTATTTTTTATATATGCGACAAGATTATATAATTGGACTCCGGCTGAGGCGGCAGCTCGACGATTCCATTCCAGTAATTTGGAATTCAACACCCCAAAAGAGTTGGTTATTAACTGTGAACCGTAATCGCAGGTTGCCAATGCTTCAGCTGCGAGATAACTAACAGCTGCGATTTGTTGGAAATGTTAATTTAATCGGGGAATAGTCAATGCACAAATCAAACTGCATTTCAATCTATAATCTCTATAAAGCCAATTCGAGCTCCATGACTGCAGTTCGGAATTGTGTAGGACATATGAAAAATCTTTTACCCTTTATGCTACGATTGTACAAATATCTTTAAAACTGTTGTTGATAGATATATATATGTCTATATTATAATTACCAAGCTATTCTGTTGCTGATTTTTCATACATGCATACAGTATATTTGTCATATGTAGTAATACATAGTAGTAAAAAGTAATAGTGGTTGAAGAGTTTTTGTTTTTAAAATATATAAATATATATTTTCTAAATATCTATGGGAAACAATCACCTAAAATATGAGAGAAGGATTCGGCAAAATACATACATTACAAAATATATATATATGTATAATTAATAATAATAATAATTACGATTATGTGGTATTCAACTAAAAGTCATAATCCTTCAAATGATGAATAGCTTAACCATATTAGGACAATCTTTAGTGTTCCTAGAGATGCATCAGTAACTAGGTGTTATTTCTTTGCTGGCATACTTTCTGTTAGCTAAATCTCATCAGACTAAACATTTTGCATCTTGTTTGGAAATCATGTTCTCTCATGTGCACTATTTATTTGTTGATTATTATTTTTATCGCACACATGTTGCGGTTGGATACTGAAGTATGCAGCGACCGCATGTCCTCGGCGAACAACAATTTATAAATAGCCCAGAAACTGACAACGGCAATTAACAAGCCTGAGAATTTAGTGCACGCCGACTGCATTGGCATTTGAGTTTGGCTCGGATCGGTTCAGTTGAGTTCAGTTGGTGCCGCCCTGGTGGGCAGGCAGTTGCAGTAGCCGCAGCAGCTGCCTATGCGAAATGGAACTGCTCCAATTCAGCAAAAATCTCTGTGCAGCCCCCTAGGAAATTCTTTCGGTCGCCATAATTGAACCGGATTTGTGAGCAGCTTGGCTTTGCTGGCGCATTTTGTTCAGAATTAATTATCGCTGCGACTGACTCTCTTAAGTGGCTGTCGAAAAGTCAACCGACTGCCAACATAGACGAAAAAAAAAAAACTCTCAAAACAAATATAAAAAATAAAAAAAAAGTCGAAGTCTGAAAATCTTTGAATTTGTGCAGCTTTGTGTGCTGTCTCGCACCTGGCGACAGGTCAGACCCCCAAAAAATATTCAAGCATATTGCACAAAACTTGCCGTCTGTTGTGAAAAATTAACTACAAGTGGTCGTTCTTGTTGTTGTTGTTGTGGCTGCTTTGTGTCTGCAACAGCTGCAAGTGTCTGGCAGCCGCCAAAGCACTTGTATGCCTGCCCGAGCGGTTGTTCCCAAACAAGACTTAAAAATTATATGAAAATTTATGATACATTTGCCTGCACTTGGTTGTCAACCGGGCACTGGATGGGATTGCAACGTGGTCTGGCCTGGTCCACGTCTATACATACACACACAGAGCCACACAGCTGTCCGGTGAGACCGAACAGGGCTGCCTTATGTCCAAATTCACTTCCAATTGCAATTGCAATCGCAATTGCAGTCGCAGTCGCAGTCGCAGTCGCAGTCGCTGTCGCGGTCGCAATTGAATGGGCTGCTGGGGTTAGCCTTGTAATGGGTCCAACAATTTTGGGTTAATTGGCTTTGGCCCACTTGCAGCTTGAACTAAGCTCAGCTAATGGTCTACTAAAAACAGATGTTCCTGGCAATTTAAGTTCAGCCGAATGACAATCTACCCATAGCAGTCGAGCGTAGCTCAAAAGGAGCTACCATTAGCAAATATCTGACTATTAACGTTGACATTTTGTTAAAAGTTGTTTGTGAAAGGATTGAGATTTTCATTTTTGTCACATTATTCACATTTAATAGACGGAATAACAAAAAATAGTATATAATAGAATAGTAATATATTTTAGTAGAACAAGAGTTTATATGACTTCATCGTTAAGGTGAAGTCGTTGATTATTTTCATGTGTAAAACTTGATGGGAAAACAGGAAATAGAGTAAAACAATTGACAAACAACAAGAAACATATGGAAAGAAGAGATAGAGAGAGATTGAGATAAAAGGACAGATATAGATATATACCGAAATCAATTGAAAAATCAGTAAAATACAAAACAGCGAAAAAGAGAATGAGTTATATACATATGCATACATAGAGAGAGGTTAAACGAGGAATACAATGAGTTTTATGATATGGCAGTATTATGCTGTTATTGTGGTAGTATTTATAGTAGAATTATAGTGCATTTTTATATGACTTATAAATTTTCTTTAAACCTGTCAACACTTTAATAAAAAAGCTATAAAAATATCAAATAAAATGGAAATTCTATTGATTATGTGGCCTTCGATTGAGCTTCATACTGAATGGAACGAGGGTTGCTCGTCGTATATGCGTGCGTTATTATTATTTTTAATCCGATTCTGACAATTTGGCCCTAGTCAAATAAAAAAGTGTTACAAGCTTATCTTAGTTTTGTCCGAGTGTGTAATAAAGTTGCAACAGTTTTTGGGAAACAATCTGCTTCACACTGCGACACGATGCAGAACAGCTGCCAGGCCTCACCTCCAGTTGCTCCCCACACACCTAAAAAGCAACATGGGCAATAGCAACAGCAACAGCAACAACTACAACAACAACAGAAGCAGCAGCGGCAGCGGCTTTGCCTCCCGTTGCCACTTTGCATAACAAACGACTTTATTAATTTTCAAATTACGGAAAGTCAGAGGCCGGCTGGGCATTATTTGGCTGCATTTTGTTGGCCTTTATGTAGCACTTGGAAATGGTTTTAAGCCCGAGCTTTGGGCTTGTTGGTGGGCGTTGTGAGAAAATCTTGGCAAATGCCAAAATTGTTGCGATCACAGCCAGATTCATAAGCGTGTGGGCAGCAGCTGCAGCAGCCGCGGGCAATGCGCAAATATCTTATGCTAATATTTGTTAAAAGCAAAATGTCGCTTCGTGCCCGCTTGCTTAATAAATCAGCAAATTATAAATGGCCCAGAGATTGATGTGCATTGACTAAGCCAGAGCCGCGTGACGGGTCAACCAACTGCTTAGCCGGTTGGTTAGATGCGCGACCGATAGGAAGAAATGCCTCATGCTAATTTCTCAATTAAGTGGCGAGGCATTAGCATTAGCATTAGTTAAAAGAGTAGGTAAACGTTTTGTGCAATGCGAATTAAATGGCATTGCCAATAAATCATACAATTAAAAACTAATCAAGCAATGACACAAGGCACATCAAAAAAGCTGCAACAACAATCGGCGAGTTGCAATTGCTACAACACCAACAACAACGGCCGGCAGCAGCCAACTAGCAGCAGCAACAACAGCAGCGGCAGCAGCAACAACAATGGTTTTCTCGCCAATCTGCCGTCAATGTTGTCGTCGGCCTTTTGGGCCCACTTCAAAGATAAATTTATGTATTGTCAGACCAAAGAAATAAGTAAAGCTGCAAAGAGAGAAAAAAGCCTTACAACTGCATAATTCAAAAATTATGAGACCCATTAGAGTAACAGAGAACTGACAAAACCGTCGAGTTTTCAGGCTGAGCCTCGGGCATTACCAAAGATCCAGCCAATGGATCGCAGCGGCTGGAGCGGCAGCTCCGAAGGGGGGAAGCTGGAAAGGGGCAATGGGCAAGGGGCCAGGGGGCCAGAGCACAAAAAGCCACACGCCGCAATCGTAAAAACTTCAACTTGCACACAAATGGCTAGAAAATTATTTTAAGTTATTTGTTGATTGTTTTCAAAATTGTTGCCATGTAATGCGATGCCAACGCTGCTAAAGCTGGCAACTGAGAGACACTGGGAGCCAGAAAGAGATGGAGATGGCGATGGAGATGGAGACGGACGCTGTAACTGGCACTGCGCTCGAGCCAGTGCGTCAGACAATGCAAGTGCGGCTCAAGCTTTTGAACAGACGAGACAGTTTGGCTTTGGCTCTTGGGCATAGCTCTGTGTGTGCCTGTGTGCGTGTGGCATTTGCAGAGCTCGCATTATACTGGTTGCTGTGTAGTGAAGTAGTGAGGTGAAGTGAAGTGACTATTGCAGGTGGCAGGCTGACTAACTGCCAGGTCACAAAGCATCTGCTTAAATATGCGGCAAATGAACAAAGTGCTTCAAGACTTTCAACAATTTCACGAAAGCTAAATCTCAGCTAGTGTGTTAATTGTTGATTAGATTAATCTAATAATCTGTATAATATTTATAGAGAAATATTTACAGTTTGACAGTTATACAAGTCTAGATCAAAGACAAGATCTTTTACCTTCATATATTTTCTCTTTTTATGATTAATGAAATAGCATAAATATATTAATATCAATGACATATACATATATTGAAATTTATCCATTATCATATATAATACTATTATTAGTAACCTTATAACTACTATATTATTAATATGTATAGTTTGTATATGTATTATCATTAATTTGGAGAAAGGCTTGAAACATTGCTATATGATCAAAGATCTTGAGTTTATTAGATAATCAAAGTCTGTCACTACAAACATTATAAAAATAAACATTATTTTATATACATTTTACAAGTATTAATCGTGAATGGCGATGCCTATTTTTGGGGACGTTTAAAATAGAAGTAACAGGAGTATAATAAATAACAAATGCTTGACAAAATAATAATTTACAGATAATTCTGTTAAACTTTGCCAAATACCACATCAATTGTGTGCGCCAAACATCAAACATCAATTGGCTTATCGCCTTAAACTGGCTTATGCATCAAATTACTTATAGAAGCCTAACAACTTGTTGTCCTGGGTGCAGCTGGGAACCCGATATCGAGACAGATGTCTGATGGCCCACAATTAAATGCCATGCGGCTGGTACGGCGAGCTGCCTCCATGGCTAAACACTTTGCAATCAAAAATGTCACCATTTAATTACGCACACAAAACAGTTTAAGAAACTTGCAGCCGCCAGCTGACAGCAGCAACAGCAACAACAGCAACAACTACAACAGCACCAACAACAGCAGCAGCAACTGCAATTGCAGCAACAAACGGCAGCCAAAAGCGTTGCACAAATCTCGTCAGAAATTAACATAAATCCAATCACAAAGCCCGAGCGTAGCCGTTGCCGACTTTGCCAACTTGGAAGCCGTAGGACGGTGGCCGTTTAAGCGCTATCCACTCCCCCCTCTATCTCTATCTCTCTCACCCTCCATCGCATTTTATACCAATCCAAATATCTGTTGGCCGTCATGTTGCGCTTTCGCCCACGCGACTAATCGCGCAACTGTGCAACGCCAACTGCAGTTACGTTGTCAGAGATTTTTGCGTTTCTGATTGGTTTTTAATACCCTACACGAAGCGCATAGACGCATATATATATGAAGCATGCAACGCAGAGCACCTTTAGGATGAGATGTTAAGATCAAACATGGCATCGGCAATAACTACTATTGATGGGTATTCATTTCGATCCATGGATATTGTCCGATGCGGATATATCATTTGACTTACCGAATACATAAAAAATAAAAAATGCATATAGATTAGATTAGATTAAATTAATAATCGTAAGTTCGAATATTATGTATAAAATACATTTTATTTAAAATTATATATATTCAAGACACTTTGATTTCGGAGTTTTTTTAAAATTCATAAAATTCTATTGACAGTATCGAAAATGAAGACTATATCGATGGTTTTATAGCCATTCTATAAGACTACACGTAGAAGAACAAATTTCTACGAATAGTTCATTTTACATTTTTACAAAAACAGATTAAAATTTAATTTTTATTTGAAAAATTCCTCCTACTTTTAGTTATCTTATATTAAAAACTTTACAATTTTTGAATAACGTATAAGAGAATGCAAGCCAATTGAATATTCTAGACATTGTCTCACTTGCACTTTCAGTCATTTGGTTTTCTTTAACCTCATAGAAACACATGTATTAAATGACTGAGAATAGATATCGTATAAGCCCGGTAGAGCCTATCTGCATGGATTACAAGCCATCATTTTCAGCCAGTATTTAAAGAGTATTTGTTCTTCGATCTATTCGCCCAACTGTTAATTGTTGCTTTTGGCCTGCCTTATGCTCGGCTGCTGGTGCTGGTGTTGGAGCTGCTGCCTACGGCGCCCTCACATGACAGTCGGTCTGACGTGGACGTTGAATAACTGCCTTGGTTACTCCGCCACGAATTCCGCGGCGGAGGAACACTTGCATTTTTATTACGTTTGCGAATTGTCATTTGGACAGCGACGGTTGGTCTCATGAGTGTCCGTATAAATGTTGTTTGCTCTTTGCTGGGCAACAATTCAATTATCCGAAAAATATGCAAATGTCAATGCGGGTCTTAAGTGTTGCCCAGGGAGTACGACGGTCGGAGAACGGCGGGCGGTCGGAGTTTGAGAATTGCACTCGTGACATAGTTCACGGTATCTTGATTTAATTTTTCAATTTTCACAACGAGCTCGCTGTCAAATGAGAGAGGAGCATACGAGCTAAAGACGAGAATTATGCAGCCAGGTTGAAGTTGCAGCATGTTGGCAAGGCGTGCCAGGCGCAGCAACATCAACAACAACTGCAACAGCAACAGCAACAGCAACAGCAACAACAACAGCAACTGCAATAGAAACAACATCAACACGTTGCACGTAGCAGCATTTCCGTTTCACAATTAACGTTCTACGTGACAAGTGACACCAATTTTACCACCTTTGCTATGTGTTTTATGCCTCAGTTGCTGTTGTTGTTGATATGGCTGTTGTTGTTGCTGTTTGTGACGGCCTGGTACTGTTGCAAATGCTTTTTGTGGACCACCATCAGGGCAGAGCTGGAGTCGAAGCTCAGGGTTTCTCTCCCACTGGCGTGCTGCAGATGCACGTTCCGCGATTGTCTGCGCAGTTTTGTTTAGGTTAATGGAGATGATTTGTTGCCCTATTCTAATGCAACGTAACAACAGCAACATTGACACAGACAACAGCGACAACGACAGCTAAAACAACGGCGATAGCAACAGCAACAACAACAGCAACAGCAATAGCAACAGCAACTGCAACAGCAACTGCAAGTGCCGAGCAACATGTTGCACCAGCTCCAATAAAAGTGGCCCGCATCCGTAATGAAGCATCCACTGGCATAACGGGGACAGCAGGGGCCGCTGCTAAATGCATATGGGAGCAGTCTGGCTTTTGACTCTCACATGTGACTCTGGTGCGCTGGCCTTCGACTTGGCCTCCATTGAGCCGGAGCTTCATTCCTTCCAAGTACTTCTCTCTTCTTTATTTTTATGGCCAGTTAGACAGCGAGCCAATGAGCCGACCAGCCAAGTGTGGGGCCGCCCGGAGTTAGAGCTGGAGTTGGTTATTTTTGGGCCGCGTGCCGTTGAAATTATGAAATTGACAAATTGCCGCAACGGCCGCGTGGCCTTTAAATGCTCCAAGCTGACCCCCAACAACGCCTGCCCAACTACCGAGACCGGCACATGTGGAGTCGTCCGTCCATCCGGATGTGTCGAGGTTAGCGTGTGGGTCGCCGCCGCTGACAATGAGCTGAGTTATTGCTGCGCAGATGAAAATTGTTTTCACGCTGCATACTGCATACTGCATACTGCAGATTTTGCAGAGTCAAGTAGTTGTTATTAATGTTGTTGCTCTGCTGCTACCATTCCCACCACAAACTTTCCAAATGTGCGAATGCAGCGATGCCTAATGCTGGCGCTGCTCTGTCTTTTGATGCTCTGCTGTCTCATTAGACTATAATCCATGTTTTTCTTGGACGCTAAGTCATTGAACTGATTTAGAGTAAAGTCCAAGTGCATGCAGACCTATCATTACCTGCAGCTCTTCTCCTTCGCATCAGTCAGTACTTATATGCGTTTATAATTGCCGATAACTGATATTTAATGCGTTGTAATAAGCACTCACGTCGACATTATCAGCGTTGGCATAAATAAACTCCTCGCTAAATGAATGATGTCTATCTGCATAGCCCTGCTGTGGCCAGCGGCTTGCAAAGGTTTTTGCTGCAGCTACCATTGTTGTCGCTGGTTGCTGCTGTCGCTGCCGGATGGCAGCATAACGTGGGCAATAACTTGAACAGAACAGAAAAAAAACGCATTTCACTGCTACTTATGTCCAATAAATCTAAGCAGCTGCTCTTTTCAACTCATCGCTGTTCGGGCAAGACCCCCATGTCCTTCAGATCTATGCGATTGTCATCAGCAATGGCTATATTATTGTTGTTGTTGCTGCTGTTGTTGTTTGGCTAGCTTGGTGGGGCTCTCTGGGTAAGAAAAAGGTTTCAAGATGATGCTGCAATTACCACATAGAGGCCAGAAACATCTTGGCTATCACATTGATAAAATAGCCTTGAGTGCCAATCATGTTGTTGCTGCTGCTGTCTGCTGTCTGATGTTGCTGTTGGTGCTGGTGCTGGTGCTGATGCTGGTGCTGCAGACGAGCTGCGTGTGGGGCAACTCATTAGTGGCATTTGACCTAGCATGCTCTTTCGCATGATTGAATTGGCAACAAGCAACAACAACAGGCAACAGACAACAGCAACAGACAACAGCAACAGCCAAGCGGCAACAGAGACCTGCAAACAGCAACAAATATCTGCTTGTCAAAATGTTTTCAACACATTTTTGATTTTTTTCTAGATGCAACACAGCAACAACTGCAACAGCAATAGCAACAGCAACGGCGTTAAGTGTTACCAGCAGGCAAATGCAATCTGTTAGCTTGCTGCTACACATGGATCGGTACCCCAGAGAAAGGGGGCGGATCGTTTGGCATTTTTGTAATCAACGCTATGCAAATGTCGTAGCATAAATTAACCAGCAGTATATGCACTCTGTATGCATGCTGCCAGCTGTTAGCCATGTTGCCACGCTGCCGCGTTGCTTCAGTGCCACGGCTGCGGGGCGATAGCGGGCAAAAAGCTTGACAACCTTTGCAGAGTATGTTGATTTGACACCTATCCGATCAGCTCCATTAGCCGACTGCATTGCTGCGCAACCGCTCCTCCCTGCAGACGTGTGAATTCGCATTGATTATCTGTCGCCAGCGATTGCATTTGGACGCTTTTCGCACCACATTTTGTGATTAGCGTTAACTGATTTTTCCTGGCAAATGCTTGCAGCGGCTATTTGGCGCCGATTTGTTTATATTTTCAAGCGAATTAGTGAATTTGTCGCTGATAAATTAAGTCGATAAGTGAATCGGAAGCGGAGCTCAACAGCACAGTCAGATAATCGCTGTCGCTCAACTGAATGAAATTGATACAAAAATAGCATAAATACGTTAAATAAATGAAATATATTAACCAAAAGTAAATAAAGCACGCCAAGCTGAGCAAAAGACAAGAGTTTTTATTGGGAAATTATTTTTGTTTGCTTGGAGTTATTTTATTGAGTGCTGAAATTCAACAATTTCACAAATTTATCTCTGAAATTATTCCTCAATTTGTCTATATTTTTTTTTTTCTTCTACTGACTTTTATAAATAATAATCGCATTTTGCTATTTAACTAATTAACATTTCGGTTTCACGGCACTTTAAATGCATTTAAGCCATTATATTATTATCTCAAAACATATAATAAATACCTAAAATTGTTCAATTAAAAAAAAAAAAAAAAAAAAAAAAAAAAAAAAAAAAACTGACTTTTATTATTAAAAGCTATCATTATTTTATATTAAAAGCTATTCGTGAGTTGAGGCCTCAGTACTTATTTGTAGGAATAAGCTTGTGGTTGAATAAAAGATATTTAAGGAACACGATATCCAATGTATATCACATTTAAGTTCTTTTGATTTTATTCCATTCAATAAATAAAACAAATATGTATAAATCATATAGATATTGATTAAAAATTGTTTTGAATATAGATAAAACAGAATGTAAAAGAGAGAGACTTAATTTAATCGTGACGTGAATTTACTATCCATTTAACCTAGCTCCATTCTTTGAGCTTTAGAAATATGAGGCTGAATGGCAAGAGTTGATATCTTAATAATATAAAAGCTAGAATTCCATACCGACTACTCGATACACTGCATACAGAGCTATAGTATATTAAAAAATATCGATTGGATATATATGTACATACAAACGACCTGCACTTATCAAGCTCATGCTTTGATATTTGATCTGCACGCTTTGGAGCAAATGAACCGTTTATCACAATGTGAATAGAGTATTTCCTTTAATTTAGGTCGTTTACATCGTGCCGCAGCTAAGCTTATGGCAAAAAATACAAAACAAAATAATCAGCAGCAGAAACTGAATGATCACACAAATTTTAAAAATGTTGAGTATAAACAAAACAACTTAAATAGGGATCAGAAATCGAAACAAAAATATTAATTTCGTTCGCTGCTGTTGACCTTTTACGGAAAACTAAACACTCATAATTTATGCACGCCATAAAAAAAAACTTTTTTAATAAATTTTTATATCGCAGAAGCGAAAAGTTGTTGCTATTATTGTCATAAGCAATAAACATAAACCAAGGCAATGGACCGAGTTCTGACCGCCCCTCCCGCGGCTCCATCCACGGCGGAGACAGTACAGAAGCCAATCGAATGACAAGGCAGCTCGTAGCCCCCAGATATGGAGTTGGTTTTTCGGGAGCTCCGGCTCAATCGTCAACTCATTGAGATATTGATCTCGCTCTCTAAGGTTGCTCTGAAGCTGAAGATATTGGCTCTGGCCGGGCTTGTGCTTTGGCACTGGGTCTCGCTCTGATCTTCCAGCCGCTGGGGCCGATTGTGAACTATTGTTATTTCACGAACTGTGACACGTTGCCTTATTTTGTAGTTATTGTTGCTAGTTTAGCTACTCCATTTTTTGCTGTTGACGTTCTGTTGTTATTTATTTCTTTATTGTACAATGAGTAAATAAAAATTTCCTGCTACTGCAACTACATTTTGTTGTCGTTGTTGTTGTTGTTGGTATTGTTGCTGTAACTGGTATCCACCCTCGACCTTTTGTGGCAGTGGTAACCCGGCTAAATGTTTAGCTGCGATTTATCATTATCGTGACTTGTGATCTCGTCGACGTTTGATTTTTTCGCTCTCCATTTGGCTGCAGTTTTAGCCTTTTTTGGCCAGCTTTGTTTCTCATTGTTGTTGCTGTTTTGTTGTTGTTATGTTTTTTTCTTATTTTCAAAGTATTTTAAGTTTTGCTATTTCGTAAATTAACATGTTTTTTGCTTTGAGTGACATTTGTAGGTGTATAAAGTGGCACAAATGAAGTGAAGTGTTCAACAAATATGGCCCGGAGATCGGATAGCAGTTGCTTTAAATGCTCCCAAAACCAGCTTGGGGCTGTGGCTGCTGCCAAAATGTTTATGGGGGAGCGCCAGCTACAACTTGCTGCTAATTTGGGCTTGGGTCTGAAAAGGGGAAGGTTGCAGCTTGTCAGAGCTGACTAGAGACTAGGTGTATAAGCAAATGATTAACTGCATTTTCTAGTAAAGTATGCCAGCTAAATTCAGAAGCTCCTCTACCTGAAAGGTTAGACTCGCAGTAGAGTGATGTCTGGAAGAATGGAGCGTCTGCCTGCGAGCCACAGTTGGTTGCTGCTGCAGAGCTGCTTGGCTACTGTAAAATCACTTCTGGCAGTGGCAATTTCCGCAAATTAAAGAGCAATCTCAATCGTTCTCCATATCTGTGCTTAGCTCAAGTTGACTTCTTTTCAATCAATAAACACTGCAATTACCCCAAGGATACTCTCGGTGGCTCACAGATCTTACGACCTGCATATCACACCAACGGAATGCAGCCGAGCTTAGCCCACAGATGCCCAAGGAGCACAGCCATGCAATTAAGTAACTATGGCGAGGTATTGCGCGTCTAACTAGAAATAAATAAACAAGGCGCCCAGCTCGCCAGCAAGCAGAATTCCTGAGGCCTTCTCAATCAGGGCGACTGCCGGAATGCGTGCGCTGCTGCTCTGCCAAGGGTTGGGGGCTTCCCGGGTGGAAATTGTGCTGCATAATGATAGGCCAGGCGGAACGGCGGAACGGCGTGGCGTCGGCCGCGCTTACTCAATTACCTTTGACTAAATTATGGCCAATTGTTGCACTGAACATGTGTTGCATAATTACGGGCTGTGCGGCAGGCAGCCTGGCTGCAAGCACAAATTTGATTACTACTTATAGATTAGATTTTGATTTTGATTTCGTTTCACGGACGCGAACGTCGACGCACGCCCGGTCTCGGTCCTCAGCCTGGCGGCCTTCACTGAATGTGTTGCAAACCTGGCCACGTTGACAGGTTAATGTGTGCCTGAGGGCGGTCTGCACTTGATTAGCTAAGTTGTGGCTCAAGGCGTTAACACTAGTCGAACTCAAATCAATTTTCGGAAACGATTCGCTGCCCACCTCTCTCTTGGTGCCACTCCACCATTTCTGGCTATTGTTGCTACAATGTATTGCTGTGCTCTTTGCTGGGCAATTAGCGTCGCAACATTTACGAGTGCAGACAAATTACCGGGCAACATGTTGCAATTAAAATAACGGCACGCCAACTTTCGCCGCATTTCCAGCCACACAAAAATGTTGCGCGCGTGCGCAGCAGCAGCAGCGGCAGCAGCGGCAGCAAAAACAATGTTGCCGGTGTAGCTCTTGCTCTGATTGTTGCTGTTGCTGTTGCAGGCCAAGTTAAGTGCGCTACTTTATGGCGTAAAACACTTAGACAAACCTTCTGCACACTCACACTTACATACACACATATATATATATGTATTCGTACAATTTGTTTGCATTTTAATTGTCGTTTGTCGTAAGTGCCAAAAAGAAAAATTGCTAACAACTCGTCGTCGATTGTCGCTGCAGCAGCACAGCGACAACAACAACAACGACAGTTAACGGATTTATCCTACGCATTTTGCGCTGTTCGCAGCTCCGTCAGAGGGTGTGTTAAACATAATTTTATGGCTTAGTTTACGCGCCTCGGCACCTTTTCTCTTCAGCTTTTAGTTTTGTATATTTTTTTGGAGTTGCTGCGAAAGCTGTATTGACTCTTTATGGCTATTAACGCAAGCCGCAATTCGCCGTTGTGTTGTTCTTTTTTGGCTAGCTCAGCAATAGTTGTTATTGCAGCCATTGATGTAGCCTTTGTGTGGGCGAGTTCAGCTAAATGCTTTAGTGATAACCATGAGTTAAAAGCCAAAAGACAAAGCGCTTAAGATAACACGTAAGACAGCACCAAGGCATTATAGCTACGCGAAGTGGACATACTAATTAAAATAATAAATATGAACAAAATTTTAATGTTATTGCAAACAACTTAAGCTTAAAGCCAACAATTTTTTTTATATATATATTAAAAAAATTAAAATTTTCTTTTAAATTACCTATATATATATATTGATGAAATATTGATGAATACACATATACACTCAAATTATCCACGAGCGACATCAACAACAAGACATAATGATCTGTGTAATATGAAGTATTAGAGTCCCTATAATATATACATACATATATAGTTCAGAAGAATATTATCTCCGACAGCATGAATTTATTAATAAAAAATCGTATAATTCCTTGCAGATATACCATCAATAAAATCAAAACTTCATGGTAATTGCGAAAGTCTTGAATATTGTATTTGGTCGCTCAGGTCGATTTATAGAGATATTATAATTGCAATCCAAGCCGTCCATTGTTATGAATATCTTAAAGCAGGAATTTTTTTGCATTAAGCATTTGTATGGAGCAGACGGACAAAGAGACGTCGTCTCACGCCATGCGTTTCACATTGTGTGACAAAATTATAACATTCTCTTTTAGGGTATATCAAGACCATAACAAAGCGGCAGCAAATCGTCGGTAATCAATCGATATGCTAGCGGCGACAGCATCGTTTGTATTTATGGCATAGGCCCATAAACATAAATATAAACATAAACTGCGAATAGCGAATAGCCAACATTTCAAAAGGCAAGCGGTTGATATTTGGATGCACTTGCCGTTGAGACATTTGTATTTGAATATCGATAGCAACAAGTGCAATCAGTCGATTGACTGCATTCGATTTGGCAGCTTGTTAGATGTTGCTGTTGCTGTTGCTGTTGCAGCTGATGATGTTGCTGACGTTGTTGCCTGTTATGCAAGCGGCAAAATGTCAGTCACTTGGCAGCATGCGACTTGCCAATGAATGTCAAACATATTGGACCATTGCAAATGTCAGCTATTGACAGCTAAAGCACTCACACACACACTCACGCATTGGCATCTTGGTGTTGCACTTGTTAATGCCGTGTTGCCGACAACATGTTGCTGCTGCTACCCTGATTGGCCTGGCAAGCGACAAATTAGGCGCACAATCGCTTGACTTTTACCGTAGCAATGTTTATGGCCCATTAACTTGGCTTGCGCAAAGTTCACGCTAGTCAGCCAACTAAACTCAGCCAACGCCTTTAAGCATACGAGCGCCCATTCACCTACTCATTGATTAAGCAATCTTTTCGCCTTTTTGTTTTTCTTTGGTCAGCAGCCACAATTTTATGATATCCAATTAATTTTAAATGCACATGCCTGTCTATGCCAGCCGCATCGAGGCGAAGCGATGCGATACGCCCAGCCATCACAGCAAGTGCTTAAGGGTCAGCAATCTTTTTATTAACCCCGGTCACGCCAATATTTTGTCCATCGACTTGCCGATAAACCCATTATCACTGACCACTGACCAGCGATAACTTTCTCAATTACAATTGCAATGCTTAGGCCCGATGCTGTGACCCGTTTGACCAAATCTCTGGCCTTAGTTGAGCCGCTAAAATTGCTGAGCCCAACTGTCTCCTCCACTCCCTCGTTTTGATCGATTGCGAATTATTGTCTTTGGCACCGTCCACTGCGGCTGCGGCCATATAATTTCTGTTGCCCCAAAAAGTCAATTGATATGGACAAGAAATATTAGTATTTTCGTATACTCGGCTTGAGCTAAAGCTCCCAGCTATGAGTCGCCAGCTGAAGTTAGGCCGGCTTGCTGATTGACCGATGGCAGATGGTTCGGTCGAGAGTTCGATCTTTGCCAATATTCAGACATTTGGGCTGGATGGCTGAAGTGCCCAAAGACAAATATGTCTATGGCTAAGGCTATGACTAAGTGAACTGTGTGATAGAGCTGTAGACGTTTGGCAAATTGATTTTACGGCCAGAGTTTCAATTCTGACTGCGAAATAACTCAACTGTTGCTTTGGGGCATACTTAGACTTTAAACAGATCGTTGGGCAAAGATTTGCCGTCGAGTGCTCGGAGCGGCGTAGGGTGGTCTCTATGATGTGGCGATAAGTAACTGGTAGATGATTGTTATTTTAATGTTATGGTCAGGCCTTGGGTTTCGCTGTACACAAAGAGGGTGTCGAATTGCGTGGGCGTTACTAACGGATTGACAAGAACGAAGAAGGAGCGATAGAGAAATTACCATTTAAGTCGCGGACGATTGAAAGTGGAACATTCAAATAAAAAGGCAAACGCAAATCGTATATCTCAGTTGAGTGTTCAATCATAAATTATAGCGTTGCCATATCGTGATAGCTCGAAAAAAGCCCCTTTCACGCCGATACAACTTGACTCCACCCAGCACTGGCCACAACAGACATTCAATCTCAATCTTCTAGCCTTGCGCTGATTTCCTAACAGCAACAACAAAAGCAACAACAATAAGTTAAACAATCGAGTGCATTATTCGCGGCACAGCAACTTATAAATTAAGTACTAATTATATAAAATGCAACAACAATAAAATCAACTCGACAGCTGAAGCAACGCAAATCAAACAAAGCCGCCACCAAAAAAAAAAAATAAAAACCAGAATAGAAAAATCAAAATCGAAAAAAAAAAAAAAAACAGTGAGAGAACGTGTGCGGATTGTGACCACGCCCACTTAATGTAAACTGCGTGGGCGTTACGCTAATGATCAAAACTTTTCATATTGCAATGCATGGATGGAAGGTTTGATAGTTGCTGTTGCTGCTGTTGTTGTTGTTGTTGTTGTTGTTGTTGCTACTACTGCTATTGCAAATGCAATTGTTGCGGCCGCAGTTGTTGTTGCGTCTTGAATGGGTGATAAATTATTTCCCGCCATTTGCATAAATGCTATGAATGCATTAATTGAAGTCCAAAGGCACACAAACTTGCAACGCCCTCGACACGCCTCCCCCACACCCCGATTGGGCTTTTGCCATTCGCCGTTGCGTGCTGCAGTTGTCGATCTAATCAATTGCAGTTTATTGTTGGCCAGGCCCATAGAGAACCCATAGAGCGGCCCATTAACCATGTGAGCGCAGCACTTGTGTGCCATATATGCGCACTATGGCAGTATTAGATATATCTATGTATTTCTATCTCTATCTGCGTATCTGCATCTCAATATATTCGCCTCTTTAGGTGGCTGCCGCCTAATTGTTCATAAAAGTCAACAGTCAATAGCTCTTTATGTTTGCCTTTGAAATTTATATTTATTTATCGTTATTTTCAAACACAATGGATATCGTATACGGCTGGTTTGCTATTTTTTTTTTATCTTTTTTTTTTTTTAGATTTGTGACTCTTCATAATTTTGCTAGACATTTGCTTAGCAGTAGCCATTGGCTGCCTGGGCTGTTGATTTGAATTCAAGGTCTGCCATTCTTTACAATTAGTCCCAGAATTTATGAGCGATTTCAATTTTAAATTGTTCGCGATCGGAGCCGTTGTTGTTGCTGCCGCTGTTATTGGCTAACTAGTTTCAAACATTGTTGCAGTAGTCAGATCGCCGGCCAATATCAAGCACTCCAATCTTCACCAAAATTGGTGAAATACTCATAAAAAACCTACTAACTCATTCATAGCCAATTTTCCATCTTGGTGCATATATATGTATTTTGTGAAAATTAATAAAGGTTGCTATTAGCATTTTAGTCATTTAATTTTTAGTTTCTAGCTCCAATACTATAAACCAATTTAGTTTTCCCGTCCTCACTCTGCGGAGACATATAATTTTGGCTAGTTTTTATAACGAGCCATAAGTAGCGCAACTATAAATTTTTTATGGACAGGCCAGCAAGACATTGTACTAAGCCGAAATACACATTTCGGTAAGTGTGTGCCTGCAATGTACATACTTATAACAGAAGCGTATAATATTCGGATATCGGTTTCTACAGAGAGCCCTACATATCTCCTTGTAGAACAGGATTTTCTAGGATTTTCGCGGTGATGCTTTTAGAGTACCTAGTTGAGCACTCCGCCAAGACAGTTATATCTTGATTTTTTCCTTAAATATGTATTCATGACATAATGATTTCGTAAACGTGACATGAAAAATATGATAAGAATAAGAAAGGCCTATGGATTAATTTAATAATTTTTGTATATTTCATATAATTGAATAGCAATACCATTTGGTAGTTTTCGGTTAGATTAGAACAAATAGCCCTGTCCCAACAAACAATTATGCAGCTAAGCTGACATTTACTCGATGGCCGATAAGACCAATGCGCACCCCCTGAATTTAGATATAATTGAAACCTTACTGGTCTAGTTCAATCAGATAAAAATCAGTCAAAGCCATTAAAAACGCACTTGCCTCTTAGAAATGTGCCTAGTGTTCTTTGGACTACCAGAGAGTCTTGACTATTGGAAACTATTAGAAACAGCAACAATGTTATGTGGCTTCTATTCATCTTTGATAACAAGAAGTCTTGTTCAAGTGATAGTTCTTTTACAATTGAGTGGACACTATGCTGCACGAGGCGAGACGAGACAATCTGAAGTGGGTCAACTTCTGCGACAACTCAACTCTGCGTTCGGGATAGAACTTAACATCTTTATTAACATGGAGAGTACCAATGAAGAAGCAATGGAGTTACAGCTAGATACGCCAAAGATGCAAATTCAGCTATCGGATAACAGTATACTTGATTTTAAACTTCTTGGAAGATTTACCGAAAAAACTTTAACCATAGTTTACATACAGACCTATCCACTCGACCCTCGGCTCATGAACTTTTTACCACGCCTTTTGTGGGAGCTACATGAACTTCACATCGTTTTCATAACTAAGGAAGAGTCCAGCAACTGGCAGAATGATCTCTACAGCTACTGCTTTCGAAACGGTTTCATCAATGTGCTTCTCATTCAGAACCTACGACCCGAAATTCTGTTATATAGCTACAATCCATATCCAACAATTCGCACTTTGCGATTGCCGCTGCTTGAGGATTACCTCAATAGGTGGCGCCATCTACTGAATTTTCAACAGTACCCGGTTAGGACTCTTCTATTCACGGTTGAGCCACGCATTTTTCAATATGTAAATCGAAGAGGAGAGCTGGTGTATAGTGGCTACTTGTACAATGCGCTCAAGGGGTTTACGCACCGGTATAATTCTTCGATATATATAGTAAAAGAAATTGACGTTGATGATTTGTACGATACGGGTATGACTCTATATGTAAACCGTAGCATTGATATTATTTGCTATATCAAACACTCCCATTTGAAAATAGCATCCACTAAACCTCTCCATCTCGTTCCATTACGTTTAGCGGTGCCCCATGCTAAGCCAATTGCGAGCTATTTGTACTTTGTACGCCCTTTCACGTGGACTCTGTGGCTCACAGTGATTGGAGCCATTGGGTATGGAATGCTGATGCTTTATGGTAGTAGCAGAAATGGACGCTCCGAAATCGGCAAATATTTTCTTAGCAGTTGGTGCAATTTTCTGTTTATCTCACAGCCGAGGATCATCTTTGCCAACTGGCAACAGGTTGTCATCCATTTTATAATGCTCTTAAGTGGATTCATACTCACGAATTTTTATGTCGCATTGCTTTCAAGTATGCTAACCTCGGGTTTGTTTGAGGAGGATTACAATACATTTCAGGATTTGGAGCGTTCCTCTTACACCTTACTAACTGATAGTTACTATGCTCATTTTATGAATGAGTCAACATTCATGCCAGAAATCATCAAGCAACGCATTAGCAGAGTTGACTCGGATGCCCTTGAAGCTGCACGCGTAACCATGAACACAAGTCACATGTATACTCGATATGAAGATCGCTTAGATGGCTTTCTATTTCAACAGCACCTTCTGAAAGTTCCCCTGTTTAAGGTGATACCGAAAAGTCTTTCGGATGGCTTCATGTCCTTTCCAGTGCTCAACGGATTGCCTTATTTAAATTTGATAAATAGTTATCTAAGACGTATATTTGAGTACGGCATTTTGCAAAAGATCAAGACCGATGCATATCTGGACACTATCGAGGGTGGCATTACGAAATTTATTACAAGTGACAGGACTGAGCGCAAGCCATTTGCTGTGGAATTTTATTACTATGCGTTTGCATTGTGGGGCGTGGGCTTAATGCTGGCCTCACTCTGCTTCGTCCTGGAGTTACTAAGACATTACGTGACTAATCAAATTCAATTGTAATGCTATTTAACACATTTTAATAAAATTGGGACCTAATAACGGGGTATACGTTCAGCTACAGCTATAAAAGCAGTTCATAGTGTCTCTGGAGTACAGAACTCAAATGGATTTGCTTTACTTGAACACGCTGCAGAACTTGTCGTTGGTGCCGGGCCGCTTTGTCAGCCAGTGCATTGACCAGCTCAACGATTTATACAACATAGAACTGAATGTTTACGTCCAGTTTGGAAATAGGTCTGTTTTCGATAATCTCCTGCCAGCCAGAGAGCAGGTTCTACCAACACTGCTGGTAAGCAATGCGACGCTGCAGCTCGTACTTAGCGGGAACTATAGTGAGCGAGCCTTGACTATAATATTTCTGGACGATGCGCATGCCCACAGCATGGTCAGGTACCTTACATCCTGGCTGTGGCGTGCCCAGCAGCTGCAGGTATTCATCGTTTATCCAGGGGCAACGCCAGGTAAATTATTTCAGCTCTTTTCGCACTGCTGGCGTCAGGGCATGGTGCATATTTTGGTGGCTCTGCCGCATACTCAAGAGCTCCGTAGTTACATGCCGTATCCAGAACTTCGACTGCTAGTCATGCGGGATACGCTGGAGTACTTTCATCGCACTCGTGGGTTGCTTTGGGACTTCCATGGCTTTCCAATAACTTGTGGCATCCTGCCCAGCAGCGCACCGCGGGCCTTTCTCTTTAGAGATCAGCGAAATCGAACTGTGTATGCTGGCTATATGCTTCGCATGGTCTTAGACTTTATTCAACACTATAAAGGCAGCATACGAACTCACATGCTGGACTCCTTGAAAGAAGCTAATGAAGCACTTAGTACTCGTCTCATCGACTTCTTGCCATACCTGTTAGCAGAGACTCCGAACTTCACGAGCAGCGTCGTACTCTGGCACGAGAACAGCTATCTCATGGCGCCATCAGCCAGACTGCTGCCCAGGTATATGTACCTGCTGAAGCCCTACACTTGGCACACTTGGATGACCTGTCTGGGCATGTTGAGCTACTGCAGCGGGGCGCTGTTTCTGCTTTCTCAAGGTCGGGTAACTTTGAGTGATGCATTTTTGCAAATTCTGCGACTAGTGCTTTTTTTATCACCTGGTAGAGACCTAGCTGCTCCTCCAAGACCGCGTCGGCTTTTAGTTTACGTTATAATGATAATAGCTGGCCTCATACTGACCAATCTTTACCTGGCGAAGCTCTCCAGCAATTTGGCGGCGGGCCTCTATGAAAAGCAGCTGAACAGTTTCGACGACTTGGAGGGAACGGACTACCAGCTGCCCCAAGAGGAAGTCGAGTATAAGTTTCTACTCAATCTGCCCGACCTGCATCCGCAACTGGCCAAACGCCTCGTAGTCACACCGGAGCAACTGGTGGACAGATATCGGCTCGAGCTGAACGTCAGCATGCTGCACAATGGCTTTGCGGATAGCATTGAGTTTGCCTTGTACCAGCAGAAGTTCTTGCGCGTTCCGCTTTTCCACAAGCTACCGCAGATCATTTACCAGCAACCCTTCTTCATGCCCGCGGCTTACGGGCGACCCTACCTAAAGATCTTCAATTGGTATTTGCGGCGAATGTTCGAAGGCGGAATCTTGCTGAAAATGAAAACCGATGGCTTCATCAATGGGATCCAGAGTGGACGTTTACGATTTGTGAACCATGCCAAATACCAGGAGGTGAATTCCAATGATCTAGAGTACTACTACGCGGCAGCTGCTCTCTGGTTGATTGGTATATTACTGGCCTCTTTGTGCTTTATCGTTGAGAGGTGGAGAAGTTATCTTCAGGGTAACACGTAAGGAATACAAAGCTTTGCGATTCTCGTTTTCATATTACTCACATTTTTATTCATAAAACGTACCTTTCTTTTTTTGTATAACGGCAATAAAAAAAATTGTTAGATGTCTTTCAAATTGAATTTCATATTTATATTTATTCACGATAATTTTCCATTTACTGTAGAGCAAACATTTATTGTAATTATACATTTCATCAACACGCAGATTTTTTATTTGAAGTACTGGATACTCGGGCTTTGTAGCATACACACATTTGTATATGATGATCACGTTCTGAAAGTTGCCTGAAGGTAATCCCTCAAGAGGAGAAATTCCCATACTATTATCAACACTACACCCCACGCCCAAACACTGCTTGAGCTTAAGCGTGCGTTCGGATGCATGTGCATGTATGTATGCATAAAAGAAGTGGAGAATGATTAGAACATCAGCTTAGAGGGCTTAGAGTATTTCCTAGTCGAGCAGTCGCGACTACGTTTTGAAATCTAGGTTGGCGTAAGAAATTTCTTCGCAGGACTCACGATATATTCTTGCATATCCTAACACTAGATCAACTACCCCATGAAACGTTTGGAAGTAATAAACGAAAATAAAATCGATTATACATAAGAACAAAAAGAATAATTTATATTCCTGCGATTTACATGGTGTGAAGATATTTACAATAATTAGTATTACGTCAAATACTTCACTGAAAGCTGTTTAATATAATTAAATAGCTATACCAATTGGTAATTTTGTCCCAACAAATAATTAAGCAGTTAAGCTGACATTTCGATGGCCGATAAGACCAACACATCGCATGACTAATCAGGCTCGACTGTAACCTTAATCTTAATTATCTATTAAGCACAAATTAATAAATGTGGGACCTAACAACGGGGTCTACGTTGAACCAAATACCAGGAGATGAATGCCAATAATATATAGTAGTACTATGAGAGCTGCTCTCTGCTTACTTTAGATACTCATTCATGAAAGTGAAATAAGTATATTGACTTTGTGAATATCTGTCTTGCTGTCCGTTCGTCTGTATGTATGAACGCAATTTGAACGAATACACTTGACTAAGATGGTGTTTAGTTTCGTATTGATCTTTATTATTCTGAGCCTGGGTTTATATACCCAGACTCATGTATAATTTCAACCCTTAAATCTAATGTATCTATTGCTGAGTGTGTAAGGCTCAGCATTGGGCTATTACATATTCTTATCTTATCGCTGAGTGTGTAAGACTCCGCGTTGGTCCATTAGCTATTCTTATCCTATCGCTGAGTTTGTAAGGCTCAGCGCTCGTCTCCTTCGTTATCTGACTCTGGGGTTGCAAGGGTTGGTGTTCATTTGTATATTTATGCAGTCCGTACATGTGGCCCTTATCGCTATCACAGCGCACTACCTGCTAGTCGCTGAGTGCGTCGGAGGCATGTATACGATCATCGTATATTCTTATGTTCATGCCTGAACACAATTGTTTAGGCTCTGTTGCACCTAGGGACTTGAAATTTGGAGCATATATTCATACTTACCCTCAGTTTATGAAGTATTAAAATCTTTCCAATCCGCCCACTAGGGGCGTAGCAAATTTGAATCGGCTTTCGGAAATGCCAGAAATAATATAACTTGAAGAGCTAAAGCGCTGAAGCGCTGAAAATTGGAATATAGATCCGTGTTGACCGCCCAAGATCAAAAAGCTATGGCGGATATATCTTGTTTGATATATATATCTTGCTTTTTCAGCCTCATTTTAATACTGTTATCTATTTTGTAATTTACAGATTTTGGATACCACCACCCGTTTGCCATCAATTTATTTCAAGTACTAGAGACTTGTGTTTCGGAATAAGCTCTGGTCGAGACTACTCGACTAGGAGATACCCTGAATCTAGCAGATATTCTAATCTTTCTGCACTTCTTTTGTAAACACATACAAAAACACATGCACTCATGCATACATATGCATCCACACCCACGCATATATTCCGAAGCACAAGCCTCTAGTAATTGAGCTGTCTCGACTAGGGCACTCTTACTTATTTATACTGGCTTAAAATCAAATCCATCATTTAACTTAGCTTAAATGATTTTAAATAACTTTAAAAATTTTAATCAATTGAACAATCTATTATTCACAAAAAAAATATTAAACAAGTAAGAAAGCTCTAGTCGAGACTGCTCGACTACGAGATCCCCTGAACCCTTCGAGCAACTGATATTTCAATAACTCGCACTTACACACGCACACACACACACACACGCGCATACAAGCAAACACAAGCACACACACATACACGCACATTTACAGGCGATTGCGCTTGGGTTGCGCTGCAGTGTTGGCAATATTATGGGAACTTATTTGTTGAATAATTTAATTTCTAGACGTTCGATCGTCATGAACGTAATCATATTGTTTAAATGTATGTATATGCCGAAGCACAAGTCTCTAGTATTTGATATACGACTTTTACAAAGATGAGGGTGAGGGGGTGGATTTAGGGGTGGGGGGTAAATTTTAACAAAAACCGAAACTGTATAAAATGCATCTTAATATACATTTTAAATTTGGAGACTGTAGCTTGAAAGATGTAAGAGATATAATTTTTTAAGTGATCTTCGATAAGGTTTTTTATCGATAAAAAAGTATCGGAATGAGTTATCGTTTTTTAGTGATAAACTCGATATGCGTGCGATATATACAGACATTTTAAAAACAAAGTTGAATTCTCTAGCTCTTATGTCTTTTGAGATCGACGCGTTCATACATACGGACGGACGGACGGACGGACAGACAGACGGAGAGGGCCAAATCGACTCAGCTTGTCGCCCTGATCAAGAATATATATACTTTGTGGGGTCTGCCACGCCTCCTTCTGCCTGTTACATACTTTTAACAAAACCATTATACCCTGATTTCCCATTTACAATGGGTTCAGGGTATAAAAAGTGACTTTAATGACTGGACATTTGACAATTACAGACATTTAAATATCATTTAGTTCAGAAATGTTGGTTTTTTTTTCGTTTTCAGTTAGATTAGAACAAATAGCCCTGTCCCAACAAACAATTATGCAGCTAAGCTGACATTTACTCGATGGCCGATAAGACCAATGCGTACCCCCTGAATTTAGATATAATTGAAACCTTACTGGTCTAGTTCAATCAGATAAAAATCAGTCAAAGCCATTAAAAACGCACTTGCCTCTTAGAAATGTGCCTAGTGTTCTTTGGACTACCAGAGAGTCTTGACTATTGAAAACTATTAGAAACAGCAACAATGTTATGTGGCTTCTATTCATCTTTGATAACAAGAAGTCTTGTTCAAGTGATAGTTCTTTTACAATTGAGTGGACACTATGCTGCACGAGGCGAGACGAGACAATCTGAAGTGGGTCAACTTCTGCGACAACTCAACTCTGCGTTCGGGATAGAACTTAACATCTTTATTAACATGGAGAGTACCGATGAAGAAGCAATGGAGTTACAGCTAGATACGCCAAAGATGCAAATTCAGCTATCGGATAACAGTATACCTGATTTTAAACTTCTTGGAAGATTTACCGAAAAAACTTTAACCATAGTTTACATACAGACCTATCCACTCGACCCTCGGCTCATGAACTTTTTACCACGCCTTTTGTGGGAGCTACATGAACTTCACATTGTTTTCATAACTAAGGAAGAGTCCAGCAACTGGCAGAATGATCTCTACAGCTACTGCTTTCGAAACGGTTTCATCAATGTGCTTCTCATTCAGAACCTACGACCCGAAATTCTGTTATATAGCTACAATCCATATCCAACAATTCGCACTTTGCGATTGCCGCTGCTTGAGGATTACCTCAATAGGTGGCGCCATCTACTGAATTTTCAACAGTACCCGGTTAGGACTCTTCTATTCACGGTTGAGCCACGCATTTTTCAATATGTAAATCGAAGAGGAGAGCTGGTGTATAGTGGCTACTTGTACAATGCGCTTAAGGAGTTTACGCTTCGCCACAATTCTTCGATACAAATAGTGAAGGAAGTTACCAATGATGATTTGTACGATACTGCTGTTACTCTACTTGTAAACCGTAGCCTTGATATTATTTGTCATGTCAGAGACCCCCAGTTGAATGTTTTATCCACTAAACCTCTCCATCTCGTTGCATTACGTTTAGCGGTGCCCCATGCTAAGCCAATTGCGAGCTATTTGTACTTTGTGCGCCCTTTCACATGGACTCTGTGGCTCACAGTGATTGGAGCCATTGGGTATGGAATGCTGATGCTTTATGGTAGTAGCAGAAATGGACGCTCCGAAATCGGCAAATATTTTCTTAGCAGTTGGTGCAATTTTCTGTTTATCTCACAGCCGAGGATCATCTTTGCCAACTGGCAACAGGTTGTCATCCATTTTATAATGCTCTTAAGTGGATTCATACTCACGAATTTTTATGTCGCATTGCTTTCAAGTATGCTAACATCGGGTTTGTTTGAGGAAGATTACAAAACATTCCAGGATTTGGAACGTTCTACATATCTATTGCCAGTTGATAGCTACTATGCCTCGCAGTATTCTTTCTTGCCAGAAGTCCTCAAAAGCCGCATTCGAATAGTTGAACCGCATGTTTTGGATAATGCGCGCCGATCTCTGAACGCAAGTCACTTGGTTACGGGATATGAAGATCGCATAGAGGGTGTTTTATTTCAACAACACCTTCTGAAGGTTCCTCGCATCAAGTTGATGCCTCAGAGTATTTTAGATGGCCTCATGTCACTCCCAGTGGATATCGGATTGCCGTACTTAAATATGATGAATGCTTATTTAAGGCGCATATTTGAGTGCGGCATTTTGACAAAGATGAAGAGTGATGCATGGCTCGACACAATCGAGGGTGGCATTATGAAATTTATTACGAGTGACGGGACTAAGCGGAAGCCATTCGATTTGGAATTTTATTACTACGCTTTTGCAATGTGGGGCACGGGATTGCTACTGGCATCGCTCTGCTTCCTCCTAGAGTTGCTTAGGCATTGTAGGACAAACCTCACTTGCAATGTCAATTATCTATTTAATGTATATAAATAAATTTGGCGCCTAATCACAGTCTCTACGTGCAGCTATAGCTGACCAGCATGATATATAAATCTACATATAATATTTTGGAGCTATCATCGTTTTGAATTTGAATTATTATTTTATAGCCGGTGATACTTTTCTAGAACGTTCTCACTTTTTATACATACCTTGAGCAGATTTTCAATGGGAAATGTTTGTTACAGGTAGAAAGAGGCGTGGCAGATCCTATAAAGTATATATTTGCTTGATCAGGACGACGAGATAAGTCGATATAGCCCTGTTCGTCTGTCCGTCCGTATGAACGCCGAGATCTCAGAAGTTTTACGATCTAGATAAATTATATGCATACTCGTGTATACCATACGCAGTACGAGTTCATCATATGGTTTTGATAACTCATCCAATTTCGTTACTATCGAGATTAATCGATAAATTTATTCATTTTTTTTTTTTTTTCTTATATTGAGCCTTTTACTTTTTCTTTTAGTTTCAAGATTGGTGCAGTGTTACATTAGATCAACTAGTTCTTCGTTTCTTTGACGCTTTTTGCAATGAGAGCCATTGCTCCGTTTGGAGCAACATTAACTTGTGCACCAAAAAAATATGGTTTATTCTGAAATGGTTGCAATTTATTTTTAGTTAGCGGAACACAGAATGTTTAGAATATCAGCTAGCAGGCTCAAGGTCTCTCTGTCTCTGTCTGTCTCTCTCTCGACTAGAGCCATCTTACTTGTTTTCAATAGTCATTCTCTCTGGATTGCTCGACTACGAGATCCTCTTATCCCTTCGAGCAATTGATACTTCAATAATTATTCGCACATGCACGCACACACACAGGATACGCACGCACGCATAAACACGCATTGGCTGCAGCGCGGGCTTACTACAAGAATAAAGAGATAAATGATAACAAAAAGGGAAAATTTACAAAATATAAATCTATATTTAAATTTTGCGCTTCTAGCTCTAAAGGTGTAGGTAACTTATTTTCAATAAGATTTTTAGTCGATACAAAAATATCGGGAGTAGTTATCAATTTTGGAGAAAAACTCGATATGCGCGCGATATACACGGGTCTGTTACATACTGTTAACAGAACTATTATACCCTGATTTCCCATTTTCAATGGGTTAAGGGTATAAAAATGTGTCTTCTAAACTTAGGCAACATATAGACCTAATTTTTTTTTTTAAATTAAGATTACCCAATGTGATAATAAACTGTATTCAAGCTATCTTACTATAAATATGTATATATATACATAAATATGTATGTATTTTATTCGTTCCCAAAGAAAAATTTGCTGTTGTACGAATACATCATTGGTTCACTGTATGTATGTACCGGATACAAACATTGTATCCATGTAGATTAGCAGATTATGCCTGCCAATAAGCCTTTTGTCAGGGGCTCCATTACTTTATGCCTCATTTGCATCACCACCGCACTTGTCATCTCATCTCTGACACCGGGCGGGCTGGCAATCACAAAGTTTCAACTTGCAACTTAAGCTTGGAGCTTGGGACTGCCTTCTCTGTAGGCGCTGATGGTGTCTTTGGTAATTGGCAAACATTAATTATTTCCTCGCGCTCGGCTCTCGACTGGGCTAACTTCTGTGTGCTGTGTTTGTTTTTTTCTGCATTTGCAAAGGCTTTGTTTATGCTGCTTGTTGTTGTTGTTGTTTTTGTGAAAGGATCGGTGAAGTGATTCAAATGTTTATTTGGTGGTGTATCTTTGATTGCAGACTAGCTGCACACTCACACATACAGAGCCAAAAACTTTGCGCAATGAATGTGCCCAGGCTCGGTCAGGCTATTCAGGTATCTCATTCGCTTGGTCTCTGTCTCTTCAAGACTTTGCTATTTATTTTTGGCCGAAATTGCACATTTTCCCATGCTGCTGTCGTTGTGGCAGCGTTAGCTGCTGCTAGCTATTGATGTTAGCTGTTAACTGTTTGCTGCTGTTGTTGCTTTTACTGCTGCTGCTGCTGCTGTAGCCGCGTTGCGTCTAATCAAGGAGCGGAGTCACAGCAGCAACTGCCTTAGCCTCAATGCTCTGGCCTGCTTGCCTGGCCGGGCTGTGCCGTGGCCGCCTGCTGCCATTTGGACCCCGAGGCAGCCAAAACGATGAATATTGATTTAATTGAAAGTCATCGAGGCACACGTACTCATAGACACAGAGACACAGAGACAGAGAATCAGAGACAGAAACACACGCGGCATGCTGTTTTCCATTTGGCGTGGCTCCAACTCCAAAGGCAACGCTTCAACTCCAACGCCGATATCTCGCAGTGGGCCCTCCCACATGCCGCCAACATCATCCACATCCACATCCACATCCACGGCAGAGCCAGAGCCACAGCCACGTCCACATTCATGCACAACGCCCAAGCATTTGTTGCTGGCACATTGACACAGTTTCTATGCAACGGGCAGATGTGCCGCTCAATGCCTCCGTCCGCACCGCACCACACCGCACTGCGTCTCTGGCTGTGCCACCACGTTGCAAGTTTGTCGACATGTTTTTCTTTTGCTTGGCGACGCTGCTGCCAAATGTCAAGAGGTTAATACGTGAATTAACAGCAAATTTCTTTGACTTGTGTGTGCCTGCATGCTTGTTGTTGTTATTGCTGTTCTTGTCGCGGTTGTTGCTGTTGTTTTTGCTGCTCGCGCAGCTGCCGGCGCTTTCATTGGAATGCGGGCGTTGCTCAGTTTTGTTTTTGTTTCTTCTGCTTAGCAGTCAAGGCAGTCGAAAATGCATTAGGCTGGCCCAACCGCACAACATGTGGTATGTTAAGCGATAGATCAGGCTGTGTTTCTTAAGATATTGCATTAACATTTTTCATGCTTTCAGTATGCCCAAGCATTCCTTTATAAATCAAACGGAATTTCTCCAAGTTGAATACTTTGCATTTCTGATTAGCAAAAGAAAACAACATTTCTTTTATCTTTATGGAAATAGTTTCTGGTGTTACTTAAATTTTATAAGCTAAAATTACAACGCGAACAAAATTACGCTGCCCTATATCCTAAAATCGGATGCCATTTCACATTTCGATTCTAACCATTAACAAGACTAAAACATATATTTTATGTTTATTATGCATTAAAGTCAAATTGATTAAATTTTATATATTTAAAAGTGTATACATACATTAATTATCATGTATGGTATGAAACAACATCTATAGTAAGTGATATTATATATGCTTTTAAAGTCCTAGTTGCTTCGATCGTTAAGGCCGATTGATTTCCTCTAATGTTAATGTTTGCATTGACTTAACAGATGCTTTGATAATATTTGTATACCAGAATAAGCTTTAACTGGCGTTGTCCTTGCTGCATAGCCGAGTCACAAACCATGCGTCCTTGCAAACTGCACAGCTTTGCCGGCAGATGGCGCGGTAGGCAGGAAGCATCTCTGCTATTAATTAATAAAGCAAATCATTCTCAGGCATATGTATAGAGTTCTTAATTTTATATATATGATTATAATCTGTATTGATACGATTTATACGAAATTTAAGCATTAAGCTACATAAAGTTTCAAGGATACTCGTTTTCTACCACCGATAGGGTAGGTTTGTAATTTTATTTCGAATATTCATGTTATTTAGAATATATGTATTTCATCATTTAATACGTCTTTCATATTTAAATTTAATAAAAAATTTAATCATACAGCCCATTTTAACATGTAAGACTTAATTTTCAACTACACATTCCATGCGGCACGCTCGCTCGTTCGCTTGGATCGCTAACCCACATAGATTACTAAAGTGCGATTAAACAATTACGAATATACAAAAATACATACAAAATAGAGTCGTACGCGTATGCAAATTTCTGTGCGCAGTTGGCAGCAAGTGCATATAATTTATTAAATATATATATATATGTATACATATATATATATATATATATATATATATATATATATATATATATATATATATATTTTTTTTTTTTTTTTTTTTTTTTTGTGACTGTTATATAACGGGTATCATAGGTTGTCGCACAATAGAATTACAATTGACTTTAGTGATTTTATGAGAACTGATCTCAGAGTATAATAGAAAGGGGTATTCTATGATTGGTAATAAAAACTGATGTGAAAGTGAATCTAGAGAATCTTAAAAAGATGTTATGCTCACTCGTTGCTGTTTATAGGGTACCTGACAGTCAGGCAGCTGGGACGACTATAACCTAACTTGTTTAGCTCAGTTTTCTTGTGGCGCTAAATCCAAGCGCGCTGGACCAACCACGCTAACAGAGACAATCACAAATAGATCAAAGAGAGTAAAGCCTACGGAGCAACTGAGGCGGCCCACTGGGAAGTGAACAAAATGGACAACTGAACTGGCACTAGATATGGCACTGGGTTTTGCACTCGGTCTGGCAATGGGTCTGGGTCTGTCTCTGCGTGGGTCTTTGATTGTGTGTTGTTCAGGTCGGCTTGTGTGGCGATAGTGCAAGAATTCAATTGAATTCATTAACATTACACGTGATAATATCGCTCCACTTCTTTATTTATGATATTGCAATATATACATATTAATTAATGCTCTGATAGTATTTAATACACTGGGAAATATATAATAACTTCATCTAAATAGAAAAAATTGCCAATCAAATTGTAAATACGAATTTGAGATTTTCTGGAATTTATATATTCAAAATAACGTGTTTTAATCAGGCTATTCAATACCTGATACCCACTTATGATTATCAGTTAAACACGTATTGGAATTCTCATGTAAAATCTTCCACTGCTTCAATGAAAGGCATTTTCATTGCCGTACAAAATCTTAATCTTTTGTGAAAAGTGGTTCGATCGCGATAACTCGACTGCAGTTAGGCAGGCAATAATATCAATACCAATTATAAAAGCAAAAAGCAACAACAGCAGTAGCAACAAAGCAAACATATTTGATCGAGTTTTGCATTTTAATTGATTCTTAATGGAAAACTTCTCTTATCACGATCTCGAATTTATGAAATGTTAATTATTAACTGCATATTGAGATCTGTGCAAGTGCAGCCCCGTAATATGAGCTCACATTTTTGAATGTTGTCAAATTGCGAGTTATCGCCCGTCGAAATTGGCCGCTAATTGAACAGTTTCGGGTATCGCAGTCAGCCGGCAGGTGGTCGTAGCTCATTCCAAGGCATTGCCCAATCCCCTGACGAATTGCAATTGCGATCTGAGTGGATAGTTTAAGAAAATCTGCTTCATATTTGTCACATAGTTTTGGCGCTATTAAGAGAATGATATATTTACTTGGCATTAATCCCATTTACATAAAACGATATATTATTCTACTGACTATTGATTCTATTGCATTGCCTTGAAAGTGATTTTTATTATTATTATAAATGCATTTTAAGTTGTTCATATTGTTCATTTACCAAAACTGTTTGCCCTATCACCATACTTAGTAGATAAATAGATCCATGATATTACAGCATGAAGTTCTCACCTCGGCACTACAGTCTATCTCTTTCTGCACGTTGTAATGCACAGCTGAAAATGTTTTGGGCAAGTTTTCCCATTACAAGTTTTTATGTTTGCCAAGAATTTTTCATTAGCATGATCGCAGTAAATTTAATTATATGGCTCGTATAAATGCCAGCTGTTGTTAGATTGCTGCGGAAAGCACTCCACTTGACTAAATTAAATATCATAATTTTGCTTTATAACATTTTAATGCACTTCGCTGAGATATATATTTTAAGTTGTCTATTTTATTAATGTGTCGTGCTTTGGCACCTCCTCCCGAGACAACTGCTGCATGTTTGTCCATGCGTTGCAGCAGCTGCTTTTGTTGATGCTGTTGTTGTTATTGTTGTTGTTGCTGTTGTTGCTGTGTCGCTGCTTTGACGCCATTGTTGCTGTGCGACAGCCGCAAAGTCGGCGACAGCAAGAAACAAAATGAATTTTCATATTTTCTTATTGCACGAAAAAATGTTTATATTCCCTTTACCCATTCGAAATGAGTAAAACAGGGTATGCTGGTTCTTCCAAGACAGACGTCAGATGGTTGTATATATTGGATAATTTAATTTTTTTTATATTATTTCATTTTAACCTCTTGACCCTCAGACTCGATCAAGAGGCATAAAATTACCAATCATTTTAGCAAAATATATACATCAGATTTTTCTTCTGTTGTATATATATGTTTAGCTCTATCATGATGCTGATCTCTTATGCTTTCTCTCCCTCTCGTTCTCTTTTTGATTTTCCTAGTGTAAAGGTTTTCAAAAACCGTTTTCCTTACAAGAGTATTCATTAGTCGGCGTGCCAGGTTTTATGTAGATTTTTTTGTTCTGCCGCCTGCCTAAGAGACCGAGACTTCATTTAACATACCCCATCTCTCAGGACACTGGACGAGCTTGTTCGAGAGACGTAGAAGGAGACGGAGCTCGACTGTCGCTGCGGCTGTGTCTACGGCGGGAGTTGCAATCGCAGACCATGCCCAGAGGCAACGGCGCATCCTTTTGGTCTGTGAAATCCGTTTTTGTCTCTAGTGCGCTGAGTCTTGTTTTGGCCGTTAATATTAAAATGCATGTAAAAATGCAAACGTGGTAGGTGAGAATCTGGATGAGCTAGAGGGAGCTGCATGTGAGACCAGAGCGTGTTGGCCAGGTAGCTGGGGGTATAGCCGCTATAAGGAATTATGATACGTTTAATTACCAAGCATCCGAATGACGTGCAGCACGTGACTTGCAGACACCGATAGCCCCCGCCACCATCCACCGCCCCAGCCACCACAGGTCGTGCCACATTTTAGCTCGTTCATTAACAGCTGTCAGCTTTTGGCAGCACTTAGCTGCGCGTCGTGGTTCATGGCATTCCCGACGATGCCGACGCGTTTTACAATTTGCACCTTTTTAATTAACGTGATTGCAGCGCTACTATCACACACACTCACATATAGACACACACGGTGTTGAATGTTGATCTATGTATTACGTGCTGAATGCATCTCTCAAGGCGGTCCATGTGGCGGGAGTGGGTTAGACATTGGTTTGCTTTGGGGGCAGAGCTACCTGCGCGCGTGGAGTCGTCTCTGTGTCTCAAGTGAGCACTTGCATCAGCCTCGACAGAATCGCCCAAAAAATCTACCTGACATCAGGCAGCGGTACCTCCAGCTCTTGGCGAAACAGAAGCTGAACTGGGATTTGGCAGTTGGAGTTGAAGCTGAAGCTCTGGCTGAAGTTGAAGCTCGGGGCGTTGCTTTGTCTTTTGTATAGAGCGAAAGTCGTCGCGGCTTTTCGGCGCTTTGCTGCCTCATATTCCAGCTCAATGATGTCACACAATGTCACGTGCTGATTTGACAGCTGCTGCAGAGGCAGCTCTCGATGGGGCATGTGCCCCCGCTCGCCTCTGTGCACTTCACATTTACGCACTTCAGCGCGTTTCATGCACAAAGACCCACAGCTGATAGGTGAGGGGCTTCTTCAAATGTCAACAGTGCTAACAGCACGGCTTTAAAGATATGGCCAAAACTTTTAAGGCATTCTAATCAAAATGATTAACTTTGTTATGCGCGACACTAATTCGCGATGTCTTGTTAAGCGTGATACGTCAATTATGCATCAGAAACTTATGAAAACTGCTAACAGCCAAGACTCAATAAAAAAAGCACGCTTCTAGGAAATTACTCATAATTGATGGGTTGAACAACAACACGTGTTTCAATGGTCCTTTGTGATTTGATTGTTTATCACTCAAAACATTTAACTGACATATGAATCTACTCTCTTATTCTTTCTCACTATTTCTTTTCGTACTTACAGCAAGAGATATGGTCTATTGTACTTTAAGTACAACTAAGTAAGTAGAAATCCTCTCTTTCCCTCTGCACAATAATTTCTGGTTAAGCTCATCTTAGGTTCAAGATATTAAATACATACATATATTGAATATAGCTTCAATCATGAGAGCTACGGAATCTAATTTTTATTCATTCATTTTATAGATATATTTTTAAAACAAACTTTCAATTTCCTCCTAATTTCATCCAGCGTCAACCTGTGGGCAATAAGAGAGCTCTTTAAGACGCATTACAATAATCACTTAGTTCACTTTACTGTACAAAATAATTTAGTTACATAATCTTTATAGACTGTCGCAGAGACTACACGATCAGCTAAAGAGGTCTTTAGGACCTAAGAGCCAAATGTTATATGTCATAAGTAATGTAATTCGTGCTTGGACCCTTGGTGAACCCTTTCACACCTGAGCAAATGCCACAAAAAAGCTTTCTCTGTCTATCTACCTCTCTGTGTCCCTCCGTTCTTTTTTTTTTTTTTTTTTGGGGGGGGGGGGGGTTGGTTGCAGTCAAAACAATTTATAATTTCAACGCCTTGAGATAACAAATAGCCCCGACGGAGTGCACGATTCGACAATTAATCACCACGTCGCGTTATGCTGTTTGGACTGCCTCGTGTTACCTTTTCGGGCATAATTACGCCAAATGTAGTACGGCGCAAATATTCGTAGTTCGGGCCGCCTCCAAGTGCCAAGACAGTTAAAAATGACGTCCAAGCCAAAGCCAAAGCCAAAGCCAAAATCAAACTGAACCGAGCCGAGTCGAACTGAAATGACAAAAACCCAAAGCCAAGTCATGACAAGTCGAGGCAGGCAACAAATGCAGCCAAAACATGGCCCAGATGATCGATTAGCAAATCCAAATGCAGCCCAAGTCCAGGCTGAGCGAGTCATGCAAAACAATTGCGGCCACAAATATTGGGACAGCGAAATATTGGCCATGCTTTTGCCTGGCATAATTTGGCAATTGAATTGATTTTGTTTCGGCTTTTTACTGACTGCCTGCCCGAATGCCCGTATGCCCGACCGCCCGCCTGCCCGATGACTCTTCCCGTCTGGGTCTCTGGCCAAGCCCTAGAGCGAATTTGGTTACGCTCACGTTTGTGCAGGAAATCGAAATCGTTAGCCTAAACTTTATGTTCATAGAAAAGGGTTTGGCTGTGTGATATTTCATGTTTGCCGCCAACGCCATCGACATGGCTGCTGTCTCTACGGCTGCGACTATTGCTGCCGTGCATTGATTGATTGAGCGTCAGCGCCGACGTCAGCTGCGGCGCCTGCAGCAGCCCCTTGGACGACACGTACGGCATGCCTACACTCGCACTCCTGTCCGCCACCACCGCCACCCCGTCAAGACGTTGCGGTTCAAAGGTGCCACCGTTTTCTACCATAATGAACGATCATTTGATATGCCGCCATCACAGATAAAGATACGATTTATGACCACGTAACGATTGTTGTTGTTGCTGTTGCTGTTGTAGTTTAATGTCCATTCCGAAATTGTTGACGAATTCCGCCTGCTGGCAACTTAAAGCGACAAGCATTTTGTGCCATTCATTGTTGTAGCTGTGAGCTGTTTTTATTTTTACTTCTTGTTCGCCCAGCTGCGTCCCCACATTTGTTCCATGTGCAATTTTTGCATACTTCAGCAAACGCGTCATATTTTCGAGTGGTTTCGCTAACATGCAAAGGACACTTCAGAGCCCAAACACAAGTGGATCCTTTAAGAGCATTTTTTCTACAATCGCGTTCTTGTTGCTGCTGCTGTTGCTGCTGTTGCTGCCTCTGCTGCTGCCACTGCTGCCATTGCTGTTGTTGTTGTTATTTGCGTTGTTGCCGGCCTGGGGCTTGAGTGTTGCTACATTCTAAATTGGACCAATCCCTATGCCTCAACTGAAACTGTGATGATGATGACGTTCTGATGAGCCTTGTATGCCTGATTGTATTTTCTGTCAAAAATACATCTATATATACACAGAGGCAGGTACGCTTTGTACAGTGAAGGAAGACTGCTGAAACGGCAAATATACTAATATTATGGTGTATAAGCCGAAAAGTATATTTTATAGACCTTCTATTTCGGCAATGATTTTAAGCAGAGGGAACGCAACCGGTTAACTCTTTGAATAACAGAGTTCACATTCAGCCGGTGGCATATGGGCTTCACGAGTATAATTCATTAGATTGGTCATTAAGCATTCAGGTCGAATGCTTGTGGCCATTCTCAACGCACAATGCGATCGAGCCCGAACTCTTTCAAGTTGCAATATGCACATGCACACAATGCTTGCCATTTCCGTTTCCTGTTTGCACTGCAGCTCCCGCACGCACACACACATACACATGCACACGCACACAATGCCAACGACATATCCTGCACATAATGTGCATATCATTTACGGTGTCAATCAGGACAGCCGCAGTCACCTGGCCGCAAAAATCAACAGCAATGCACTGGACATACTTCAAATAGCAGCCATGAATGCGTGTGTTTGTGTGTGCGTGTGTGTGTGCATCTGGGCGACTGCAATATCCTGTGCGGAATGTCCTGCGCTTCACTCGACCATTAAATGTATTTCGGTCATTTTAATATAAAATAATTAATTCCAACACAAATATTTATATCAGCAAAAATATGCCGCATAATTGATTCATTGGCAGACGCCATGCACGGGTCGAGGAACAGCCATCGATGTTTACTCAGATTCAGATTCAGAGTCAGATTCCGATTCCGACTGAGAGACAGAGACAGAGCGATAAAGCGTGTGCAGCGGACAGTGTCTATCATTGGCATTCAATTCAATCACAACAATGAAATAAACATAATGAAATACAATATAAATACATTAAATGCGCTCCCTGGCAAACAGTTGACTGCACTTACGCATCCAATTCCATTCGTATTATCGATTTCCATTCCAAATTTTGTATCGGAATGTGGGACGAATGGAACGCCGTATGCTGCGAAGATGTCAGCGCCATTTAACAATTAATGGCTTTAAAGTGCGTAATCGATACACAAATGACTTTTGATCAAATTGTCACGAACCCGTTTGCTAAAAATAACATCATTAAGCATATTGCAGTCGAGCTTAACACACTTGGAAATGCTCTGGCAATATACATGTACATATGTATGTACTTCAGATGAATCAATAAATTGTTTTATCAATTTAAAATTGGGACTCGCCAAAATATTCAAACGATTCATTTCTATACCCTGAACCCATTGAAAATGGGAAATCAGGGTATAATGTTTTTGTGTAAAAGTATGTAACAGGCAGAAGGAATCATCGCAGACCCCACAAAGTATATATATTCTTGATCAGCACGATGAGCTGAGTCGATATAGCCCTGTCCGTCTGTCCGTCCGTCCGTCCGTATGAACGCCGAGATCTCAGAAGATATAAGAGCTAGAGAGCTGAAATTTTTTGTGCATACTCGTGTATACCATACGCAGTACGAGTTTGCTTTATTTTTTCGATAGCTCATCCGATAACTTTTTTATCGAGAATAATCGAAAAATTGATTTTGTTTTTTGAGCCTCATCGGAGTACTATTAGATGTAGAGACTTCAGATTTACTGTGTATATATATATAATGAATACAAACATTTTGTAATCAACAGATTTTGGATACCACGCCCCCTGCGCCCCCAATTTGCAAAAAACGTATTTCAAGTACTAGAGACTTGTGCTTTAGAATGTACACACATTTTGACCATATGATTACGCTCTGAAAATTTCATTAAGATTGCATGTCTACAAAAAAAGTTATCTTATTTATCAAATAAATTCTCATACTATTGCCCACACTGCAGCGCAGCCCAAGCGCAGTCGCTGCTTACTGCGCAGTTAGCAGAGCGCGGGCGCGTGAGGGTGGATGCATGTGTATGTATGTGTGCGTGCATAAAAGAAGTGTAGAATGATAAGAATATCAGCTTGGAGGGTTCAGGGTATCTCCTAGTCGAGCAGTCTCGACTAGAGTCTTCTTACTTGTTTTTTTTATAAAATTGTCAAAAACTAATCCAAAATGCAGAGTTCAGAAATGTATACATATGTATGTATATTATTAACATTGATCTCATAGTAAACCTCATGCGTTAATGCTTGAAATTGCATTACATAGCGTCTTACAAATTAACCGCATTCTTCAGTTTTGCGTGTTTGGCTCGTTATCATTTGCATCAAATCATCATCAGTGCGGGGACAATTCTTCAAATATCACAAAGCTCACAAAGTGCGTGGGCATATTGGTTCTGCTTGTTAGTCAAAATTCTTCTAACTTGTATGAATAATATATTGCATTTATATATAAAATATTAACAATAATGACAAAGATAATAATATTTGAAGTTGTAAAGACAAAAGCGTAAAAATCAAAATCAAAATATGTGTAATTTTGTTCAAAATGTTGCAATGCGAGCGGAGAGCTAACTCACCCTTAAAAGTTCTACATGATATAAACTCAACTCTTATATGGATTTGTGTGGGGCCCAGGGTAACTCCCAGTCGTTCGCTTTGGCTTGTTCGGTTTGCTCTTTTTTTTTGTTTCTAAATTAAGTTTCTTGTGGCGCACATCAGAGAAATGTGACAGCTAGTTAATGACCCGCATTCCGCACTATCCACCGTCCCCGCTCCGCTGACCAATGGCCACTCGGCATTCACACATGCTCGGGCCCGGCCTCATGTTCGGCTGCCTTCAATTAAACTCAATTGGGTTTTATGCCGCTTAAAACGCCTGCGCGCGTGCTTCAATTTAGTTAGTGAGTTTGTGCAATGAGCAGAGACGATCAGCAGCCAGCTCCATGGCCAGCCAACAAATGCACTTTGCAGCTGCTGTTGCTGCTGTTGCTGGCGAGGCGATAGGCAAATGAGTTTGCGCATTAGAAGAAGCTTCTATGCTCGGCTTGGCGGCGGGGCAAGGCGAAGGGGTGGCCCGCTGTGCGCCGCCTGTCAGCATATCAACGCAATTTGTGCACTCGCCAATAGACGGCGGCAAATTATGGCCAGCGATGCTCGCCGACTGCGCAAAGTGCCTCATAAATTCACGTCTCTGATGAAGTGATAGTGAGACAGAGCCACAGCCAGATCCAAGCCAGGTCGCAGCTGGCAGCTGGCGGCTAGCGGCTGACGGCTTGTGGCTGGAGGAAGTGCAGCAGCGACCGCAACTGCCACGTCCCACGACAGCTCCAGCGCCAGATTCAGCTCGTGTCTGCAGATTGTTTATGGCAGCGGCAAAATTTTCTCAATGGCTCAACTAATGTGCCGCAGATACGCCGAGAAATGGTCACATCGACGCGTGAGCTGCGGCGGGCAGGCAATTAGAAAGTACCTGCATTTTGACAAGCCAAATTGATAACTCAAAATTAGTTGGTGCATTTAGTTTAAGTATTTGTTTAATGTTGCAGTGGCGACACGGCAGACGCTGAGTGGGGGAGCTTAAAACACTTCCGTGTACCACTGACCTTCGTCTGAGCGGGAGCTCGCGCCTGGACGCAGTCAAGGACAATGCCGTGTAATTGAAAGAATGCGACTAAGTCGTAGAGCAAATTTAAGAACATGAAGTGACCGACAAGGATAACAAGGACTACAGGCAGCAGCGAACAAGCGAAAAATATGCCATATAAAAATAGCTCAAGCTCGCCAGAGATATCCGCCATCCAAGACGCTGCCATAAGCACAAAAGCAAACTCTAGATAAAAAATTCAATAAGCCGCCCAGGCCCTTGAAGACGGCAGGACTCGAACTATGACCGTTCAGCTGGGGCGATGGCAGCAGCTGCGACCGAGACAGAGGCTAAGCAGCAGGCCAATAAATAAAATTAATAGAAACTCACTCGAACAGCTCCGTCGGGCTGGCGCTCTTCGGCATCTGCAGGGACCAGCCTGGCAGGCTTTGCCGAAGCTTTCGTTTTATTATTTTGTTGACTTGTTGAATGGCCAGGCGTTAGCAACTGTTGAATGGTACTTAGCTGTCCTGCAGACGAGAAAACACCAGCCGCAAGTTCTAAAGTGATTTAAGAAAAGTAAAAATTTAAAGCAAAGCTGACTGAGCATTAAATTTATACATATGTTTTCAGCTAATCAGGGAGCAAGTGGGAAAATGTTGCTTTTATTTTATTGTTTGTCTTTCACTTCCTGCCAAGCTACGAAATTATATCAATTAGCCATTCGCCTGAGCTAGGAATTCCCACAGTTCAATCCCAATGTCTGAGTATTATTTGGCAATATAAGAGATTGGCTACATCTGCCACAGCGATTTCTATGCGCAATCCATTCGCCACGTTGCTGACCTCGCATTGAACTGCCATAAGAAATCACTCTGCCTGGCCGAAATTGCTTATGCGGCGGGCTGTGAGGCAAGATGTCTGCCAGATGCCGTACCGCCCACTTTTAACACTTGCCACAACAATGCAGCGCAAATATTTGCGGAACCCAGCGCCAGAGCCAGGCCTAAAGCCAGAGCCCGACCCCGAGCCCGAGTCAGAGCCGGAGCAAGACGTTGCCAGTGAGGAGATCAATGAGCGACTGTCTGTCTGGCTGACTAGCTGGCAGCTTCAATTTGAAATCCAATAAAATTTAATTGGAAACTTCATCACGGGTGCGAAAATTCACACTTGGCCTGGTCGGCCAGGTGGGGCTAGCATAGACGAGGGCAGAGTAAAGTCACGGGCACGACTTGGCTGCCGTTTGCCGTAAATCTCATGCACCTGGCGGCGACTGGAAACACCAACTCCAACTTCAACTGCAACTCTAGCTCGAGCTCGAGCTCCAACTTCGATGTCGGCTCTCTACGACGCATCGCGATAAGGAAATATTTTTCATATGAAAACGCTGCGCATGCGCCGGCTTATTGGTCCGTTTCGTTCCGTTATTGGCCATGGCTCAATGGCTTATTTATGTTTTTCCTTTAGCCATGCCATATCTTGTGGCATTGTCGACTTTAATCGCTTTGTTGCGCCAAAAGTATAACATGAAATTGGATTGATTTATGTTATAATTACAAAAGCAGGCGCATATCGCTGGCCAACAAAGAAACTGTGCCCCAAAGAAACTAAACCTAAACTCAACACCAGCCAAACAGCCCAATTTCACACAACAATACATATAATCACGGCAAAGAGAGCTCCACACGGAGGCTGTGCCTGCTTAGGAGGCCACTGAAAGCCTTCCAGAGGCCTGATTGTATACCCTGTTGCGGAAGGCGTCCAAAAGGCTTGCTTGTTTCTAGAGTACTGTAGCGATATTTTAATTTATGATTTGTGTGTTGTATGTTGAGGTGAATCCAACGAACTTAGTGAGCAAGCAAGGATTACTAATCGAGAGCTTTCCTCGCTAATTTAAAAATCCCGAGCAAGCATAGCACGTCGTAGAGAGGAAAGTATAGAGTATTGGCTTGCCAGAGCACTACTCTATACATTGCTTATGCCTATTCATGTGGACTGTAAGGTCCAAGAGCTACTCATTCAGCTGACTACTCTCCATGCCATACCATGCTTGCAAATAAAACACATCGATATTCCTATTGCATTATATAACTGTAGAATTTTGATGGCTCTGGCAGATTAACAGCACTCTACCAGAGAGGAAGTCAAAAGCTTTGTGCTATTTTAATAGGTCCAACCAAAGGCAATTAAATATTAAGTCTTCAGAGAAATGCTGGATTCTTTGTATCGTGCCAATCAAAGAGGGCGATCTATTGCGGCTAACCATCTTGGAGCTTAGCTATGGGATTACAGAGAGTTCTATTCTATGAAGTCCCACCAGTCCTTCTCGTAGCCCTCGCGCACATGGACAAGGAGAACGGTGCGCCGCTTACGACAATAGTGTGACAGATCCAGAACCTTCTGCTTCACCTCACACAGATTCTGAACAGTGATTTCGCGTTCCAGGCACTCAGATATCTTCTCTGTGGCCACTTCCATGTCGCGCTGGTTGTCCTCGAAGATGATCTTCTGGTTGTTGTTGCGCAAATAGAAGGCAAACACGTAGCTGTACATAAGCGTTGCCCGACACTGGCAGAGGACGTCGACGGCCTCCTTCAGGAACTGCACCTCGATCCAGCTCATGTTCTCCTGCATGTCGTTCATCTTGGCCTGTACATTGGCATACAGCTTGTGCTCCATGCGCATGCTCATCATGTGGTTCATGTATCGATTGTAGTAGTGCAAGTAGCGCGCCATCGAGGACCGGTAGCGCTCCTGCGCTTGCCTCGCCTGCTTGCCCTCCTCCTCGTCGAAGCGATTGCAGCTGTACCAGGACGAACCGTGCGGCTCCCAGGAGCCGAGGCACACCCAACAAAAGTCATAGCGGCAGGAGGGATTCTTGCACACCATGTGATTGCAGCCGCCGTCCTTCTCGATGGTCACATTGCACTTGGGGCACTCCTTGGTGTGTTGTGCGATCCAGTTGGACGTCTCTGAATCCTCGTTGTTCTTCTTCAGCCACCTCTTTAGCCAGGAGCAGCTGACAGGCTCGTGCCAGTTCTCCCCGCACCCAAAGCAGAATTCATGTCCGCACGCACATCGCACGGCTCGCGGCTCGCAGTAGCTGGCCTTGATGGCATGAGTGCAACTGGGTGCCGGACACCAGCGCATCAGAGAATTGCATTCCACAAAGGTGTTGGTGATCAGCTGCTGGTAGCGGGCAATCACCTCCGGATTGTCGGCCAGCTTGACAAATGACACATCATCGACCAGGATGTCGCAATCGGTTGCGGGACAGGTAATGCTGTGGGCCAGACCCTCGCTGCAGGTCTTGTTGCTCAGGTACTGTTTCCAGCAGGCGGCGCAAAAGGCGTGGCCGCAATCCAGGCCCTTCAGCTCGTCGCAGGGGCAGTAGCAAATGCCGCAGAGCTGCTCACGCCCGCTGACACCCGGAGCAGACTTGAGGCTGAGCTTCGATGGCGTTGCAAAGGGGTTCACAACGTGGGCGCGCCGGAAGAACTCCTGCGGGCTGCTCTCAAAGTACCTCTCGAAAAGCGTTTCCTTGTCCCATTTGTAGTGATTCAGTATGATTCGGGTGACCTGCGGCGACAGGTGCAGCACATTGTTGACCTCGTTAATGATGTTGCGTTGGTGCTGCACTATCTGATCCGAGGTGAGGACCGTGTACACGAACTCATCAACCTCGACGCTGCGCCTGGGTCGTTCGGGCAAATCGATTTCCGTGCAGGTGTCCTCATCGCTCTCCACACAAGTCATGAACGAGGATGGGCTGTTTACGATACGTTGTGAATCTCCGTGATCTTCATCCGAGTATTCGTCGTCAGAGTTCATATTCGAATTGAAATAAGAAAAGTTCAAACACTCATATAGCGGATTCTCGGGCTACTTTGATACAGTTGAACAAACGATCCACCTCCTCTCCAGTTAGCTGTTCACTTCTGCTAACCCTTGGCTGCTCCAACTGCCGGCTGGCCCTAGCCCTGCACTAGGCTGTCTGGTCGATAGTTTTGTGATTGTCTACGAGTCGGATAACTGCAGCATTCGTCCGACTGTTGGCTGCCACGAATTTGATTCAGAGTTGCTTTCGATGTAAGTAAATGTTGTGAGTTCTTCGTATTCCTACTGAAGACTGAATTCTAGGCTGACAAATTTATATTTTTCTCAATTTTTTTTTTGTTTCTTATTTTTCTTTAAATTGATTAATTTTGCCAGCCAAAGCTGCGAGCTTACTTCACAACAAATCGAGTCCGGAACTGAAACTGAATATGAACCAGTTCGCCTCTAACAGGATTTTTGCCATGACGTTGCAAATTAAATATATATATTTGTCTATGTTAATGAATGTTGCTGTCGATTGCAGACTGTAATCGAAACATATAACAGACCCAAATAAAAAAGTACACAAACATCGATTTGTATGTTTAAAGAAAAACACACATACAAACATAGTTTCCTAGCCCTGGCCACTGGTCAGTGCCCTGACAGAACACATTGAAACTGTTTCTACATATTGGAATTCCTAATCTAAGTCTACCAGCTCGCCATCGAAAATTTATTAATCCTTAACAAAGTCTAATGGAAGCGCTCGCAAAGTTCCCCAAGTAAAATGAACATATTACTATATATGTATGTATGTATGTATATACATTTTTAATATATAGCACCCTTCCATGGGTGCTAAAGTAAAATTATAATATTTAAAAAAAAACTAAATAGGCTCCTTTAAAATTAAATAACCTGTTAGCATATTTTTAAATGATCCAAACGTTGAAAACATTGCTAAAAGATAAATATTAGAAAATAATTTTATACATTATATTTTTTGAATATCTTTAGAATAATTCCTATTTACATAAATTCATATTGGCATTTCGTTCCACAAACAAGAACACATTAGGAGATTGGACTGTCAAATAACATTGTATTATTAGTGGAGATAGAAGTGACGTCAAATAAAATATTTTAATCGATTAGTGAATCATATGATTAATCGTGCCATCACTAGTAGCAACAAAAAGGAAGAAATAAATTGTCAGAGTTGCCGTTGGTTAAGAATTGATATATTCAGAGGCAATGCATTTAAAGTTGTGGCTCTTTCGCCTCTTGCAGTATATCAAAATGCATTTGATTTTTACTCAGTCGTTTCGGTACTCAGGACACTATGAAAAAAGCGCCTAAAAGCTTTTGGCGTATTCCATAACCATAACCCCTTCATTGTAGTGCAGAAGAGAACAAAGCAGTGTCTCAAGTGGCGAGGGTAAGGTACAAAAATTGCGATAACAACAACGGCGAAATGCGATATAAAAGTACAGTAGAGCTGCACACACATACAGTCCGAAAGCTAGAGAGAGAGACAGAGAGAGGAACGAGTATGCGAAATGAAAGTGAACGAGCGTACAAGGATGGCGGATGGCGGTGCGGGTAATGAGTGTGCATAATGCATATGCAGCAGGAGCAGCAGCAGCCATGCCCATTGAACGTGGCGAATGCCGCGAATGGATTCAATCTGCCTCTGCCTCTGCCTCTGCCTCTGCCTCGCTTTGCATATATGCACATACAAACTCAAATATAAATACAAATACAAGAGCACATGCATATGTATTTATGTGCACTCGTACTACGAACAGATTTTTAAAACAAAAGCCGACTGCTAACCCGCCAAAAGCAGCAGCAGCAGCAGCAACGAAAAGCATTACAAATAAAAATGCAAAGTCGCCAAATAGCAGCAGCAGCAGCAACCACAAATCCCTTTCATCAGCTCAAAAACTGAGACGAAGGGGAAAGTTGGCGGCGAACCCTTTCCATCTGCTTTTCAAGTCTCAGCCAAATTACAAGAAATCCTTTCGTGCGCGTGAATGCTTTGCAAAAAATAAAAAAGATGCAAAAAAAAAAAAAAAATGAAATAGAAATAAAAAAAATGAAACGAAAACGTAGCAAAAGCCGAGCAAAGAAATACGGAAAAGGAAATAATTTGACCATTTGCAGCAAATGCACAAAAACGAGCCGGCAAATGACAACAAAAGGCAGTCAGCCACATTGCCACAAGGGAGCTCGACTACGATGAGGGGGCCGAACTGGGGGCTGAGTGTGTCATGTCATGTGTGGGCAGCTTTTGGGTCGCTTGAGCATTGCACTGCAAGAATTTCTACGCTGCCAATGCAAATGAGGACGCGCCACTTGTTGGCCACGACTTTTTATCATTGACAATCGGGCAAAGGCTCTTACTCTTGGACTGGCTCTGGCTGTGGCTCTTGCTGAGGCGCAGGCTCTGGCCACGTCCGGCATTTACTGATGGTCAGCAACGATGGCCAAGTTCATGGCCCTGACGTGACCACGCCACGGCATGCCATGCCAAACGGCCAAGCCATCTTGGCCTGCCTGCTAGCTGATGATGACGATGACGCTGATGACGATGACGATGACGACGACGATGATGATAATGATGATGATGCCACTTGGCAGATAGGCCAACTCAGCGAACATCGTCGCATTTTTCTGCGCCTACTTTGGCACACAACTATTTGCGGTGAATTTTCTTGGGAAATGTTCGCTGCTAATGCGACTGGCCTCAGTTGCGTCCGGTTGTGCCACAGCAGCGGCCAACTGATTATGTCCAACTGCTCAAATTCACAGTGAATGCATAAGGATGTTCGCTTGAATCTTATGTAAATTAGCGAGCTAATTACAGCACACACACATACACTGACTCATTCACTCATCATTCAAAATAGAATAAAGCCAAACAGAACAGAACAGAACATACATACATATGTATGTGTGCTGATTGAGGCGATAAATGCGCCACATCGCATTATAATTACTGTTCATTGTGTGTATTCCGTATTCGGAACACTCTTTGTTTTTGCCCGGGCAAAATTAGCTGGAAATCAAGCAGCATGAAGCGCCACACACAAACACACGCATACGCCCATGTGCGGTCGCTTGCACGGGAAGAAAATCAGCGCTTGGAACTAATTTGTTTTTGATGCGACGCTTATAATAATATAGAAACAAATATGACTTAGATTTGAGCTGCGAGCCAAGATGAGTAATTGCTATAACAGTTCCAGCGCTCCAACAGGCAGCAACAGAATCAATTCCGTTGACCTTGGGGTTTGTGCTTGAATCGACTAAACGGGCTCTGGGTTCCGGTAGCCGTAGCCGAAGCGCCGATTCATATAATTAAAAATTTAATTTGAAACATTAGACACTGCTAGCCGAGATTTATTATGTTGAGTTATAATTTTTAACTGTAGACTTAATTTACAATATACGCGATGCGATCATTTATCAAACGTTACGGAATCTCTTCTCGCTGGGCTACATTCACCAAATGAATGGCTTAATATATTTATTAACATCTTTAAAAGGGGTACAGACTCGTATGTTTGAATCAAATCACAGACGTGAAGTGTTAACATTCAGAAACCATTATATATAGCTCTCTAAATCATAACTGCAATTTTTGATATCCATGAAAAAAATCAGAAATTGTATTTAATATAAACAAATAGGTATCTAGGTTTACAAAGCACAGTTGCATAATAAGTAGGACAAATCTGGAAATGATCTATATGACTGACAAATATTAATATACTTTAAGAAAATTATGAATAAATTTTAATTTTATTACACATTTAATTTATTCAATTATTTAAAAATTCCAGAAATAGGAATTTCTAGCTAAGAACCGAATCTCAAACCAAAGCAATGATTAAGCCTTTATATTATGGTTATCTGATCATTCACAAGCATATCAATCATATTCAAATAGCCCCATGCTTTTCTACATATAAGAATCGTTTTTTAGGGAATTCGATTCCTTTAAAATTTATTGTTTTATATGACTAAGCTAAATCAAACTGCTTGAGATATTAACTCACTATATGCAGAGTATCCCATAGTCAACCGCATTCGAGTGCATTCTTATTCATATTTATGTTTTTCAAATATTTTTTGAATGTAGTCAGTCCTGGTGTTCGTCTACAATTTGTCAGAGCTTTTTCAATTGTCATCCTATTTGTGTCTTTATTCGGTAGCTTTTGATGTCAAAGTCAAACCATTGTCAAATTTGCTTTGATAGCATAGCACTGGGTCCTACCCCTAAGGCAATGAGACGTCGAGATCTCGCCCCGACCCTCGCCAACACTTCCAATCAAATGCCAACAACACAAATAAAACTCTCCCGAAAAATAAGAAAAATCAATGCGACAAACTCGTGATATGTGGGTGTGAAGAAAAGTGAAAGTGCCCCTGGATCCATACGAAAGCCACCCCCGAAAGGGAAAAAATAACACACCCCACATATGTATGACATGCATGCTATGCTCATCTCACTCTCTCTTTCTCCTCTCGCTCTCACTCACTCCGGCTCTATATCTTATTCTCTATCTATAATCATGTGTGTGCTTCAGCTGCCCGTTCGGCTTTCTGCCTTTGATATTTAAGCATTTCCGCCATCTTGAGGATGGTTGGGGGCCAAGGGGGTGATTTTAGCCACATGGAAGGTTTATAAGAGAGTGTGCTTAAAAGGAAAACTACGCCACTTCAAAACGAACCGTTTTTCGTATGAAAAAGCAAATCGGGTTTGGACGGCTCAGTTAGTTTGGGCCCGACTTCAAAGCGGTTTTACATTTCGCCAATATTCTCGCGCTTTTGTGGCTTCCCTCAGCGGCGTTCTTTTGACTTATTCCAACTTCTCTCACTGTGGCCGTTGACTTTGACTGGTCGTCAGTCGGCCGCTACTAAATGGAATTATTTCACTTATTACTCTGAACAGTGAAAGTACTACCCTGGAATTTCGCGTGTTCAGTTGACATTTGCCCCGTCTAACATGTTCACACACACACATCTAGGGGCGGCTACCTTTTTATGAGAGCAGTTATTTTGGAAAATACCTTATTAAAGATTATTTTTTGGTAATTCCCTCGAAGGCGCGGCAACGTTCCTAACGTGCTGATAAGTATAACGTGCCACTGCTATAGATTTACGTTTACGCGAAAAACGTTATATTCAGCATATATGTATATTATTGTAGTTTTTAGCTACAAGCCTTACAATAGAAGATACTTCTTATCCCTGTGGAAGCTCTAATCTTTATTTTCTTTATATGTGTAGGTAAGCCTTAGCTATTTAACTGAATCGTGATCATGGCTCTACTTCAGACTTCGAATATACTATCTCTCCTACTCTTGTGTGTAGATTATGTCTACTAATTGATTATTATAAATATAGAAACATATTTCTAAAAATTAATTCCCTTACTGTTGTACATACTAAATATACATATATTTCTAATACTTATGTAAATACAATAAAACATTTTGAGACATATCAATAGAAAGCATTCCCTTACTGTAATGAATATAATGACTAACTATATGTATATCGCATTTACTCTTCAATTATTTTATATTTTAATGGATATATATAAAAGTTCAATTCTTTACCGTCGTATATACCAAGTATCTACTACTTAAGCAATAGAAATGAGTCATTTTGAAACATACAAATTCGGTGCGTTCCTGTAGTATATAAAATATACATTCCACATATTATAATTATGAAAAGATGTAAGCAGAAATTCATTTCTATCGATTCTCTGACTTGAATTCGAAAATTAATCATTTGATAACTAGCACGTTAGCCGGTTGTTGACCGGCAGTGCCATATAATCGTATAAAAAATGTTATTTGGCTTTTATTCAGAGCCAAGTTTTTGTTAATTCCGTTCTGACGGCCTTTAATTGTTTGTCGTCGTGTGTTTAGGTTTCTTAGACTGAGACGGTTGTCTGGCACGTCTAACGGACTTGCCCACTGAGAGCTGTGTGCATGGGTGTGTGTATATGTGTGTGCGTGTGTTTCTAATGTATGTCACGTGACAAAATTGTATAATTTCCAAACAGGCAGCGGACCGCACGTCGCCCATTGTGACATTTCCGGTTAATTTGGCGCCAGCTTAGACGGGCCTGTTGACCGTTGGCTGTAGACCGGGACAGGGATAGGGACAGGGACTGGGCCACTGATTGGAGTTGGGATCTGCGACAACGAAAGCGTTTCTCAGGCTATGGCTACCTCGGCTGGTGCCACACATTTTTGACACTTGGCCAAGCAAATCACAAGCAAAATAAAAACGACAGACCTTTCCCTTTTGCTGGTAGTGCTGCAAAATGCAATTACCTTTCCCTCTAGCTGGCCGTAAAGTAACTCGACAAAGTCGTAACTTACTTTTCCTTTCATTTTGTGCCCACAAGCGAGCACAGCGAACGCAAAGATCAATGCCA